>NW_026690921.1:944982-1259977 GCF_020826845.1 Diceros bicornis minor | reverse complement strand
CAGAGGTCCTCATCTGGCGGCAGGGTCATTGTCCTGGTTGAGGTTGGATGCCTCAGGAATGAAGAAGACACCTGGTGGGGGACAGCAAGATGGGGGAAAAGGTAGGCTCCCGAGATTCCTCCCACTCCTTCGAAGGCGACAGGTCCTGCTCTTTTACCCCTAGGAGTCTGGGGAGCCTCTGTCTTGAGGACACCTGAAGAAAGGTTCTTTTCTGTTTGGTGGCATTTTGGCGAGGGCTGCAGTGCTAGTGCCTGCCACCAGGGGACGAGCAGCCACTTGTGTTAGTGGTGGCCAGTGAGTTTTTGTTTTTATTTTTTTTTTCAGTTGTATTGATATATACTTGATATACAGCACTCTGCAAGTTAAAATTGCTGTGTGGTATATTTGAAAGTTGCTAAGAGAGTAGATCCTAAAACTTCTCATCACCAGGAAAAAACCTTTTATTTTTGTTTGGTGATTGATGTTAAGTAAACTTATTTTGGTAACAATTACATGGTTATTACATAACATATATTACATATTACATACATATTACATAATATATATATACATCGAGTCCTGCTGCTGTAAACCTGAAATTTACATGGTATCCACTGAACTTTGCTTGACTCCTGGAACAGCGAAGAGTCAAGCAGAGGTCTTTCTGGCTGTCCCCTTGCCTCAGAAACAACTTGTACCTCCTATTACTAGTGTTCATCTCCACAATCAAAGTTGGTCAGAAGCAGGGGGAGGGGTGCAAGATCTTCCCATGTACTCATTCAGCAGCTGTGAACTGAGGACTCACCCTGTGCCAGGTGCCCTGGTGGGCCGAAGTGCAGGATGAAAATGACCAAGTGGTCCTTGCCTGCCAGGAGCTCACAGTCTAGAGGGGAAATGGACAAAAGCAAAGACATGAGCAAGAAAAGAACAAGTGCTATAGAGAAACACAGCAGGAGGCTGTGAGGGAGGGCTGGGCATCACTGGGTAGGAGGGTCTGAAAGGCCTTACTGGGGTGACATTTGCTGGGACCAGAATGACAGGAGGGAGTCAGACCTGCACGACTCTGGGAGCAGTGTGTCAGGGAGATGGCATCACTGGTCCTGAGTCTCACAGGCAGAAGTGAGTTTGGCCAGAGGAGGTTAGAAAGGTGGCCAGTGTGGTTGGAGGGAGCCTGGGAGGAGAGAACAGGAGCTGGGGTGGAAGGTAGGGCCAGGGCCTGGTAGGCTGTGTCAGTTACCTTTCCCTCTCTGACTTCATTGCCCCTAACCTTGCATTTCAAAACTACAAATGTTGACTATCTCACAATTTGTGTGGATCAGCAATCCGGCATATTTTAGCTGGGTGCCTCTGCCTCAGTGAGTTTAATAGGTTGGGGCTGTGGCCTCAACTGAGGCTTGACAGGGGGAGGACTCGTACCCAAGATCACTTCAGCCCTCAGGGTTCAGTTTGGACTGAGAGCCTAAGTTTCTGTCTGTCTGTTGGCCTGGGCACCCCCGTGCTTCTCTCCTCTATAGGCCTCCACATTGGGAAGCCCCAAACACTGGTATTTGATTCCTCAGTTACAGGGATTCGACAGTGAGAGAGAGAGAGAGATGGAACATGAAAGAGGGAGTAAGAGGAAGTGAGAGACTTTGTTAGTTAAACTTTAGACAATACATCCCATCACCTAGGCTGTTATTATATTCAGAAGCCAGTTACTAACCACTTAGTGGTTCCACGGGGATGGCTATACCGTGGGTGGGGCTTACTGGGTACCACTGTGGAGGCTACCCACTTCATGGGCCAAGATGAGGCACTTGGGTCTCATTCTCCATAAAACAGGAAACAATTGAATGGTTTTATGCCGCAGGATGGCAATATCTAAATTTCCATTAGCTTCAACCCCCTCATGATGCTAACCTGAAAATGAGGCCAAGTTGGAAGCGACTGTTCCAATATTATATTGCTAGAACACAGGCCTGTTTTGAGTGGTGTTCTGTGCTACATATCACCCCTTCTTATTATTCTTCAACTCTAAGTTTAGGTACATGTGACACTAGCCCACAGGGGTAATAGATATTATGTCATATACACCGGGTAATGTCCCTAGGAAGTAGATTCTAGCTTGATCCTCATGGTACAGGTTTGGAGACTGGGGAGGACCTGAGTGACACAAGGATTTTCCCAGGAAGCAGAACTGGTAAGAAAAAGAAGGTCTGCATTCATCTCTGTCTCCTCAAAGCTAGGACACGACTTAGGATTCCAGGGAGCTGTGGCTATGGCTGTGTATGCTCCTTGTGTACAGTTCAGGAGATGATATGGGGGAGGAGGCTGAGCGGCCTGGGCCCAGGGGGCAGCTCTCGACAAGTCTGATTGAGGGAAGGGGCCCAGGTAAAGGAATCTTGAAAAATGATCTACTTCCTTGGTCATAGACCCTGACAGATCTTAGAACTCTGGTATCCAGGCACCCACAGGCCCCCATCCAGCTCACTTGATTGGAGACAGTCAACAGGCAAAAACGTTTTGTTGTTGTATCCCAACTTTTGGAGAATCTGGACTCAAAAATGTCCAGAAAGAGAATCATTTTGGCGTTGCCGCCATTGGCTCAGCCCTCATCCCCGATGTCTCTGGGCGTCTGGAAGGAGGCAGTGCCGGCCAGGACACAACTGTGATCCCACGTGAGCAGTCCCACACCCCTTGTCCCTCATCGTGTGTGTGTGTCTGTGTGTCTTTGAAGAGAGGGGAAGGCAGGGCATGAGGGGTAGGTCATTCCTGGGCAGGAGCTGGTGGTTAGGTGTCAGAAGCCTGGTGGGTCTGTCATGTTCATACCCCAGGTCATGGTTGGCAGCATCAGAATGTGAGCTCCTCCACTCATATGTTACCGAGCCGTGGAGGTTTGATCTCCTTCCCTTCCTGACCACAGTTCTTTGCGGGGATGTCACTCTGTGTCTGAACAGAGGAGCAGACTTTCTCTTGGGGGTTGACCCCAGTGGCAGTGTGCAGCCAGCCCCTGATTCCTTCTGGCCCAGCTCCTGGGCAGTCTTTGCAGAACTCCACTCAGGAGGTCGTCGAGGAGATGCCCAATGGTTTCAACTCCACCAACTCACTAGACAAGGGGCAGGTGCATGAGACCACAAACACCATCTAGTGCTGCTCTGAGGTGAGAGCAGGAGCAGAGGGTCTCCACACTCAGGACCTTGAGATGATGGGGTTGGACCAGAACTAGGTCAGGACCAGACTGTGGCTGTCCCTTTTTCAAGCTAAAGGGGTTGTACATGCATGTCACCTTGCCTGATTCGAAGCTGAGCTGCCATGACCCTCTTACCCTTGCCCAGTGTGAGCTGCTGGAGGCCACTGAGGCAGAGCCAGAGTGTAAAGGGAACCACAGCCTGGGTATCCCTGGAAGGGATGTGGGATCATTTCTGTATTTAGAAGGACACATGGAAAGTTAGCTATATGGGTGAACCTTTCTCTTTATCCAGCTCCAGCTCCAGCTCCAGCTGCAGAGCTCCAGCCAGCAGCAGAAGCAGAGCAGTGGGCAGTGGTGGAGGTAGAGCTGTCTCCAGCTCTGTTGACATCACCCCTTCTAGCGCTGGAGCCAGCATCCGCTCCATCAGCAGTATTGGAGCTGGAGCAAGGGCCCACTTCGGCTCCAGCAGGAGTGGGAGCTGCTGAGCTGGAGTCACCTGGACCATCATTTCTAGTGGGAAGTTCATCTCCACCTGTGCTTGTTAAGCAGCATGAGAAGAAGCCTAACCTCATGGCCTTCCCTCCTAAGCTGGTGGTGGAGCAGTTGACCTTGATGGATGCTGTGAGCAGCTGGGCTCTCGGGCGGGGTGGAGCAGGCCTTCCTTCTGCCATTATTGCCTTAGACCTGATCCAGACTCCTATGATCTGGGCCCAAATCCTGGCTCCACTCCTTACCAACCGTACGACCTAGGCAACTTTCTGAACCCCTAAGATATTGCTGTCCACCTGCAGACCGTAGAGGTGGACATTAACAGGACCTGTTGCAAGGAGTGGCTGTGCCAACTCCATGAGGTAGAAGAGATGGAAAGCTGGGCAAGGCCTGGTCTATCTGTAAGGAGAGGAACTCACTGTGTGCAGCCAGATCCCTGGTGGCCCAACCTTCTGCAAGGAGGCTCCACAGCCTCAGGACTTATTAGACACCTGATGTGTACTTCACTACAAGGAAGACAGACAAGGACCGTGGTTGTAGCTGCCATGGGGGAATGGGCATCAAAATAGGGAATGGGACCAGAGGGGGTATCAGGGTGGTGGAAGATGTCCCCTTGGGATGAGCCGAGTTGAGCCACAGTCTGGAGCTTGGAGTTAGCCAGGACAGGGTGGGTGCAAATGACCCTCTCCCTTCCCTGCCAGTATTGGCTCCTGGGTCATCCTGTGCTGGGTGTCCTCGGTGGACAGGGAAGAAAACCCAGGGAATCTCACAAGGCTCAGGCCACATCCTGAGCTTCCTGAGCTCCAGCTCTAAACTGTGACTCCTGTGTGGGACTTTTGGGGATGTGGACACAGAGCTGGGGTGTGGCAATGCTGGGTGACACTCCCCCTGTTCCCCAGGAGCTCTTCCGGAAGGTGGTGCCCTCTCAGTGCCTGGGCTCCACCTGGGGCAAGAGGAACAAGCCTGGCAATGAGCACCTGGCACCCACTCTCCAGGCCACCGTCGACCACATCAGAAGAGTGGTCAGCCTCATCATCACCACCTGCCTCGGGGACCTGAGCATGACGGTGCCGGACAGGGTGAGGGTGGTGGAGCACTGCATCCAGGTGGCCAGGGTATGCTGTGGGAGGCCCAGTGGAGCCCCTCTCTGGAACCTTGGGAACTGCCTCTCCACCTTTATCAGCTCCCAGGATTGCAGTGTGTGGTCTAAGCCCCTGCACAGTCCCTAGGCCCTTCCTGCCAGGGGTCCACTGATCTTGACTCCAGGTCCCAGTGGGAGGATGCTCACTTCCTACCTGACTCCTTCCCTGGGTTGAGCTAAAATCCTCCTACCTGTGAGTGTTACTCTTTGGGTCCTAAATGTGCCCTTCTGGGGCTCCCTGAGCATCTGTCTCATCCAGGAGAGGAGATTTAAATAGAAGGGGACTGAAGCTAGAGCAAGCAGGGCTCCAGCGCCCCACCTCACAGCTCATTCTCTTCCCTTCCCCAGGAGTGCAAGATCCTGAAGAACCTCTCCTCACCCTGTACTGTCATCTCTGCTCTGCAGAAAACCTCCACAAACCACCTGAAAAATACACGAGGGAAGTTTCCTGGTGGGTAGTGCCCCTCTCCATAGGAGGACCAGGGTGGATGAGGGATCTCTTGAATATCTGCCATTGGCCCCTCAGTCAGCTAGGAACTCCTGGGAGGCAGCAAATGCTGGGGACAAGGCCTGGGCCTTGGCAAGTGGTCTCTAAGCCTCCTGGTGTCCTTAGTGCACCAGTTCTGCTTCAGTACTCGGTTTCCCTAAATGTCAGGTACTGGGTTGAGCCACATTGGAGATTTTCAAGTGTTTATAGCAACAGAACTCTATGCCCAGTTGAAACTCAAAGTGGTCAAAAGAGAGCTGCTCTGTAGAGCTGGGGAGTGGAGACACCAATGACCAACAGGAGAGTCCCCTCCCAGTCCTACGAGACTTTAGAGCTCAGTGGATCCCAGTGAGAACACTCCTCCAGGGAGGTTGAATCTCTTGGGTTGTCAAAGAAAAGGGATTTGCACTCAGACCCCTTACACTATCCCTAAATTTATCTTTCCCTCTTTCCCCTCCCCTCAGGGAGAGCTCTGAAAAACTTAAGGAGCGCTATAGCCAAGAAGAGTCCTTGAGCAGAGAACTGATGACAAAGGTAAAGTGGAGGATAGGGGACTGGAAAGAGAGGAGGAGTAGGGGGAGTGGGACAGGGCAGGCTGAGGTTTTGATAGTTTCTGACTTGAACTTTCTCTGAAACATTCCCGTCTATCTTGTCGAGGTTAACAAGCAGAGGGATCTGTTTGGTCCATGGGGCGGTGGGGTGCTGTTTATAGGCAGGAGGCCCTGGTCACGGGACACAGTGGTGTTGGCTGGGCTGTTCCAGGATGAGTTGCCGAGCTGGCACCATCAGCAGGTCTCTGGCTTCCATGCACGTCCATCTTGATGGATGTAGCTTGTTCCAGGCTGTTGGGTGGTTTGGGGGGGGGGTTAGCCCTCAGCCTAAACCTGTCCTCAGGAAGCCAGGTCCCAACTGCTCCTTCTGTCTTCACCATGTCTCAAAGGGGAGGTCACCCTGCCTGCCCCAGGGATGGGCACAGCAGGGGATTCCAATGGCCCAGGTGGACAAACAGGCTGCTCATCCTTGGGTCTGAATGGCTGCACCAGAGATAAATGTGTGTACATTCTGGGACTCCCCACTGGACCCCTAGAGCAGTCACTCAAGTCAACCGCAGGAGTCTCACCTGAGTGCCTGCTTGGCAATGACATATCCCCAGGTGGCTTATGAGAAGCGTCTAGGCAACTGATGGATTCTTAATGGATCCTCCTGAAAGGACGTTAAGAGCTTCATGTAAATGAGGGAGCAAAGCTTCCTATCACCCCCTTACCTGTGGATCAGATGTGACACCTTGGAGGTCCAGTTCCTGAGTGGATAAAGAAAGAGTTCAGTGCAGGGGAATATCCTGAGGGGTTCCTTGGTGAGGAGAAGGCTTTGGCATGGCCTCTGTCCCAGCCTGGGGGCCATA
The DNA here is from genome assembly GCF_020826845.1 of Diceros bicornis minor. NCBI lineage: Eukaryota > Metazoa > Chordata > Mammalia > Perissodactyla > Rhinocerotidae > Diceros > Diceros bicornis. The sequence goes on along the minus strand of NW_026690921.1, from coordinate 1,253,310 downwards.
CACTCCACAGGTCTAGGGCAGGCAGGAGCCACTCAACCACACTCCAAAAACACCCCATCCTCTCCATCCATGGCTTGGCTCAGGCCCAAGATTTGAGAGCACAGGGGACAGGACTCTTGTCAGTGGTTAGATTGGGCGTTAGGTGAGGATGTTGGAACAAGGCCTCTGGCTGGTAGGGGCAAGTGGCCTCTCCTCTGTGGGCCCCTGAGCAACTCACTGCCCCTGTTTGGGCCTCTGTCTCCTCATCAGGGAAATGGAGGGTCATCATGTGGTGCAGGCCTCACAGGGTGGTAATGAGGTAAGAGGGACGAAAGGAATGTGGGAGCTTTCTGCCTGCTCCACCTGGAGGGGTGAGGGCGAGAGAAATGATGACAGTCATGTGACATTGAGTCTTCAGGAGAACCTGTGAGGTAGCTGGAGTTCTCCCACATTCCAGATGAGGAAACAGGCTCGGGGAGGCCAGACCAAAAGCCCAAGCTCACACCCAGAGTGAGAGTTGGAGCTGGGCTTGTTCTGGAATCACAAGACCTTGGAGGGTGGAATGGCATTGGTACCAGTTGACTAGAGTCAGATGTCCAGGGTCGGAGGCCACTGGTGCTGGAGAGAAATGGGGTGAGGGGAGTATGGCCCGCTGACACTGTCCTCGACTCTGGCAGGAGGGGCCTTCCATGTTTGCCTCCCGGAGAGCAACCCCCAGAGAGTGCAGGAGAAACAGCAGCAGGAGCAGCACGTGAGTGTGCCTGTGGGGGAGGGGCTCTGGCCTCGAGCTGGAGGCCTCAAATCAAGAAAGGATGGCCCTTCCTCTTGGAGCCACAGTGTCTGAATCCTCCAGTAGAAGTGACCAGGAGGGCCTGGAAGAGCTGGTGAAGGATGGGTTCATTGTGGGGAGGGCCAGAGACCGCATACCCTGTGATTTGCCAGAAGCTGGCCCTGGGAGGTGAGGAGGAGGAGTGTGGTGTTCTTGGGGTGTGAAGGGAGGAAAAATTAAGAGGCTGTTAAGGGTCCTAGGCTACTCCCCGTGGGATCCCTGAGGTGGGCCTGGAGGCTGAGGGTGAGGATTTTTCAGGGGAGGGTCTGCAGGGAGCTGACTTGAGAGCAAAGGCTCATCCCACGTGCACCCCGGTGTCACAGGGTGACGTCCCCTATCTTGGCACATTCCTCCGTGACCTGAAGATGCTGGGTCTGGCGATGGGTGATTATCTCGAGGTGGGTGAACCTGAGGACCAGGCAGGGGACTAGGGTCCTGAGTCTTGGGATACGGGAGCCCCCGCACTGAGCTCTGAGCTCTCAACACTTGGCACATCTCCTGTCATGAGAGCCTCTCAACCACCCTTGGGAGCTGTCGCATCAGGCTCATCTTAGGGATGAGTGAACAGAGGCTCCGCTTGAGACACCCATTCGGGGTGCTCAGACTGGGGAAGCTCAGAGCTGCCTGATGGCACAGCTGCGTGAGGTTTTATCTGAGCTGGACTCATCCTCTCCCGCCATGCTGCCCATGGATGGTGAGAGAAATCGGGTCCCTCCAAGTCAGGCAGCACATAAGTGGCTGAGCAGTCCCCTCTGCCTGAGGCCTCAGCCTCCAAGTCTGTCATCAGAGAGGGTTGTACTGCCAGGTCACTCAGCCTCACCCCCATGTCCCCCTTCTCTGGATCCCAGAGCCTGGCCTAGGTCCAAGTCCTGTTTTCTCTGCATGCCCGGGCCCCTCTGGGGACCTGGCAGTCGTGCACCATGAGAAGGGGTGGGCATAGGGGGCTAGTCATGCTAGAGGGCTCTGTCTGATGGACTCTGGCTGTCTGCCTTCCAGGGGAATGAGATCAACCTTGAGAAAAGGACTGAGGTGAGCAGCTGTGGCACTCCATGCAGGGGAGGGGAAGGAGGTGGAAATCAGAGACCCTATGGACAGAACAGTCCCTGGCTCCACCCCCTGTATCTTACATTGAGTGGAAGAGTTTGATAACAGAGAAGTGGGAGACCCATCCAATTGCCGGGTGGGTTGAGGGGAGGATGGCATCAAGGAAAACTTCCTGGAGGGGCGGCTGATTATTCCCATTCTGAGAACAGGTAGAGCCTGGATGGAACTGGAGGGAAGGAGGGTTCCCAGCACTCGTCTCCTGCCCACTCCTCACCCCGCACAAGGCCCCTGCAGCATCCCCCAGCCAGGCCCTGTCTGCATCCTCTTCTTCCCTCTGGTCCCAGGAATACCGAGTCATGAGGGAGATCCTGCTGCTCCAGGTGGCTGCAAAGAATTAGAACCAGAGCCCGAGGAGCGATTTGGGGCCTGGTTCCAGGACATGGAGCTGCTCAACCAGAATGATAGGTGAGGCCAGGCAGGAGTTGGGTGAGGGCAGGGATGGATTCTCCCTGTTGGCCAGTCCAGAGAGCCTGTCTCAGTGGCCCCCCAGTCAGCCCTAGGCCTTATTGCATGGCGACCTCTGGGACATCCAGAATCCAGCTGCTGGGCAGTCAGTGGGGGGACATCAGATGTGTGGATCCTGGTAGGCTCACAAGTGCCTCTCTGTCCTGTAGCTACAGCCTGTCCTGCCAGCTGGAACCCCAGGCTTAGTTGGGCAACAGAATATTCAAGGCCAAGAAGAACCGGCCATCATCAAGTTCAGGGGTGAGTGAGTGTCTGGGCCGGGGTGACTGACTCCTAGGGGTTCAGTAAATCTTTGAGCTAAGCGTGTCCTTGGGGAGTCCGATAGCTGGCACTGGGATCCCAGCTCCACTACTGAGCAGTCCTGTGACTGGGGTGACTGTCTTCAGCTTCCTGAGACTCCATTTCCTCCTCTGTGAAATAGGTGATACTAAATGATCACCCTCGTGGCAGGGACAAATGGGGTACTGTTGGCTGACACTACTGAGCACAGAGTCTGGAGCACCCAGTGCAGTGGGGACAAGGTGGGGCCCATGATTCTGAGGGAGACCCCCAAGATAACCGGACTCTTCTACTCAGCCCCCAGGCCCCAACACCGAGCCCCATACCAGTGGCCGATCACAGCCCTATCCTCAGCAGCGCAGACACAGCTGGGAGGCTTGCGATGCACAGGGCCAGCTCCTCACACACGACGGGAAGGGGAGCATTGTAAGCTGATTCATGGGGACCCCTGGAGCCCAAGAGAGAGGGGACAACCCCACCCCAGCTCCCTGACATCTCTACCCCAGCGCCTATTCACCCATTGGGGAGGAACAGTAGTTATGTGTTGTAAATAATAAATGCCATATTTGAATATTATATTCAAGTCCTGTTCCCTTTACAGCCTGGGAGTTGTGGTGTGGTTCTGTCGCTTTCTGTAGGCATGTGAGAGAGACACAGAATCTCACATTTCTCCTTGAATCAAGAACTCTTCTGGGTCATCAGCTTATTGTATGTGGGGGAAGGGAGAAGGGCCAGCCCCTTCCCTGACTAGTCGGGACACTCCCAAGTCCCCCTAACTCAGAGGACAAGTTCATTTCAGTATCATTCAGCTCCTCCAGGAGCAGACACGGCCCCCCGCCCATTCTCTTGGGATTTAAAGGTTGAAGGTACTTTCACAGGCAGAGCAACAACCACTGAAATGTGGGTGTGTTTAAAACAGCACTACCCAGGACTGTGTCGTGCCACAGGCAGGGACTGCCTTTCTACGTTCTGGAGGAACAGGGAATGTATCCTACTTCTCTTGTTGAGGTTTCTTCTGACCAAATTTTAGAAACTTGCAGTTTTCTAGTTCAATCTCTGGAATTGCATCAGCTGTAAGTGAGGAAAACAACGTAAAAAGGTCAGAACGTGCATGTGGAGAAGACAAGGCCCAAGGAAGGTCATTTGCATATGGACTAAAGGCAGGCAAGATTTTCCCTCCTGAGGCCCATCTAGGGGCTCCATGTTCACCCCTGACCTAGATTTGAATCCTGCTGGGATCCTTGTCCAGGACTCTGAATTCCTTTTCCTGCTTGTTTTGTACCCAAGGGGAAAGTTTTGTGTCGCAGCTTTAAGGCTACTGCTGGGCCTCGTTCCATAAACATGACTGCTCCCTGTGAACTAGGATTTTCAGCACCCCTGCCTTCCTTATGCAATTCCTTTTAGGGCAGAAATTCCCTAGAAGGCCCCCAGTCTCCTCCCTGGCTTGACCTGATGGATCCAAGGTGAGCTCTACTTTGCCAGGATAAGGGACCATAATCCTGGCCAGTGAGGGACCCCACACTGTCCCTTGCTGTCTAGGGTGACTTCTGAGCTCGTGTCATTCTGAGGTCCATGGTCTTGGACCATCCACCAGTTTACACGTTCAGTGTTGGTGTTACCAACTCCTCCAAATTGGGCAATTTGGTCCAAACCTTTAGTGTGTCGCCCCTAAGTGGTTGTGATTTTTCCCCAGTCTTGTACTGTGGTTACATTACAACCACCTGCTGGGGTGTGAACCCTGTTTGGAGCTTTGAAAGATGAGTCATGACAGGGGTGTGGGGGTGTCCAGCAGGGAATGCCACGGAACTGATGATCCATGGACGTGCATGGATCCAATTAAAATGCTGAAATGCTTCCCATCTGGTTGTGAACAGACACTGCTCTGAGCTCACACCAAGAACCCACCCCATGACTAGGAGCTTTCAAAGGGTTACCAACTCGCATTTTGAACCTCATTCCTCGAGAACACCCTGTAAGACAAGGGCCAGAGGAATTGCTTGGCACTTGTGAGTTATCCCCTCCTTTCTGATGGCTGCAAGTGTCACCCAGACACACAGACTGGACTCTGCCAAGGAAGCCTTCTCAGGACAGGCAGAAGCTGAGAATGAATCCTGGTTCCCGGCATCCCAGGCCCTTCCTGACATGGCAGAGTCACCCAGGAAAGTGGTTTGGTAATGGAAAGAATGGGAAGACCGTACTTTCCCTCCAAAGAGAAAGAGAAGTGCCAACAGCAAAAGCTTGATCCCACAAATAGACAATTAAATCCCAACAAGCAGTGGGTTCTTGTCAGATTACTGATGCTGACAAGGCCTCTTTTGATAATAGCATGATCCCCCAACTGCCATGTCCATCTACATGAATCAAATTTCCAACACATATGGATCTAAAAACCTGAGGGAAATCTGGTATTTCCTTAGATGCAACTCTGAATTAGCATGCAACAGAGAACATAAAAATGGAGACTTAGAAGTAAATATCTAATTTGAGAACATAGACATCAAAGTGCTTTTGAAATAATATTTTGGAATCTAGTGGAATATTACACAAAAAGAATAATCCACTTTAAGTAGGTTTTACTGTGACTGTGAGGGGAAAAACTGAATCATCCCATGACGTTGATAACTCGCTGCTGACTTGAAAGTACAAATAAATTCTGTACATAGTAAAAGAAAATGAGAGAAGAGCATGAAAAAGGAAGATCTTTCTCTCCTCACCTGAAACTCAACCTCTCACCTCAGAAAGAAACAGATGTCTATATTTTCCATGTCATACAGCGGAATTTAATAAAAGAAAAGTATTTGTATGTTTTAAAGTTTCAAGAGCTCAAAGCAAGGAAACATTAGGGACGCTGCCAAGAGACCTCACTGAGGTGCCTGCTCCATTTCATCTGCTGTCAGGACGTCCTTCTTGACCCCTCACTTTCTCTGCCTCGATAGCAACTCTGTCCGCCATCAGTGCTACCACCAGTATCTCTCCTGTGCTCCTCACTGCCATTTCCTCCTTCCTGATACCTTCCTCAATCACCAGAAATTGTTGGCAGTGGAGCTGTGGAATGCCCAGATCAGCTCCTGGAATCATCTCTGCCAAATCTGAAGACTAGCAGGAGTGGGCATAGGACCTGGAGTGCAGACCACCTGCGAGCACACCTGGCAGGGATTCACTTGTGTGACTAGGCGCAAGTTTTTGCAATGCTTTGGAAAGATTGAAAGGACTTACTAGTTGTCCTGCACTGCTGCAGGCCTGGAGTCCTTGTGGTCTCTCTGGCCAGCAGACCTGGTGGGGCTGGTCCAAGGTGTCCTCCCAGAGACCCGTCATTGCCAGGATGGGATGGGATTCTAGTAACCGGCCTCATGAATATGTCACTGGACATCCTCAAAGGGATGAAGATGCTTAAACCAGGTTTTGGTTTGGACTGGTTCCCACAGTCACGCTGCTTCCTCTGTGAAGACGTGACTATTATCCTTCTTTTACTCTTACCCTATAAAAATAAATCATGAAAGTGGGGCAAATGATAAAGGATGCCTGCTTTTTTAGGACAATTATCCTGGCTGTTTTGTACTTCCACCCTCCCTCTATCCTCTGGGGATAGATCTGACCTGTGTCCCGGGATGTCATCAGGCAGATTTGCATCAAGAACAGAAAGCTCAAGGTCAAAACTCAAGGCTACTCCAGATCATTTCTCTCCCTCCATCCTGATAACACCCCCTTCTTGTTTGAGTGTGATTATATTCTCTTCTTGTCCTTGTCACTCTCAACCGCACAAGTCCTGACACTCCCTCTCAGGACAGTCGGTCTCCAGTCTTTTACTAAATCCAATATCTTACCATTTCTGTGTTTTCTCACTACTCATTTGCTTAATCCGTTGACCACTTGGTGTTCATAGCTCCTTTAGAAGTTAAATCAATAGTGACATTATCAACCAGCCCCTGTTAGAGACTTACTCCCATATCTCAGATGTTCACATAATCCAAATGGTGATATTCAAAAGTAAATAATTCAGGAAACATTCACCCACAGAAATTCTTGATCTCTAATATTTTTATTCAAACACTTATATAGTAGATACCTGTCCCTCAAGTTCAGAAGAAATGCCAGATCACCGACCCTCACCTTAATTTCCTCCTACACCTATCAATCCTGGATTCCATGGACTATGATCTCAATAATTTCCTTGGAATAATAAAAAATTCCTTACCACTCATTTATGTTATAAACCTCCAAACCAAGAAGATCCTAATTATCTGCCACGCCGTAGCTACTGCTGGTCTTATAACAAGCTGAAGAAAAAGCACGAAATATGATCTTTTGGTACCACTGTAAATAGAAAACCATCTGCATCAACTGGGAAGCACCCATAATGCCTGGAAATTTTGTTCTCTCTTTTTTGTGTCGGCTCAATAACAAAAAGACAAATCAATTTAAAAAATGGGCAAGGGACCAGAATAGATTTTTTCCAATGAGGACATGCAAGTGGCCAAGAGGTATATGAAAAGGTGTTTGGCATCACTAATCAGGGAATGCAAATCAAAACCACAATGAGCCATCACTTCACACCTGTTAAGATGGCGATTATCAAAAAAGCTAAAGATGGCAAATGTTGGTGAGGATGTGGAGAAAAGGAACCCTTGTGGGAATGTAAACTAGTACAGCCATTATGGAAAACAGTATGGAGCTTTCTTCAAAAATTAAAACTTGCATATGATCCAGCAATCCCATTTCTGGTATCTACCCACAGGAATTGAAATCAGGGTCTCGAAGAGATACCTGCACTCTAATGTTCATTGCAGCTAATTCACAATAACCAAGATACGGAAGTAACAGTATCTAAATGTCACTGATGGATGAATGGATAAAGAAATGGAATATTAGTCAACCTTGAAAAAAGAAGAAATTCTTGCCATTTATGACAACATGGATGGACCTAGAAGACATTATGTTAAGTGAAATAAGGCAGACAGAGAAAGGCAAATACTCATTTATATATGGAATCTTAAATAGTGAAACTCATACAAGCAGAGGTTAGAATGGTGGTTGCCAGGGGCTGGGGGATGGAGAAATGGGGAGCTGATGGTCAAAGGATACAAAGTTTCAGTTATCAAGATAAATAAGTTCTGGAGATCTAGGATATGGCATAATGCCTACAGCTAACAAGACTGTATTGCACATATCACATTTGCTAATAGAGTAGATATGTTAAGAGTTCTTACCACAGAATAATAGTAATAAAGGAGGTGAGAGAAAACTTTGGGAGGTGATGGATATGTTTGTGGCCTTGATGGTGGTGACAGTCTCAAGGGTGTATACTTATGTCCAAAACCATCAAACTGTATATGGAAAAGTATGACATCATCGTTGATTCTGCTGCACCTTGAAATACGCCATGTCCTCATCATAAGAGAAAAAAAATTGTAACTGTGTATGGGGACGGATGTTAACTGGACTTATTATGGAGATCATTTCAACATACATACAAACATTGAATCATCATGTTGTACCCCTGAAACTAATATAATGTTGTATGTCAACTTTACATCAATTAAAAAACACAACAGACAAAACTATTTGAATATTGTAAATGAGTTTAGTGAATCCCTGAAAATGCGCCATTCCCATATGAGAGTTACAAGAAGCAGAGAGGATGAAGTAAGATGGAAGAAAGTTGTACAAAACAGTATTCAAATTAAAATCATTTAAGTTGCTATCAGCTCCTTGTGGCAGAGTTCTGTGAGCACTGATCTTTCACATTTTTCATGGAAAAGCATACTTTCAGATCCAACCCATAATAGTTTCATCGTTGGCTCTAATAAGAAAATTTCAACTTAATAAATAAAACCAAAAGCATCCCTTATGTATGAATAAAGTTAGTGAACTTTACAGAGAAACGAGCCTATTTGCACAACCTCAATAAAGGAAACAGAAGAACTGAATGATGATCGAGTCTCAGTCAAGCTTATCTTTGAAAGCCAGTAAGACCAGGTTATCTTTTCAAGGATGTGTGTAGAGCTGTCAGCCTTGGAAGACAGAAATAGTGGCCTCCTCTGGAGCAAAGGGCAGGCTTGCTTACTGCCCGGTATAATAAAACTAACACCCCCCCCCCGGAGCAAAGGTCAGCAGACTTCCTGCCCGATATAAAAGATTTGAGTTCCTTCAGCTCTGAGTTCTTGCAACTCTCTGCTTGTCACATCGCCCACTGTGTATCACCCTGTAGGAAGTGGGATTTAGTGAACTGGTGCAAATGTTGATACTCTGACCACTGCCATTGCTGTGTCATTAAGTCCTCTGTCTCTGACCCATGGGTCTCATGTCTTTTGCCAGCATATATAAGACCATGGTAGGCTAACTTATTGGTTTGCAGGTAAGGGAAAATATCAGGCCTTTACAGCTCCTGAGAAGCCCTTAAAGTAACTAGTAGTCTTAGGAACAGAGAGCTATCCAGAACTTATGCATGGGTGGTCTTCATAGAAGACTTCATAAGTCTCTGAAACTTCAGTAAGTCTCTCTGACCTCTTTTATTTCGACCCCAAGTAGAAGGAAAGGCACCAAGCTATTACAGACCTAGGGCTTGTGCAAGCCACCTGGAGACCTAGTGACCAGAAACTTCCCATGGGGAGCAGAGACAGATGGGCATATTTCCAAAATGGACCCATGTGCCTGTCATCCACCAGATAGTACATTATCTTAATTTATGATGATTTGATTCATTAAAATCTTGTGATGGGCCAAGATACACTTCTAAGTGGAGTGACGCACATGGCAGTTCTAAGCAGATTAACACATTTGGTGAATATCCAACTCTGAACTAAACTTAGTGTTCTAATCAATTAAAAGGTACAACAAATTTAATTAGGTAGATTAAATGATATTTAATGGTATACCTGACTATTACTCTGCAATAATGAACAAGCAGCTAATATAAATAACTATAATTGGTCTTTAAAATATGATAGTCAAGACTGTTTGAGATAAGCTGGAGAGAAGGAAGGAGAGAAATAGATAAAAGTTAGCTGCTCTGAAGCCACTCTCTAGACCCTTGGATCTACATGTAACCCAGGAGATCGAGGCAGACGGCTGTGTGCCTAGATCCTCCTGCACTGTGGTTCTCAGGGATGTCACGGGGCTGAAGCAGCTTCCTGAATCGTGTTTACACATCCATGTGTACAATACCCCTGACCATGGGGGTGAACCACCATTCAATCATCACTTACACCCCTCTAATTAACAATTAGATTTCAGAATCATTGTATCACTACATGATAATTTATTCTTCAAACCTGTAGGATGCCGAGCTGAAAGAAAATCAAATTTCAATGGCTTACTTTCTTTGAAGGACCAAGATGTTCTTTCACACTTGGAATCTGGATTAGAGGATAAATCCATCAAATCAATGGAAACAACTTAAGAAATGGACAGAGGGATATTTCATTCATATGTACACAGTTTGCACTGTGGCAAAAATAGAGTTATATTTTAAAAAATTAGAATTTTTTTGAAATTTTATTGATATTAAAGACTTTGTTCTGCTTATACGCTCTTTGGTTTACCAAATCAAACTCACTCTTTAACAGGCATTTCTAGCATTGAGTGCTAATAACAGCAGCTTTTTAAAATTCTTAAATTTCCCAGGTCAAAGACCAAGGGCAGATGTCGTCGAGAGGTCAAGTCTAATCTATCTATGGATGTGGCAGCCTTAACTATGGATGTTCAAGCCAGACATTGCCAGCAGAGCCACATCTCATCACCCACAGGTGAGTTTTTACTAGTAATCACAGAGACTTGAGGATATAAAAGGAAATTCTTTATTAAGAACCAAAATTATAGATTCCTATCTTGGGTTCATTACTTTGAATTTTTGACCCAAATCATATATATCGATTAGACCATGTTCAATTCTATGATCTTTAGAAGATGCAGCCTACAGCTGAAGAGAAACAGATACAACACCAATATCTTATCCTCTCTGAAGCCCAACTGAGAGCCCCTGGAGTCAGAAGTTTTCAAGACAAGAAAACGTCATCCTTCTGAACAGAGAGAGTAGAGGTTATTCAAACATTCAACTTTAAATTGTTAACATGACTTGTTAGAATGTGATGGAGCAAGCAGAATACCTTCTAAGTTTCATGATTTTTCTCCAGAATACTGAGATGGATGACTTTGAAGGCCAGTTTCCCCATAAATGTCTTTATTCAGTGAAAAAATTAATTTCCCTATAAATTAATTCCCCTAAAAATGTTGAAAATATCATAGTCTCTGACTAAAAGGAAACAAAACAAATTGAGCAGTTGAATAGCAGTGTAATAAATTCCATACAAGGATCTTACTGCAGCATTATGTATAATAGTGAAACTGGATGTAATCCCAACTCTATCTAAGAAGAAATAAACAGATCATGGTATTCCTGTTCTTTGGAGTACCTCTAAAACATCTAAAAAGCTAAGTTAGAGTGACGTGCACAGATAAGGAGAGATATCTATGATATATGGTTTGAGAAACAGCAAATTGCAAAAGGATGTAGTTATGTAATTTATGTTAAAAAAAACTTTGTGTATTTATAAATTCATAGGAAATGTCCAGAAGAATAAGCTGCAACCTCTTAACAATAGTTCCTTCTGACTAGAGGAGTGAGTTTGCAGGGAAGGGGATGGAAGGGGAAGGTTTCACTTTACTCTACATAGATCTGTGTAATTTGACTTTTTTTACAGTATGTATTTCTTTCATAATTAGAAAAATGAGTGATGTGACCGTTTGGTGCAGGACAACAATATTATGTTCACCAGTCTCTGTACTGTATGTTACTGCACAGCACGGACTGTAGGAGAAAGCCCAGAGGAGCAATGAAGACAAAGAAGACAGAACACCTGCAAAAAGTCAGTGGAGTATTTCTACATAACAAACCTTCCAGGTGAATGACGGTCAGTATCTTCCACTGCTCCAGCTCCCGCAATGAACCTAGAACCTGCCCAGGGTAAGCCTGAGGACCACGCCCCGCTAGTCCACTCCCCGCCCAGAGCCTGTTTGTGCAGGGTGACTGCCATCAAGCAGACAATGGACTCAGGATGGGGCGTGTGCCTTTGGAGAGGCTGGCAGAGAGGCGCAAAGTGGAACACCAGCCAAGTGCACACACCTGAGAGGCAGAGTTCCAGGTGGAGACTCAAAATGTACCAAGAAACTGTGTGAAGTGAAGGAAGCTACTCGACCTCTCTGAACCTCAGTGTTCTCCCCTGTAAAATGTGTGTCACAGGCCTACTTCACAGAACTGTTGGGAAAAATACATAAAAGTGCCTGTGACAGCCAGTGTCGACATTATTAACAAAGTCGTACCCGACTTCAGAATAATCGATGAAAAGAATAATCTTGATGAGACCAAAGATGAAATGCCCAGCTTCGTAAGCAGCCCCAGCAGCATGATAATGAGAGGACCTCTGAGTAAGCAGGGTTCTTCACAGCGCCACTGGAGAGGACGAACACGGGCTACAACAGTATAAGTGGGTGTTGTGTAGTGACTCGTTTAGAGATCGTGGGTCTCTAAAGACACTGTCAAATACAGTTACACACAGTGGCTCCTAGGAAACAACTACAAAGCAATCAATGCAAGAGATAGGAATGGGAAGGGGGTGAGCAGAGGAGGGTCAGAGGCACAAAATATGATGGAAGACACTGAAGCACTACTAGCGTCCAGCTCTCAACAGCTGCTGTGGTTGCACCAGGAGATCAAACGTCTGAGACAGCCATTGTGGGGACTGCTGGGAGCACAGTGGTCACTGCAGCCACACCCCAACAGCAGTGCATCAGAGCACACAGACCCCGAGACTTTGCTCTATATTAATCCTTGTTTCAAGATGATGAATATCCTCATGTTACAATGTCTCCTTCCAACCCTTGTGGACGAGCGTCATCAGAACCCCCTGAAGAAGGCACAGGCCAGAGTAGGATGGAACACTGGGGGCTGGGGGAGCGGCGCTGCACCTGACTACACGGACTATCACCTGGGCCTATTGAACACGAGAGAAGAACCCCAGGATGTGGTCTAACGAGACTTCCCCATCTTGCCACATTCAGAGACACTACAGAGTTTCTTGTCCTTCCTTTACAAAAATATTAAGGAATTCATGAGTCATTAATTCATAAAGAGGCAAATTCTTGACAAAGTGACAGAGTCCAGTTTCCATGACCAGGTTTTTCAGTTGTTTTGATAAAATCCTACATTCAGGAATTGGAAATGTAACCTATTGGGACATGTAATACAAACAAGGACTTTTTTCACGTAGATCAACGCCCAGATTTTTAGAGACAACATGAATCATGAAAGCTGCTAACCATTCCTCCACAGGCTTCAATAAAACTTTTAAGTTAGTTTACTGATCTCAGGAAAAGAGAATTTGGCAATTCAAGTTTTTTGATTCTGCATTCAAGCATACAGTACGACCAAGAGAAAGAGCAGAAAAAAATTAACAGGAAGGTCTTGCTTGCATTTTATCTTTTGCAAATAAGCAAGATATTTTATGCTCTGTTCCTTTCACTACTCTAATCAATTTTTAAAGAAATATGGTACAACTGACTATCCCTAGGTGTGTTTATCCTGGAACCATGCCAGAATCCAAAGCAGAGATGTTAAAGCTGATGGGTTTCAAATGCTGCCCAAGTGCTGTCTACTTTGAACATCCCTCTCCCAAAGCTGGACCACTGGTCTCTTCCTGAGGGATCAGAGTCACCACCTGTGTCCCTGAGAGACTGGCCACTCACACCTGGGCTGAGATTAGGCAATCAATCTAAAGGGCAAATGACTTAAGCTATTATCATCTTAAGGTTGCTGTTTCGGAGGCCACTGCACTGGAATGGGTTGGTGAAAATGGCCTACTAGATACTTGCCTGGGAATTAGGCCATTCTTCTCTGCTCTCAGCGGCTCCTGGGGAAACCAATCATTAACATCAGGGATGCCTCAACTTCCACATCTGCGAAAAAGGCAAGCAACAGCCAATGATACCACCCTGCAAAGCTCTTAAGTTGTGATTGCAAGAGGGGCCACAGGAGCGAATTTCTCCCAGAGGCTGATGAAGTGATGGCACTTTGGCAGGAGATGGCAGAAGGCAACAGGCAAAGTGGCAAGTTTCTGGGATGTCAAACCGGTTCCCATAAGCAGTTTAGAGAAGCACCTGGCCCTGGACTAGGTAGGAGGCTGTGGAAAGACCCACAGGCACGCAGGTGGGAGGAGGAATCAAGCAGAGGAGGGAGTAGATGGGGAAGAGGCGCAAGCCCGGCTTCAATTTTGGACAAAGCAGTTGCACGCTGCAGGCCCGAGGCTGCCCATGCAGCCGCCACACCCTCCTAACTCCCTGGTCCCCGTTGCCCCGTCACATCCCTCCGGGACTCAGTCCACGTGGAGCGGTGCAGGACCTGAGTCCTGAGCCAACGGCGGTTTGGCCCTCGGCCAAGCGCACACCGCCCTGCTCCTCCCCCCAGGGCTAGGCACTGCCCCGTGCCCAGAGCATCCTGGGAGTTGTAGTCCTGCAGCCCTGCAGGCTGCCGGCTGTGAGCGGTTAAGAGACAACGGTTGCGGTCCCAGCATGTGCAGCGAGGGGCCCCGCCTCCCGCCACTTTGCCCCTTCTCTCCACCACGCCCACTTTCCACGCCCTGCCCCGGCCCCCCGGGCCTGGCTGCGCACGTTGAGGCTGGCACCCAGGTGGGGCTAACCAGCCTAGTGGAAGCCCACGTAGAAACTCCCTGGCTGGTCTGTGAAAGGTAAGGTCACTACCTAAAATGGAAATCCTGGGTGCCTGGGAACCTGGATCTTGCCTTCTCAAAGCCACCTGTCCCGCCATCCCCTCCATCCCTCTGGCTGCCAAGATCCTCCCTCTGGACCCCGTGGTCAGGGTCGCTGCAGAGCGCCTCTTGGAGCCTGCCCGCCTGAAGGGCCCATACCTTGGTCAGGCCTCTTAGCCATGACATTCATTTATTTGCTGTTGTTTTCCTAGTTTCCTAAAATGGAAGCTTAGATTATTGATTTTAGATCTTTCCTGTTGTCTAATACATGCATTCAATGTTACAGATGTCCATCTTAGCCCACCTTTGGCTGCATCCCACACATTTTGATAAGCTGCGTTTTAATTTTTATTTATGCAAAACATTTTAAAATTTTTCTTGAAATTTCTTCTTTGACTTGTGTTATTTATATGTGTGGGGTTTTTTTTGGGGGGGAGGGTCACAGAGGTCAGCAAACTTTCTGGAAAGGGCCAAAGAGTAAATATTTTAGGTTCGAGAGTGATGTGGTCTCTGTCTTTACCACCCAGCTCTGACACTGTAGCCCAACAGCAGCCATAGAGAATATTTAAATGAAGGAGCATAGCTGTGTTCCTCTAAAACGTTATTTAGGGATGCTGAAATAGTCTTCCTCTTTTGCTTTTTTCTCCCAACTATTTAAAACTGTAAAAACCATTCTTAGCTTGGGGCCATACAAAAACAGGTAGCAGGCCAGATTTGGCACTGGGCAGAATGTAGTTGGAGAGAAAAAAAAAAGAACTCTGTTGTTTAATCTCCAAGTATTTTGGGATTTTCTGGCTATCTTTCTTTTATTGATTTTTAGTTTAATTCCATTGCAGTCGGAGAGCAAATATTGCATGATTTCTATTCTTTTAAATTTCTTCAGGGTATGTTTTATAGTGTCTATCCTGGTCAGTGTCCTAGATGAGTTGAGAAGAATGTGTAATCTGTTGTTATTGGAAGACTTAGTCCATAGATGTCAACTGTGTCCAGTTGCTGTCCATGTTGCTGTTGATCCAGCTGTGTCCTCACTGCCTTCTGCCTGCTGGATCTGTCCATTTCTGTTAGAGGTGTGCTCAAGTTTTCAACTATGATACTGGACTCATCTATTTCTCTTTGCAGTTCTATCAGGTTTTGCCTCACCTTGTTGTCAGGCATGTACCCATTTAGGCTATCCGGTCCACGTGAGTATGGACCCCTTTATCATTACATAAAGTTCCCCTTTATCCCTGATAGATTTCCTTGCTCTGAAGTCTACACTGTCTGAAACTAATATAGCTACTCCTACTTTCCTTTGATTAGTGTTAGCATGGTATATCTTTCTCCATACCTTTACTTTTAATCTATATGTGTCTTTATATTTAAAGTGGGTTTCTTGTAGACAACATATAGCTGGGTCTTGTTTTTTGATCCACTCTGACAATCTCTGTCTTTTAATTAGTGTATTTTGACCATTGACATTTACAATGATTATTGATATGGTTGGATTAATACCTGTCATATTTGTTACCATTTTCTATTTGTTGCCCTTGTATTTTGTTCCTGTTTTCATATTTGACACTTTTTCTGACTTGTGGTTTTAATTGAGCATTTTGAGATTCCATTTTCTCTTATTTCTTAGCATATCAATTATATATATTTTTTAAACACGTTAGTGGTGCTGTAGTGTTTGCTTTATACATTTAGAACTAATCTAAGTCTGTGTTCAAATAACACTATAATGTTAGACAGGTAGCACAAATACCTCATAACAACAAATATTCCTAATTCCTTCCTCCTGTCTTTTGTATCATTGTTGTCATTTGTTTCATTTGTACATAAGCATACATAAATGTTTATGCATACATAATCAAATGCATTGTTGCTATTATTGTTTTAAACAAACTTCTGTTAGTTGAATTAAGAATAAGAAAAATAAAAGTTTTTATTTTACTTTCACATATTCCTTGTCTGATGCTCTTCTTTTTTTAAATGTAGATTCAAGTTTCTGATCTATATCATTTTGCCTCTCACTGAAAAACTTCTTTTAACATTTCTTACAAGGCAGATCTACTGGTAACAAATTGCCTCAATGTTTGTTCGTCTGAGAAGGTCTTTATTTTTCCTTCACTTTTAAAGGATAATTTCACAGATTACAAAATTCTGGGTTGGTGTGGTTTTCTCTTTAAACACTTTAAATATTTCACTCCACTCTCTTCTTGCTTGCTTGATTTCTGAGGAGAAATAAGATATAATTCTTATCTTTGCTCCTCAAGATGTAAGGTTTTTTTTTCCTCTGGCTTCTTTCAAGATTTTTTTCTCTTATTTTTTATTTTCTGAAGTTTAATATGATATGCCTCGGTGTAGCTTTTGCCAAATGGTGTTCCCTGAGCTTCCTGGATCTATGCTTTGGTGTCTGACATTAATTTGGGGGAAATTCTCAGTCATTATTGCTTCAAATATTATTATTGCTTCAGATATTGCTTCTGTTTCTTTCTCTCTTTCTTCTCCTTATGATATTCCCATATGTGTATGTTACTCCTTTTGTTGTCCCACAGTTCTAGGATGTTCTGTTTTTTTTTTCATTACTTTTTTCTTTTATTTTCAGTTTTAGAAGTTTCTATTGTTATATGCTCAAGCTCGGAGAATCTTTCCTCAGTTTTGTCCAATTTACTAACGAGCCCATCCAAGGCATTCTTCATTTCTGTTATAGTTTTTGAACTCTAGCACTTGTTTTTTTGTTTTTTTTTTAGAATTTCCATCTTTCTGCTTACATTATCTATCTGTTCTTGCAGCTTGTCTACTTTTTCCATTAAAGCCTTCAGCATATTTATCATAGTCTTTTTTGTCATTTCCAGGTTTGAAAATTCCAACATTCCTGCTGTATCTGACTCTGATTCTGATGCTTGTTCATTCTGTTCAAACTGTTTTTTGCCTTTTAGCATGCCTTGTAATGTTTTGTTTAAAGGTGGACGTGATATACTGGGTAAAAGGAACTGCTGTAAATAGGCCATTAATTCTGTGGTGGTAAGGTGTTGAGGAGAGGGGAGGTGTTCTATAGCAACATGACTAGGGTCTCAGTCCTGCGGAGCACCTGCTCCCTTGGACTGTGAAGTTTACTAGTGCTTCTGAGGACTTTTTCCTCGTCCTTAGGCAGAACAGGGTGGCTAAAGGGGGCTGGAGTTGGGTGTCTTCCTTCCCCTACATGGAACACTAGAACTAGCTGAAAATGGATATTTCCCTTCCTCCAGGTATGTTAGGCTTGGATCAAACAGCATCAGGTTAGTCTCTGGTTAAAGAGTTTAGAACAGAATGCTCTGGCATTTTTCAAAATGTATACTTTTCCCCTCCCGCTGCCAGAAGCATGAGAGGTTTTTCCTCCAGTATTCACTGTGGGAACCTGGCAGAGCCCCTGGAGATAAAATTCTCAAAAGCCCCTCTATGGCCGGGTTCCCCTGGAGTTTTTAACTTTCATACTTGTCCTCACTAAGCCTCCAGCAAATTGTCAATTTCTGCTCAGGTTTTCATACTGGTTCCCAGTGAGATTTTGCTCGTGGATTTCTACTCTAGTAAGTTGTGATTTGCTGTATGTGTCTGTTTCTCCAAACTTGGGGCCAGTGGTTTCCCTGTGACCTCACTTCTTTGATAGACCTAAGAAGGGTTGTTGATTTTTCATTTTGTTCAGCTCTTTACTTGTTAGGATAGAATGGCAACTTCTAAGCTCCTTAGATGTCAGACCAGGAACCAGAAGTACCTCATTTCATTTTACGTATCTTCTCTAGGTAATTTCTTTGTGGTTACCGTAGGGATTGTATAAAACATCTTAAAGTTATAACAACTTATTTTAAACTGATAACTTCAATTAGTTGCAAAACTCTACTCCTTTACCTCTCTATCCTCATCCATTTTATGTTGTGGATGTCACAAATTACATCTTTTTATACTTTGTTTCCATTAACAAAGATTTGTAGTTATTTTTTATGCTTTTGTCTTTTACATTCTATACAAGAAGTACAAGTGGTTTACACACCAACAGTACAATACTATAGGATTCTATATCTGTTCATATATTTATCTCTACCAGGGAATTTTATATTTTCATATGGTTTCATGTTGCTGCCTAGTGTCCTTTCATTGCAACTTAAAGGACTCCCTTTAGCATTTCTTGTAGAGCAAATTTAGTGGTGATGAACTCCCTCAGCTTTTGTTTATCTGGAAACACCTTAATTTCTCCTTCAGTTTTGAAGGGCAGGTTTGCTAAATATTTTATTCTTGGTTGGTAGTTCTTTTCTTTCAGCACTTTGAGTATATCTTCCCAGTCCCTTCTGGCTTTAAAGGTTTCTGCTGAGAAATCCACTGGTGATTTTAAAGAAGCTGCCTTACATGTGACAAGTCACTTTCCTCTTGCTAATTTCAAGATTCTCTTTTCATCTGTGACTTTTGCCAGTTTCATTATAGTGTGTCTCAGTGTGGCTTTCCCTGGGTTTTTCCTAGTTGAAGTTGTTTGAGCTTCTTTCATTTGTATGTTCCTTTCTTTCCTCAAATTTGGGAAGTTAATGGCCAGTATTTCATCAAATAAATTCTGCCCCTTCTCTGTCTTCTCCTTCTGAGTCTCCCATAATGTCTGTATTGATCTTCTTCATGGTGTCCCATAAGCCCCCCTTTTTTTTTTCACTCTTCTGACTCAATAATTTCAATATCTTCAAGTTCACTGATTCTTTCTTCTGCTTTGTCAAGTCTACTGTGGAACTCTTCTAGTGAATTTTTCAATTCAATTATTATATTCTTCAGTTCCAGAATTTCTGTTTGGTTCTTTTTTATAGTTTTTATCTCCTTTTTGATATTTTTCACTTTATTCATGTATCATTTTCCTGATTTTCTTAGTTGTCTGTCTTCTCTTTTACCTTGTTCATCATTTTTAAGATGGTTATTTTGAATTCCTTGTCAGGTAATCCCTTGTTCTCTGTTTCTTTAGGGTCAATTTCTGGAAATTTGTTTTGGTCTCTTGATTGGGCCACGTTTCCCTGTTTCTTTGTATGCCTTGTGATCTTTTGTTGAGACATTGCCATTTGAAAAACAGCCACCACTTCTAGTCTTTATAGACTGGCTTCATGTAGGGGAAGACTTTCACCAGTCAGCCCACTAGAGATTCTGGGACCTCTCAGAATTTCTCTGGGACGTGTCTTCTCTGGGCTTGTGCGTGTGATTTCCCAGTCAAATAGGCTTGCCCCTGTTTCTTCTCATGGGCCTGTCTTCTCTCTTTCCCTGGTGTCTGAGATACTGCAGTCTTCCTGATGCTGCAGCATCTTGACGCTTTGCTTTGTTCTCAGTGGCCCCCAACCTGGCAAGCAACTATGCCACCAGTTCTCATCAACACTCTTAGTCAAGTGAGACAGAATATTCCCTCAAGGAGCCCCACAAAAACTTTGGGCCTATGTTCCACTCTTCTCTTTTCTTCCTACAGGAGAAGCTGGGCATTGGGAGTTTTCTCCCAACTGTGCCATGCTATGGGGAATGGGGGGAAAAGCTAGGGCAGGCAAAATGCAACAAGGTTTTCTACCTGCTTCAATGTGGCTCTCTTGGCTTTGTATTAGCCTGGGTGCTGCAGCCTCTTAACTGGTTTGTGGAAGTCTGACAATGGCAATTTGGTCTGTATGTTGTTAAGTTGCTGTCTCTATAGGGCAACAAGGGCCTAGGTCTTCCTATTCTGATATCTTGCTGATGTCCCACCCTCTAAAGCTCTATTTTTAAATGTAATACACTATACTCCTTTGAACCGAGAACTGATTTTTCTGACTTTGCCGCAACTGAAAATTTATTTAACCATTTGAATTGCAAATAAGTGATTGAATTGGGATATTGTCATTCAGCTTCACAGTGGTCATGAGAAGTCATTGTCTTAATACTAAAGATACACTAAGAAAAATCCAAGGGGACAGGACAAAGCATATAGTCCTATGTCTGTGTTGTTGTTGCTGCTGCTGTTTTACAGTAATTTAGACTGTGAGCACAAACTCCGTAGTCAGACTTCCTGGGCTTTTATCCAAGCTCTACCACTTACTAGCCGAATGTCCTTGAGCAGGTCATGTAATCTCTCCTGCCACAGCTTCCTCATCTATAAAAAGGGAAGAACAAAATTACCTACCTTATAGGGTTGAGGATTAAATTATATGCTTAGAAAAGTACCTGACAGAGCGTAAATACTTGTTATTGTTGTTCCTACTATTGTTTTGATTCACACAGAAAAAAATCATTACCTGAGAATATGAATTTAAAATTGATTTTTAACTTGGGGAGAAAAAAAATGAGAACTTATGAAATCCACTGTTCTTTTCTCATGAATTCTTCGCTTTCCACTCATATTAACAGAAGGAATAATAGTATAAATAGAATAGTGAAGCAGCTGTGAATACCCAATTATATTTTATTTAAGCTAATGCTGAAGTTAGTTTACTTTGCTTAGTATAGGTCAGTGGAATGGATTAGCCAAACACGATGTGTGGCAGGGAAGGAAGAGGATGGGTCAGATGGTGTGAAACACTGGTTGCAAATTGGCAGATGTTAATAACTGTTGACATCCATTGGGTGTTCAGTCACTGCTCTAAGCACTTCACTTGTAGTTACTCTTTCAAGTCTGACAACACATTGAGGAGTATATATTAGTATTATCTCCATTCTGAGGTGAAGAAACTGAGGCCCTGAGTGGGTAAACAACTTGCCCAAGATCATACAACTAGTCATTGGCATAACCAGAATAATCCACGCATGTATCATTGAGAATGAACTTTACATGGTGAAGAAAATAAGAATGTCATTATTTATTATAGAATCTTAATTTGAAGGAATTTACATGTAATCTCTTTGAATCACTAGGATATTTGTGCCAATTTGACATCAGATGATATTTTTCTTAAAGTTCAAGTACATAAATAACTGTATGTGTAAAATTAATGCAGAACTACTTCAAAGAGAGTGTTTTTTTTACATGGTATCATTTTTTTTTTCCAGAACTCAGTTAATATTGTCAAGATAACTAACCATTTTTCTGGAAATTGAGGCACATAGTCCTACTTCTTAAGTTAGTCTCTCCTTTGAATTGATGTGTTACTAATAATTTATCTTTTGAATGATCTATCTCTTGTAAGAGTCTCTGTAATTCTTTCTTAAGAGTCTTAACTTTGTGTGTGTTGTTCTCAACTGGGGACAGTCCCCTCACCCAGGGAATACCAGGCAGTGTCTGGAGACATTTTTAATTGTCACAACTTGGAGGAGTGTGAGGTGCTACTGGCATTTAGTGGGTTGAGGCCAGAGATGCTGCTAAACCTCCTACAGTGCACAGTGTACACGACAGTCCCCCACAGCAAAGAATGTTAATAGTATCAAGGTTGAGAAACCCTGATGTGTGTGTATGTGTGTGTGTGTGTGTATCAATGACATTCTAAAACATAGGGATACAAAAAGAAATTAATTTTTAGATGGTACTTTGTTATCAAATGCAAATGTTTATTCTTTATCATTCAGTTATAATTGATCACTTCCAAACAATTGTCACTTGATAAGATTCTATAAATGTGTATTGAGCACTTCTTCTTTGCCAGGCACCATGCTAGACACTAGAGGTAGACACCATTCTCGCCATCATGAATCTTAGTATATCCTTCTAAAGGGACCTGAACATTAAGTTTTGTATCAGCCTAGATTAGACTATTTCACAGTATGATATTTTCCCCCAAAAAGAAGAAAGGAAATTGGCTATTGACTTTCTCAACTCAAGATAGAAATATAAAAGTAAATTAAATGAAAATAAATGGAATTAATGAAACTGGTCATTGTTGGCTTGAGTAAATTGATGGAAAGTGTTGGCGATGTCAAACCACTGATTTTTCTTTTCTCCTGTCCTTTAGGGAGTAAGTTTCACAGATATCATTGCTCTTACTAAAAGTCGCTGTCTCTTAGGACATAGTGAAAATGACATTTGGAATTTTTAAAATGGTCTCTTCTAGTCCTACTCTTCCTGTTTAGTGACACTGTTAGTGTTATGCATAATCTGGCAGAGCTAACCTTATGCAGGAATGAAATGAATATAGCAACACAAAAGCACTCAAAATATTTATCCCCGTTATGCCTGAAGTTGCAGCACTTGAGAATAATTCCTTTGGGTAGGCATTATGTCTTCAAGAGTTTTGTATTAAAATGCAGATACTCCAGAGAGAAAAAGAGGGAGAATATAACAAAAAGTAAAGTTTGTAAAAGATTTTATTTTAAATTTTCCTACTTTGGGGATTTAGAAAAGATACTAACTTGGAAAAATATGAGGGGAGAAAAGCAGATTACAATTTACAAAATAGCAGGTACAATGTAAGATACGTATCACATGCTTCGTGTATAATATGTGGCATATATATAATACACTCTCAGTGGTGTGATGGTAGGAGATTTTTATTATTTACTTGCTCATACACACATATATTTTGTTTCTTTTCCAGTTAAGGTGTCCTATTTATGTCAGTTTTTTATAAAGTTAATTATTTAGGTCAAAAAGAAAGCACTGAGTCCTCAGGTAGGTTTAAGCTCAAACTACACAAAGTGTTCTGGAGATCTGGAGGGGGTGGGGCACATTTTGGCCCCACCAAAGAGAACATGTGCAGTCCATGAAGGACCCGGGATGGAATCGCAGAGGTCTAACTCTTGACACAGCTCCTGTCAAAGTTGAGCATGTTTCCACTGAGCGGGCCATTGAGCTTACACAGGATATAACGCACGCTGGAGACGGCAGTGTGACTTTGTCCTGAGTCGGGGATGGGTGTCACTACATGAGGAGGAAGAGATGAGATTGTTTCCTTGGCAGATTACAGTTACATTCTGCTCAGCGTGAGCTGTAAAGACACAAGCCCTTTTTCAAAATCTGTGACACACTGAAAAGATTTCATGCTCAACATAAGCAACCAAACCAAATGCACAAACATGTGCCAAACAGTCTGCCACCGTCCTCAAAGGAAGGCTACAGACAGACACACTTCTAAGTAAACCACCACATCTAATGGCTGAGAATTCTGCTAATGACATACTTGATTCAAAGAAATGCAATATCAGAACTTCAGAATATAGAAGTGTTTAAGTTACAGCCAGTGTTTGCAGGTTAATAGCTCGGAAAATACTCTGAAATCAACAGTGAAGATTGTTCTCTGTTGCAGTGTGATTATGTGCAATGTTTCCATTTGTTTCACCAAGCATATGTTGAGTACCCGCTGTGTTTCATCTGTGCTAAGTTTGAAGCTAGACAGATGAATAAGCTATGATCTGTGCACACAGGGCTTGGAGTTCAGTGAGGGGCACCAGCCCGTATGGTGTGTGTATGATGCCATGGAGCACAGAGGAGGGATGCTGGGGGCATGGGGGTGCTGGGAAGGTTTGGGAGGAGATGATGCTGGAACCGAGCCTTGCCAGACAGACAGGGTGGAAAGGAAGTTTCAAACTGACATAAAAGCACAGAGACATGCAAGAGCCCAGAGTTTTAAAAAACTGCAAATAGGGGCTGGCCGGTGGCATAGTGGTTAAGTGAGCACACTCCATTTCGGTGGTGCGGGGTTCAAGGTTAGGATCTCAGGCACGCACCAATGCACTGCTTGTAAAGCCATGTTGTGCCGGTGTCCCATATAAAGTAGAGGAAGATGGGCACCGATGTTAGCCCAGGGCCAATCTTCCTCAGCAAAAAAAGAGGAAGATTAGCATCGGATGTTACCTCAGGGCTAATCTTCCTCACACACACACACACACAAGAAAATGGCAAGTAGTTCCAAAAGATTGAATTGTACTTCCACTTCTGGCCAAGATGGAATAACATGGACTGGGTTTACCCTCCCATCAGAAACAACTTAAAAAACAGGCACAATGTAGAAAACTCTTGTTTTCAGACCCTGCACACCAGGCAGTGAGGACAGTGACCCCTGAGAGAGGGGAAACCAATGAGGGGAGCCCTGTGGTCATCCTAGCTCACTGCCTGGAGAGAGTCTCCAGGGTGCAGCTTAGAGAGTGGGAGCCCATGTGGAGCCTGAGTGTCCGGGGAGGCCATGGCATCTTCAGTTCTCAGGAAGAGAAGCAGGGAGGGGAGCGCTGCACAGGGAGAGAGCTCCAGAGACCCGCAGAGGCTCCCAGAGTCTTCAGGGGAGTACTGATCACCTGAGGGTGGGGGAGCTACCCGAGGCTCAAGAAAGAACCATTGGATAGGAGCAGAGGGAATAGTCCTTGAATGAAAAACCTGATAATTCACAGGGCATCAGATAGAGTATTTAAAGAACTTTGCTTCAGTAGTGTGGCAAAATTAGCTCTAGAATAAAGGCCACTCTCATCCTGCCTATCAAAGCTTAAAAGAAGCTTCAAAAAGATGACACTGTGTCTAAGTTTTTTTAACTGCTTCCCAGAATAAAGCTCAAGAAAATATTTATAGGAATAGAAAAATATCCAGCACCTAAGAAGGTAAAATTCACAATGTCTGGCATCCAGTGAAAAATGACAAGGTGTGCAAACAAGCAGGAAAATACAATGAATAATGAGGAGAAAAATCAGTCAATAGAAACATTCCCAGAAATGACACAGACATTAAATTAGACAAAGATAGAATTAGTATATAAAGACATTAAACAGTTATTATAACTATATTCCATTTCTTTAAGAATCTAAAGGAAAGACTGAGCATATTAAGTAGAGAAATGGAAGACATTAATAAACAAACTGAACTTGTGGACATGAAAAATACAATATCTATGGTGAAAAACATACTGGATGGGATTAACAGCAGATTAGACACAATAGAAGAAAAGAATAGTAAAGGTGAATGTGTAGCAATAGAAACTATCGAAAATGAAACACACAGAGAACAAAAGTTTAAAGCAAAATGAGCAGATTGTCAGTGAGCTATGGGACTTCAAGTTGCATACACTGTAACACTGTACCTGAGGCCAAAGCTGATTGATTTACAGGTGGACACCTTGACCATGGCTGGGTCCATGACTTTCTTCCTTGGGACTGTGAATTTAGGACCCAGAGAGAATCAAGCCAGTGTCACTCTGTGTGACTGAAGCAGGAACACAGAAATCTTCATTGTTTCCCACCAGGTAGACTGAGAAGCAGAAGAAGTTAGTCTATAACAATGGGAGGAAAGAAACAGACATATAGAGGAAAGTAGAGATGTAATATGGAGGGAGAAATCATGGAGTTTTCCACGTCCTGGTTCCAGTTGCTTCTGAGCTTAGTTGTACCCATCCTATTCAGCTTCTTCTTAGAGTCCATGAAATATGTTTTTTTGTCACATATAATGAAAAAGGCCTTAAATTATATAGAGGTGATGCATTTGATTTTGGACTCATGATGGGAGTGTTTATGGGATATCAACATGGAAATGTCCAATAGGCAGGTGAACAGACTTCTCTGAAGTTCCGAGAACAATTATGCACCCCAAATTTACATTTTTATTCTATCCATCTATAGAATAAATAGACTCCCTAAATCTGTAGCAGTATATGAAATTGACAATGGAGAAGATATAGAGGGAAACAAAAATAAAGCCAAGGATGGGACCAGGAAAACAACCACATTAAAGAGGCAAAAAGTGTATCCAGAGAAAGACTGAGAAGGAACATTTATCAAGGTAGGATGAGAGCATAAAGTTGAGGAAATCAAAAGAAGGCAGAGTCTAAAGAAAAGAGAAATTGATAATATTGTCAAATTCCTAAAGGACCTAAGACATTCCTAAGCTTTGATTGGCAACCACCAACTTCCTATATTTCTAACCTTCCTTCCTTTTTTCTGCCCATATTTACCATACTTGAGTTTATATTTCCGTTTCTGATCTCAACATGCTAAGATAACCATAGTTATTCATCTCTTTAGGATAGTTTGACTTTGGCAGTCTTAACCCTACATTATTTACAATACCTGACAAGGATCTGATCAAAGCAGATCCACAGAGAAGAGCTGAGCCCTTCTCCCCAGAAAAACAATTGCATGCCAGTAGGGATTGGGGGAGGCCATGAAGGAGCTGGAGGAGAGCATATGTTTTCCATAAGAGGAAATCAGGCCTCATCAATCTATGAAAGCTCTTTTGGGAGGCACATATGAATACGGACAAAAGCCCATGAATGGTGTCTACTTAGATTTCCAAAAAGCCTTTCACAAAGTTCCACACAAAAGGCCATTTTAAAAATGGAGTTATCCTGGTATGATGGAGACTGGTGCAATGCACAGGGATGTTGCTTAGAGACAAGAAATAATGGTTTAGGATAAAAAGGCACTTCTTGGGAAGAATCGTGAACACAGGCATTCCCCTATGACAACACTTGTTTAATATTTTTATGACTTATTTGCAGGAGGGAAGGCACAATGAAAAGCCCAAGGATATGGGAATAAATTGATGTTAGTATGAGGCTATGTGAGAAGGCAGAAAATATTGAATTGTACTTTATAGGGGCAAAAATATAATATAGAACTTAGGGAAAAATAATCTCAAGTATACTTAGAAGTTTCTTTACTCATTCATTCATTACACAGTTATTGAGGATCTACTATGTGGCCAGATATTGTGCTACAAGTTGGGGAGAAAATAATTGAGAAGGGGTTTCTCCCTGCTGTGAGAGAGCTTAAATGGAACAAGAAGATATTCCTGAATCTTGAGAAAAGTAAATTAAAGGTGAATAAAAGGATGTAGCTCACACAACAGGAAACACATGGAGCTTAGTTTTCTAAGAGTTAAGCTAAGGTTGCAAAAGGTAAATATACTCAAAATATTTAGATAATTCCTAAAAGGCACTGATATGCTGGCTCTGTTAAGGGAAGCTAGAATATTTGGGGCTGCATCCATAATATCTCTATACATCAGACCCACTTTTTGTTGCAAGGGACAAAAACCCAATTCAAAACCAACTGAAAAAAAGGTAAGCCTGACTTCAGGCATAGCTGGGTGTGGAGAGGCAGGAGATGTCACGAGAGCTTGGTGTAGCTCCCTCACTCTCCACCTCTCAGCTCTCTGTTATTCTGTGTTGGTTTCATTCTGAGAGTTTTTTCACAGGGAGTAAAGGCGGCTTACATATGGGTATGGAAAGTGGAAAAAATTCCAGTTTTCTGTGTTGCACAGCACCTGTGACCTTAGGAGACCCTTTTTTTCCCAGCACCCCCGTCAATTCCTGAAAAAGGACAGTGAACGGCCCATCCCTGAACCACTCACTGTGGCCAGAAAGTTGAAGTATCATTACTGGCCAGGCTGGGGACACCACAGCTGCCAACCCGAAGAGCCAGGGCGAGGGGGAGCAGTCAGCCTCCCAGAACCACACAGACTGAGAATGAGGAGGAAGTCATTTCCCAAGTAGATGGTCGGCAGACAAGAAGTAAGAGAGAACTATCTGCTTCCTCTCTATGTCACCATAGACTGATTACGGTGTGGCAGGAGCCTCTAAGATAATCCCCCTCTCATTCCTGCCTCCTGCTATTCACACCCCTGTATAATCCCCTCCCTTTCAAGGTGGGGGATTTAGTGACTCCCTTCTAAAGAAAAGAATGTGGCAGAAGCATGGAACGTCACTTCTGAGATTCCGTTATAAAAGACTGGGCGTTCCAGGGGCCAGCCCCATGGCCTAGTGGTTGAGTTCAGTGCGCTCCGCTTTGGTGGTCTGGGTTCACAGGTTTGGATCCCAGGCATGGACCTACACCACTCGTCAGCTATGCTGTGGCAGCATCCCACATACAAGATAGAGGAAGATTGGCACAGATGTTAGCTCAGGGCCAATCTTCCTCAAGCGAAAAAAGAGGAAGATTAGTTCAGGGTGAATCTTCCTTGGCCAAAAAAAAAAAAAAAGACTGCAGATTCCATCTTGGATGCCCTCTTTCTAGCTCTCTCTTGGATTGTTCACTCTGGGGCAGCCAGCTACCATGCTGTGAATCAGTCCTATGGAGATGCCCAGCTAAATGAGCTTGGAAGTGGACTTTCTGAGACTGATAATAACCAGGTGTATGAGCTTGGAAGTGGATCCCCCCCACGCCAGTCTTTAGATGAGACTGCAGACCTGGCTGACAGCTCAACTGCAGCCCCATGAAATAACTGGAGCCAGAGGCACCCAGCTAAGCTGTCCCCAGATTCCTGACCCACAGAAACTGAGAGATCATACATTTTTACCATTATAAGCCACTAAGTTTTGGGGCAATTTGTTAAACAGCAATAAATAACTAATACACTGTGGTTGGTACAATAAGGCAATATTTATGTTCTTATGTACAAGTGACCAAAAATAGGTAAATACATACAAGATCAGATAAACAAATCTGTTAAAATATCATATGTGATTCTGTCATATGTTTGAATATTTTCTGTGTTGAATGTGAAGAAAATGAACTTTTCCCCCATAGATGAAACTATTGGGTATTATTTTTATCAATAAATAGACTGAATATATAGCAGCTGCATTGTATCTTATTAAATACAAATATTAAATCAAGTTACAGTAATTACAGCATTCTGTAGCTAGTTAAAGTCTAGACTACATTATTTGGCTGTGTTCTGGACTGTTTCTCTAATTTTTTTGTGGTTCCAATGAGATTTTCAATTGTAATTGGAGGTTAAAAAGAATCATTTTGCCAAGTTTCCTTTGACTCCTTGTTTAAAAGATCTGACACAGATCACCATGAGGGAAAGGACCATATGAGGTCAACGTGACTTTGTCTTTGAGATCTGTTTATGTCTTCGTGTTGGTAGTTACCTAAGTACCTCTCCCTGATGAAAAGTCTAAAAAAATCTCAAGGGAAAAAGAAAGAGGACTGAGTCCAATATCAAAAGGATGTTTATTAAAGCCAATTTTCTTTAGCAGCAGCCTTGCAATAAAAGATATTTTTAAATGTATAAATTCATAAGCCTGGGTATAAACCTAGACTGATGCAGTTCCATAAAAATTATCAAGTTGTAACCTCTAAAAGCTAAGTAGGTAATAGAACTGTTGATTAACCTCAACTGAAGTGCTTATACCTGCTACTATATTCAGAAGTTAATAGCTACCCTGGGGCGTTTTTAACTTACGTGTGACGTTGAGTAGGGTTTTCCTCTGATGATCGCCCTAGTATTTCAGAAAATTCTAATTAGCAACTAATTACCATTGCACCCTGTCATCACACAACCCTCATGTTGCTGCTGTAACTTTATTTCTTCAAATACGACAGAGGGAGGCTCCAACAAGTTCTGAAGCTGCTTTTGATAATTATATAGCACAGGGAACAACACTACCTTTACTATTACTTCTGTAAGATATAACTGTCTCCAGACAACCAGTGTGCTCAATGTAGAGCCAAAACAAAGTTGGTCTGCTTGTGTATTTGGGAGACCAGCGTCTCACAGTGAGCCTGTGATATGTTTCCCACCGTCTCATAGGGAAGGTTATATGTCTCCAGATTTTCTTGCAAGGCACTGGAAGCAGGGCCCTTTACTTGGGATTCATTGGAATTCAATGAATACCTAGAATTCATTACTCATTACCAGTTAACTCATTTTATGGTGCAAATTTCTTCATCCTAACCAATTCTCACTCACGTGCATAGAAAATTCCATGTTTTAACATATAGTATTACATTTGGTTGAGTTTTTTTTTTCTTTTCCTTCCTTATATAACTTGCAAGTACTGGAGAGGACTGTTTTGAAAGTATTTAATTGTTGTTCAGTCCTCTGAAGCTTAATGAGGAAAGTTGTATGAATATACACATAGTAATGCAAACATATTCCTTTATTGTCTAGGTGCTAGGTAATGCCCAAAGTTATTGAGCCCAAGGAACTGAAGTCGTGTTTGTGATGATGGATGCTTTGCAGAGAGCCAAGTCTATAGAAACTGGAAAAGAAACAGAACTGATAGTTCCATCTTCTCTTCCAGGGACAAGAACTTCGACACCCCAGGGCCCTGAGAGGTTTAGATCACCCTGGAGCTGTTGCAAAGCTAATCTGGTGCCATTCTGTGGAAATGGAGGGATTCTGTGCACCACCACCCTGATTTCACATTGGAAAGCCAAGGGTTTTTTATTCCAACTCCAGACAATTCCACAGAGAAGTGGTTATTATGTATGATTATTTGCCTACTTAAACTAGAAAAGTTTTCTATATATAATAGCAAAGAAAGAAACCATAAAGGAAAGACTGATAGATTTTCCTACAAAAAAGGGAAAACATTTCCAAGCAAAAAGAAAATACAGTAAATAAAACTAAAAGGCAAATGAAAATAATGGAAGGTATTAGCAAAATGTATGACAAAGGATTAGAGCTAATGTTTTTAATACACAGTTCTTTTTAATCTCTATAAATACAATTAAGTTTCTTTTTCTTTTCCTTTTCTGGGGATAGTGTCTAGAGGCATTCAAATTGGTCCAGCACTCGACATACTGTTGTAGGCTATCTTACAATACAGCCTCCAGCAATACCAGGCTGTCCTGAGCCCCGGGTATTAGAATTGTCTATCTTTATACCAAGAAGGGAGGGACAACACCAGAATCCACATGTCACGTGTGTCCAGGACAGCTTCAACGATTTCATGCCGTGAGACCTCAAGTTCTTATGAGATTGTCTAAAACAAAAAACCATATCATCTGGGCCTGTGGTGCCTCCATGGTTGCTAAATGTGTCTATGACAGGTTCAAGTATGCTTTTCTAAAGGAGGAACAGAAAGTGTCGACAGCACAAGCACAGTCAGAAAGCTAGATTTAAAAATGGAGATTTTTTTTTTTTTTTTTTTTTTTTTTTTGTGAGGAGATCAGCCCTGAGCTAACATCCGCCAATTCTCCTCTTTTTTTTTTTTTTTTTTGCTGAGGAAGACGGCCCTGGGCTAACATCTGTGCCTATCTTCCTCCACTTTATATGGGACGCCGCCACAGCATGGCTTACCAAGCAGTGCGTCGGTGCGCGCCCGGGATCCGAACCAGCGAACCCCGGGCCGCCGCAGCGGAGCGCGCGCACTTAACCGCTTGCGCCACCGGGCCGGCCCCTAAAAAATGGAGATTTTTTTGAATAATAAAAATAAAATCAAAAGCCTTCTAAAAATTTAAGTTTCTTCTGTTACTACATCATGGGAAAATGGATGGGCATATTTTCACCAAATTGGGAGACATATTTGGGGTGACCTGACTTAAAATATAGCCTATGTGTTGTATAAGAGGTCCATTTGGGAGGACCCTGGGGAAAACCAAGGGAGTTGGGCAGTGCTGCGTTAGAGCAGCTGGACCTGAGGCTCAAAGCAAGGCCCTTGGGAGTGTCCATTGGGTCAGACATACTAGCTGAAGTATTAATGGTATTAACACTGGCTAAAGCATAGAGTGTTGTGAGGACTCAATGACATCATCCATGTAAAGTGCTGAACTCAATGCCTGGCACATTCACTCATTGATTCATTTACTCAGTAAATTTTTATTGAGTGACTGCTGTATATCAGGTGCTCTGTTGTGTACTAGGGATACAGCAGTGATCAAAACAGACAGCAATCTCCACCCTCTTGGGGCTTACATTCTGCTTAGGTTCCTTTTTTTCTAAATTATCCAATTTGCTGGCATGTAATTGTTCATAGCAGTCTCTGATAATCCTGTGTATTTTTTGTGATATCAGTTGTAATGTCTCCTTTTTAGTTTAAATTTTACCTATTTGAGTCTTGTCTCTTTTCTTGGTTAGTCTAGCTAAAGGTCTGTCTATTTTATCTTTTCAAAAAACCAACTCGTATTTTTGGTGGTCTTTTCTATTGTCTTTCTAGGCTCTATTTCATTTATTTATGCTCTAACCTTTATTATTTCTTTCCTTCTGCTAACCTTTGGGTTCGTTTGTTCTCCTTTTTCTAGTTTTTATAGCTTCTTGAGGCATAAAGCTAGGTTGTTTGTTTGAGATTTCTTTTTTCTTAGTGTAGCCATGTATCACTTTATATTTCCCTCTTAGAACTATTTTTGCTGCATCCCATACATTTTTGTATGTTGTGTTTCTATTTTCTTTGACTCAAGGTATTTTTTGATATCTTCTTTAAACTATTGATCGTTCAGAAGTATGTTGTTTAATTTCCACATATTTGTGAATTTTCCAGTTTTCCTCCTGTTATTGTTTTCTTGTTTCACACCTTTGTGTTTGGAAAAGATAGCTGGGATGATTTCAGATTTTTAAAATTTGTTAAGACTTGTTTTGTGGCCCAACATTTTGTCTATCCTGGAGAATCATCCACGTGTAAGGAAGGAAAAGAAAAATGTGTATTGTGCTGCTCTTGGATGGGATGTTCTAGACAAGACTTGTAGTTCCTTTTGGTCAATAGTGTTTTTTCACTTCTGCTGTGTCCTCATTGATTTTCTGTCTCAATGATCTATCCATTGTTGATAGTGGGGGAATGAAGTCCCCTCTTACTATTTTATTACTCTCGATTTCTCCTCTCATTTCTGTTAATTTTTACTTTATATAGTTAGGTGCTCCGATGTTGAGTGCAGTATATTTACAATTTTTATGTCTTCTTGATGAACTGCCCTTGTATCAATATATAGTGACCTCCTTGTCTCTGGTGAACAGATTTTGACTGAAAGATTATTTTGTCTGACATAAGTATAGCCACTCCTTCTCTCTTTTGGTTACCATTTGCATGTTATTTAGTTCGAGTCCTTCATTATTACTCTATGTATGTCCTAAAAGCTAAAATCAGTCTTTTGTATGTAGCACAATGTTATATCTTGTTTATTTTGTCTGTTCAGCCATTCTTTGTCTTTGATTGGAGAATTTAATTCATTTACCATTAAAGTAGTTATTGGCGGGTTAGGACTTTCTATTGCCCTTGTGTGTGTGTTTGTGTGTGTGTGTGTGAAGATCAGCCCTGAGTTGACACCTGCTGCCAATCCTCCTCTTTTTTACTGAGGAAGATTGGCCCTGGGCTAACATCCGTGCCATCTTCCTCTACTTTATGTGGGATGTCTGCCACAGCGTGGCTTGATGAGCAGTGTGTAGATACACGCCCAGGATCTGAACCTGCGAACCCTGGGCCACCAGAAGTGCAGTACACGAACTTAAGCACTATGCCACCAGGCCAGCTCCACTATTGCTCTTTTTTGGATTTTCTGGTGGTTTTGTAGTTTCTTTCTTCCTCTCGCTGTCATCTTTTGTGATTTGTTGATTTTTTTGTAGTGCTATGATTTGATTTTTTTCTCATTATCTATTGTGTATCTACTAGAGAATTTTTCTTTGTGATTTCCATGAGGCTTATGTAAAATATCTCCTACCTATAGAAGTCCAATTTAAAGTGATAACAACTCGACTTTAATTGCATACAAATCTGTACACTTTTATTTCTCCCCTCATTCACATTTTATGCTATTAATGTCTCACAATTTACATATTATTATATTGTGTATCCACTAACATATTACTGTAGCTATAGTTATTTTAATATTTTTGCTTTTAACATTCATACCATAGTTAAAAGTGTTATGCACCATCATTACAGTGTTGGAATAGTCTCAATTTAACTATATGTTACATTTACCAGTTAGATTTATACTTTCATATGCTTTCATGTTGCTACTTAGTGTTTTTTCATTCAACTTGAAGAACTCCCTTGAGAATGTCTTGTAAGGCAGGTCTTGTATTGATGAATTCCCTCAGCTTTTGTTGGTCTGGGAGTGTCTTCATCTTATCTTCATTTCCGAAGGACAGCTTTACTGAATAAGGTGTTCTTGATTTGCAGTGTTTTTCTTTCAGCACTTGGGATAGGTCACCCCACTCCCTCCTGGCCTGCAAGGTTTCTGCTGGGAAAACTACAACCCCTTTAAATGTGATGAGTCACTTCTCTCTTGCTGATTTCAAAATTCTCTTTTTGTTTTTGACTTATGACAATTTGACTATAATGTGTCTTGGGGTAATATTCATCACATTGAACTTGGTGGGGTCTTTTGAGCTTCAAGAACCTGAATATCTATATCCCTCCCAAGATTTAGGAACTTTTCAGTCATTATTTCTTTAAATAAGCTTTCTGCCCATCTCTCTCTCTCTTTTCTCCCTCTGGGACTTTCTAATATGTATATTCCTTCCCATGGTGGTGTCCCATAGATCTCATACACTTTTTCACTCTTTTTCATTATTTTTTCTTTTTGTTCTCCTAATTGGATAATTTCAAATGATGTTTTTGAGTTTGCTTATTTTTTCTTCTGCATGATAAAATCTGCTGTTGAAGCTCTCTCTTGAATTTTTAGTGTTGTCATTATACCAGGGTTTCTGTTTGATTCTTGTTTATGATTTCTATTTCTCTATTAATCACCTCATTTTGTTCATTCATTATTCTCCTGCATTTGTTTAGTTGTCTATCTGTGTTCTCTTGCATCTTATTCAGCTTCTTTAAGATGACTAATTTGAATTTTTTGTCAGGCAGTTTGTAGATCTCCACATCTTTGAGTTAGGTTACTGGAACTTTGTTACTTTTGATGGTGTCATGTTTTCCTGATTCTTTATGATCTGTGTAGCTCTGTACTGTTGTTAGTACATTTGAAGAAGCAAATACTTCTTCAAGCCTTACAGACTGGGTTCCACTGGTAAAAATCCTCCTGTCAGGTCCGTGGTCTGATAGGTTTGCCTTCAAGGTCACAGTCAAGCCTACTGGAGATGGGTCACATGGTTTTGGCTGGGTCCACAGTGGTGTCCATGATTTGTGGGGCTGTTACTAGGGGCTTGGGCAAGCTGAATCCTGTCTGGCCCCTCAGTGGATAGGACTGCATCCAGGACCTTGGTCAACAGGGCTGGCTGGGCCAAAGGTCAACTTCAGGGTTCACATTAGAGTCTGCAGAAGGTGGACCTGTTTCCAGGTGTGTGGATGGTTAAATGGTAAATCTCTTGTCAGATTCCTGGGATGGCCCCACCAGGACACTAGGTGGATCCCTGGGTGGCAGGACTAGCCCAGTGCCACAGCTTAGAGGTGTTCTAAATAAGTCACAGGGCTCCTTCAGGATCTGCAGCCAGATTGAGGTCTGCAGGTCCTCCTTAGAAGGCACAGATGGGGTGCCTCCTACCAGGTCCCTTGGTGGGCATGTCTGCTCCCTCACTGCTGCTGAGAGGGGCTGGAGCCACGTTACAGGACTGCTTCAGAACCCATGGTTGGACCTAGGTTAGTGGACCTGCCTCCAGGGGCACAGATGGGCGTGTCTCCCAGCAGGTGCCTGGACAGGCATAACTGCTACTGGAGTGTGGCTGGGATGGACAGGAGCCAGGTTACTGGGCTGATTCAAGATCCACTTTTGGAATGATGTCTGTGGGCCATCCTCTGGGGACATGGATGTGTGTGTCTCCCACTGGGTCTCTGTATAAGCTTGTCTGCTTCTGGAATGTGGCTGAGAGAAGTTGTAGCTTGGTCATAGGCCACTTCAGGGTCCACAGCAAGGACCAAGGCAGACGGTGCTGTTACGTAAGACACAGAGAGGCGTAACTCCCTCTGGGTCTCTTGGTGGTTGGTGCTGATGGCAGGACCAAGGCCAAATGGGGCTGTAGCCAATTCAACAAGGAAACAAGGCTTTTAGTATGGGTGCAGCCAGGGATATGGTCAGCAAGCCTGAGACCTGGCTGTGGGGTTGCCTTCTCAAAGAAAAGTCCCTCCCCAGTCTTGGGCTCCACCAGTGTTTCACAGCTGCCTACTTGGATCTTGAAGGTCCCAAAAAGTCACTTTTGTCCATAGATGGCTGCCAAATTATTGTTCTTATGGGGAGACAAGAGGAGGAAACGTCCTATCCACTATCTTGCTGTCATCCCCATAGGTATGATCTTTTCGGTTACTCTGGGGATTACATAAAATATCTTATAGTGATAACAACCTATTCTAAATGGATAACAACTTAACTTCAATTGCATACAAAATCATTACTCCCTTACATTTCCAACCCACACTTTATATCACTTTCAAAATTACATATTTTTATATTTTGTATCTATTAACATAGTTTTATTGTTATATTGTTATAGTTACCCTCTGTGCTTTTACCTTTTAAATGGTATACGAGAATTATAAGTGATTTTTGTTACCGTTATCACAGGATTCTGTATTTGTCTATATGTTTACCCTACCAGAAAGCTTTCTATTTTCATGTTTTCATTTTGCTTTCTAGTGTCCTTGTGTTTCAAGATGAAGGACTCTTTTACAATTCTCGTAAGGCAGTTCTGTTGGTGATGCTCTTCCTCAGGTTTGTTTATCTGAGGAGGTCTTTATCAAGCCTTCTTTTTTGAAGGACAGTTCTGCTTGATATAGTATGCTTGGTTGGCAGGGTTTTTAAAATCTGACTGCACTTTGAATATATCATCCCACTCCCCTCTGGCAGGCCTGTAATGCTCCTGCTGAGAAACTGCAGATAGTTTTATAGGTCTTCGCTTGTATCTGATAGGTCCCTTTCATGCTGCTTTCAAGATTCTCTCTCGTCTGGGACCTTTGTCAGTTTGACTATAACGTGTTTAGCTGGAGCCTTTTAAGCTTCTTGAATTTGGATGTTCATTTCCTTCTTCAGATTTGGGAAGATTTCAGCCATTATTTCTGCAAAGAAGCTCTCTTCCCCTTTCTCTCTCTTTTCTCTTTCTGGGACTCCCATATGTGTATTGATCTGATTGATGAAGTTGCAAAAATCCCTTATGCTTTCTTCATTTTTCTTTGTTCTTTTTGTTCCTCTGACTCAAGGATTTCAAATGACTTACCTTCAAGTTCACTGATTATTTCTTCTGCTTGATGAACTCTGGTGTCCAACCACACTTGTGAATTGTCCAACTCAGTTATTATATTGCTCAACACAAGAATTTTTTGAGGTCATTTTTATAGTTTCTTTACTTGTTGGATATTCTGATTTTGTTCATGAATCATTTTCTTGATTTAATTTGTGTCTTTCTATGTTCTGATGTAGCATGTTGAACTTCTTTAAGGCAATTATTTTGAATTTTTTGTCAGGCAATTCATAGATCCCTGTTTCTTTAGGATCAGTTTCTGGAGATTTATTTTATTACTTTAATTGGGCTTTTTCCTGCAGCCAAACCTGGACACAGTTCACAAGCAGAAGCCTTGTGCTCTCTTTAACAGTTGGGGGCAAAGGAGGGAATGTGGAATTGTAGGGTTTCCACTTCAGCTGTCTGTCTGTGCTGGCCCTTCATCCTTGGCAGGTTCCTAGGTGTGATTTATGGTCTCTGAGAGAGGGTGGGACAGAGCTTCAGGAGTGGGTTCTGGAGCCAGACTGCCTGCCAGACTTCCAAATCCTGGCCCCACCCATTAGAGCATTGTGACCATGCATAAACTTACTCATCATCTAGGAACCTTGCAAATAGTTGTGCTACCTCAAAGAGGAAACAATACTACTTGGCAGATGGTAATCCTTTCTGATTCATTCATTCAAAGCTATTCACTCATTGAGCAAGCAATATGAGGATAAAGAGATGTCTCCGTAGGACTGCTGTGACAAGCTCACAGTCACTGGAGCCACAGACACAGACATGTAGACTCCAGAGGGTGTGAAAAGATTATAGGAGAAACACAAATAATGAGGAAGGAGAGGCAGGGTGGTGGATGAGAGGCAGGAGGTAACTCAACTGCAGATGGGACATTTGGGCTGAGGTCAGTAGGATGGTAGGATTGCTACAGTTAGAGATGAGGAGAGAGCCCCCACTGTGCAGATGAAGACAGGAAGGCAGGGCATGTTAGAAGAAGAGAGGGTATCTAATATGGTGGCCATGTAGTGGCCTTAGATGATCAGGGGCAGGGAGTGGGCACAAAGCAACAAGGCCAGATCGGCCTCTCTGTAAGAGGACCCATAAACTAAGGACAAAATTTGGGCTTTTATCCCATAGGCAACAGGATACCATGTGATCAGGTGGTCATTTGGGAAGTTTCCTCTGGAGGACTTGAGCAGTTCCAGCTGGGGGCAGGTCACTGTTACAACACACAGTGGGAAAGCCACAGTCTTTATGATAACAACAAAACCAGCTGTAACCACGTGAGATTTCTTATTGTACAAGAAACTTCAAAACCCAAGGATCCCAAGATATGTTACAGTCCCTGCTAACATTTGTCCTGCTTAGCACCCTCTACACTGTGTCTGAGTCGGTCCTCACACCAGTGCTGTGAGGTGGGGACAATCAGCTCCTGCTTAGAGCACGAGGTCACACAGCTAGGATATGGGACAGTTAGGATTTGAGCACTAGTCTGGGGAGGTCCTGAGCCGGCCTGCCTCGCCGTCTTCTCATAAGAAAGGGTGCTGTCCCTTCACAGGAAAGTGTTCCACAGCTGCAACTACTTCACATTCTACAGTGTGCTGCTGTGCCTGGGGGCCTGCCTCTCCAGGCTGCTCATCAGCTGCATCGAGGGCACATGGCTGACTGCCCTCGTAGACAAGGCCATCACGCAGAATGGCTATGAGGGAGCAGACATGGGTAAGTGGCCCATCCCAACTGGCCACAAACCTGGGGAGGGCTGGTCTTGCACCTTTGTAGAAGCTTCCTGGAGGTCAGGTATCAGCAGTTCACAGTTCATACTCTTCACTTGTGCTCAGAGCTTATCTTCCCGTGGAGGCTATAAAGCTGAGTGGGAAAAACATTCAACCCAGTGGTTAGAAGGGAGTTTAAGTCTACTAAGTAACCAGCACTTTTGACAGACCTTTGAAGTGTAATGGAGGGCAGAAACAGGTAGCGGGATTCGAGCTGAACAATTAGAAGTTTAATTTATGGATGCATGGCTTAGACATTTTTGAGAAAGAATGCCTCTTAGATTTAATGGTGTCAGTTGGAAACTTATTTAGTCAAGAAAATGGTCTGTTCAGTTGAAATACTTCAAAATCAGCCATTTCTGTGCAGCAAAGGTAGTTTTTCTACTTCGGGCCCACGTCTATTCATGCAGTCATCCATTCGTTATGTGACTGATGCCTTCTCTCTATTAGCCACAGCAGCTCCCAGCCCCTTTGAGATTCAAATTCCTCACAAGATGGATGGACTAGAATGTGATCTCTATGAACCCTTGCAGCTTTTTGTACCTCATTTTCTAGATTCTCAGCAAAGACACAGGCACCATTTAGGAACAAATTGATGCTGGGCCAGCCTGTGACCTACTGCCTGGCTTGATTGCCTTTGGGATTTTGGGGGCTCTATGTGGACCATTATCACACCAACCCATGCTCATCAGCTTTTCTCGCATCCTGATTGCAGGCCACAGGCTGTCAAATACTGGGGCCTAAATCAGTCAGCAGATAATGCCTGCTGTTTGAATCCACACTGGGGTTGAACTCCAGGACACAAGTACGCTGACTTCCCTGGTATCCCTGAGATGCTTCAGGTTCCCCCTCCCCTGCCCCCTTTCTCCACACTCCATGCCCTGGGAGCCCTTCTACCTGGGAGATCAGGAGGCTTAGCCCCCTGTCAGCCTGGCCATGGGACCCCTGAAGCCTCGTGTCCTTGCCCTTCCAAATAGGCTCCTCTCTTTTTCCTGGAAATGAACTCTACCTCTGCTAGCTGAGTCCTCCGTCCCCCATTTCTTGGAGTCTCTGTCCATATTCCAGGCTGCAG
Organism: Diceros bicornis minor; assembly: GCF_020826845.1. Lineage (NCBI taxonomy): Eukaryota > Metazoa > Chordata > Mammalia > Perissodactyla > Rhinocerotidae > Diceros > Diceros bicornis. The sequence goes on along the minus strand of NW_026690921.1, from coordinate 1,213,385 downwards.
GCCTGCTGCCCTCCACGATGGGGCTCAGTTTTGCCTAATCTGCCCTGTTGCTCACCAGAAGCTCTCTAGGTCACCAACTCCTGCCCCCTCAAGGCTCTATACTGTCTACTCCCACCCCTTCCACCCCTATTCCTCTGCTCTGACTTCTCCTTGGAAGCTCATAGCCATGTCTTATCTGTGGACATTCAGTGCCAGTCAGGACTCGGCTCATTTCTGTTCCTAACACTGTAGATACCCAGCTCTGTGGGACAACCTCAGATCCCTCCAGCCATCTTCATGTCCCCGGGAGTCCTGGTCCAGCTCCTCCTTTCACATGTCACACCACCCAGAAAGCTTTTCCAACAGGCTCTGAGAAGAACAGAGACAAGCTGCCCCTTCCCCTGGCCCATCTACTCTGATTCTATCTTAGGTTCCTGCCTCTCAGCTAGGTCCAGGATGAGGTGGCTCCTGTTGCAGACTTTGATCCATAACCCTAGACTGGTCATCCTCAGAAAATCAAAACCAGGCCATGGTTCCTGTGAATTTACCCAGATTCTGCAGACATGGTTCAAGAGTTGACACTGTCCTCCAGCATCTGCTCCAAGGCCACTCCAGGATGTCTGCCCCCTAGAGAAGATGCAGACTACCCAGAAGTTGTCCCCTGCAGTGTGATAGCCGGCACAACCACTGTCCATGCAGATAGCATACAGCACTGACTACTCGGGGCTGGCCACGAGCTGAGCTCAGCTGGGCTGAGTGATCAAGTCGTAGGTCTATTTCACTCCCTCGGCAAAAAGATCAGTACTAGTTTAGAGTTCTGTTGATCAAACTTTGCCCAATGATTTCCACCATTCATGGGTAGGAATAGCCTCAGGGAGTTGCATGTTAAGAAGCACTTAGTTTGACTATATGACAGAACTTTGTTTTACTGAAGCAGATGATAAATTATCTACATCAGGGCCTTTTAACTGTGTGGCTCTATTTTTCTCTGGAAGAAGTATGGCCTCAACCCAACAAGATTCCCATTGCTTCCTCCTTTCTATGTCTTATAGTGCATGGGATAGAACATAATTTATGATCCCTTCCTCCAATCTGTTAGGGCAAGCAGGAATACACTGAGCTCTCTCTCCCTTGGCCCTTGGGATGAGGAAAGGATCAGAAGTGACCTGACCTTGGTCACGTGGAAGACACACAGATTCCCTCTGACAGGGTGGAGTCACCTAGGAAATCCACCTGTCTGAGGAGGCAGAGATGGGGTGGATAGGCATTCTATGTGGGGGACAAGAAGAGCAGAGGTGTGGGAGGAGAAAAGCCCTGGGCATGTTTGAGGAGCGTGATCCATCTGGTGTGTTGAGTTTAAGAGTGTTGGAGGCTGGTTAGGCCATTCTGAGGAGGCCAGAATGCCAGGCTGGGAGGCCCAGGGCTTACCCAAATTCTTCACATTTCAAGCATAAGGTCTGTGATGTCCTGGGACCTGCTCAAAGTCTGACCATTCAAAGTCACTCACAAAGCTTGTGCAAAAGCTATGAGGACCCACCAACACGATGAGGGAAGTCCTGTCCACCTCGTGAGTCCCACAGCCACTGAAATTCAGTAATCATTAGTGAGCACCTATTGTAAACTCAGTCGTGTTGCTAGGTGTGTTTTCCTCTTTTAACTTAATCCGCACAACTAAGCTTTGTCATTCTGCTTTCAGAAACTGAGGAAACTGGGACTCAGAGTGTTGGGATCCCCACACCACCAATTTCTAGTTGTGTGACATCCGCCAAACTACTTTGCCTTTCTGTGCTCCTTTTACCGTATATATAAATAGGGAGTGATACCTACCACATCCAAAATTCTTCTGAGGACAAAACGAGTTTATGCATTCAAACACTGTCAATCTAGTATGTGACATGTCCTACACTCCCCATAAATATCAGTTATTGTTTTTTGTAATGTGACACTTTGTGGTGATCTGATGACTGTCTTCCCACCTCTCACTGTTCTCCCAGATCCATGAAGAAAGAGGCCTTCTCCAGTTTTACTCACCATTACCAAGTACGTGCCTGTAACGTGGTAAGATCTTGGAATGAGTAAAAGAACAAGGCTATGATGAATGAATCTTTCAGCCATGAATTCAATACTGAAATCACTACTGGCATCATGGACAAGTGGGAACGAGAAGAAGATCAGGAACACGGGGTTCTGGTTTGAGCTCTGCCACTAGCACAAATCTCAGTTTCCCTGAATGAGAGCTAGTGCTGCCATCACAGTCAGTGCTCCTCACTTGCAACCAGCCAGTGCTTACTGAGCACGTGCTACATGCATTTGCCATCCCAGGGACAGAGGACACCTAAGGAGATGAGGTCCTGCTGCAGCATGTGGCACAGGCCTCTCTTGCAGCTCTTGCTGTGATGGTCTGTCAGTCTCTTCCCTGGACTCCTTGTGAGTTCCTCAAGGGAAGCAATCAGGTGTCTTTCATTCATGATGGCATTATGTATTGATAAAAAGTACAATCCATCAAGACGATGTCACAATTTTAAACACACATATCTAACAGCAGAGATCCCAAAACATATTAAGCAAAATCGACAGAATTGAAAGGAGAAATAGACAGTTCTCCAAAATAATGGAGATTTCAATACTCCACTTTCAAAAAAGGATATTACAACCAGACAGAAAATCACTAAGGAAATAAAGAACTTGAACAACACCATAACCAATTAGACTTAACCTTCCACCCAAAACAGCAGAATATGTATTCTTCTCAAGTGTATATGGAACATTCCCCAGGATAGACCATATTTTAGGCCCCCAAACAAGTCTTAGCAAATTTTTAAAAAAATTGAAATCAAATAAAGTATAATTTCTCATCACAATGGAGTGAAATTAGAAATCAAGAACAGGAAGAAAACTGGAAAAGATCATAAATACATAAAAATTAAACAATACAGCATTAACACCCAGTTGATGAAAGTTGAAAATATGAGGGACACTAGAAAACACCTTGAATAAAATGAAAATGAAAATACAACCTACCAAACTCTTGGAATGCAGAAAAAGAGATGCTCACAGGGAAATTTATAGTTGTAAACACCTACATTAGAAGAAGAAAGATCTCAAAACCATAACCTAACTTTACACCTTGAAGAGTAGAAAATGAAGAGTAAACCAAACCTGAAACCAGCAAAAAGTTATAATAAATATAAGAGCAGAGGTGAAATAAAGAACAGGAAAACAAGAGGGAAAATCAGTCAAATCAAAAGTGTTTTCTCGGAAAAAAGCAATAAAATTGGCAAACTTTTAGCTAGACTAACCAGCAAAAAAGAAAATGGATAAAATTATTATAACCAGAAATGAAAGTTGGATATTACTACAGACTCTACAGGAATAAAAATGATTATAAGATTGTACAGTCTTCTTTGCCAATGAAGAAGCCCTCCCAGCCCTGCATGAGGGGGTGAACTCTGCTTTTCCTAAGGACTCTGTAATGGTCTCCCCCAGGAAGCTGCCTTGCAAGTACTGCTGATTCTCCTGAGGACCTACACCCACCAGCCCCATTTGCTACTAGGCCTAGTAGCCTCAATTCCCAGCATGTCCCAGAGACTGAAGTGTAAAATATGACCCATGAGGAGTTGTGCTATGTTCCAAAATAGCTGCATCCTTTCCCCAGTGTATACAGAAACAAATCTAGGAAAACTGTGTGCAAATGGCTATTAAGGGGTTTGGATAATGGTGGAAGGAACATAAAGTTGGATCCGGTCAAATTTATTGATATGGGCCAACTAGGCAGAGATTCTCTACTCTTTGCTGTGTCTTGAGAGAATACAAAGAGTTCCAGCAGTTTGATTGGTTGCCTGGAATACACTAAGTGAGGCTGACCTTCCTTGGTCTCCTATAGAAGAAGGTATCCAAGGCTTAGGTGATTGGAATGTTAGAATGTATTTATCATGAAAGACATGCCTACCCACCCCAACAGGGTCCAGAGGACACACTTGCACTACTACTGTGGAAATAAATTCATGAGGGCAGCCCCAGAGTCCGTGAAGAGCTCTGTGGCCACTCTCCTCTTTAGGGCAGACATTACAGTGGAATTGCTGCCAGTGACCTGGGATCTTGATATGCAGTGAGGACACCTGGATCCCGGGGCAGCAGAGACCAAGCAGAGGCACTGAATCTCAAGAGACAAGGTGGTTATGGTTTCTGTAATGGATAGTGGAGTCAAGGCAATAATGAGAATCCATTTGACTCACAGAAACCTATGGTGGTAGCTAGTTGATCAGAGTGTCTGTAGAGGGAAAGAGAAGGCAGTTGATGAAATTCTTGATCTGTGTAAGAATAGTTCTAGATCAAGTGAACAGAATCACTGCAACAGTCATGGCCCTTCAAGCATTTCCCAGCCTTGAGCCACTTGAGAGATACAGGAGCCCTGGTGTGAAGGGGAGGCTGAGTCCCTTGAGTAAGGATCTAGATATACTATTTAAAATTAAAACGTTTAGGGGCCGGCCGGGTGGCGCAAGTGGTTAAGTGCGCGCGCTCCGCTGCGGTGGCCCGGGGTTCGCTGGTTCGGATCCCGGGCGCGCACCGAAGTACTGCTTGGTAAGCCATGCTATGGCGGCGTCCCATATAAAGTGGAGGAAGATGGGCATGGATGTTAGCCCAGGGCCGTCTTCCTCAGCAAAAAAAGAGGAGGATTGGCGGATGTTAGCTCAGGGCTGATCTCCTCACAAAAAAAAAAAAAAAAAAAAAAAAAAAATTAAAACGTTTAATCTTTTCCCAACCTTCCCCTAAAGGATATACATCCTTTTGTGATGGTGACCATAATTAGGGAAAAGGAAATAATCAGAATTATAGGGATTATTGAATACAGGCTCTGAAGTGACACACTAATTCCAGGAGACCCAAAACATCACTGTGCTCCATGAATCAGAGTAAGGCTTATAGGATCAGGTGATCAATGTAGGTTAGCCGAGATCTGTCTCATAGTGGGTCTAGTGGGTCCCTGAGCCCATCCTATAGCTTTTCCCCCAGTCCCAGAATGCTTAGTGGTAACTGACATACTCAGCAAATGGCAGAATGGGGTTCCCTGACCTGTGGAGTGAGGGCAATTATGGTAGGGACGGCCAAATGGAACCCACTAGAACTGCCTCTACTTAGGAGAATAGTAAAATAAGAGAAATACTGCATTCCTGGAGGGACTGCAGAGATTAGGACCACCATCGAGGACTGAAGGATGCAGAGGTGATGAATCCCACTACATCTGCATTCAGGTCATCTCATGGCCTGTGTATAAAACAGATGGATCTTGGAGAAGGATGGAGGATTGTCATAAACTTAACCAGATGGTGACTACAACTACACCTGCTTTCCCACATATAGTTCCATTAATTGAGTCCTGATACCTCGTATACAGCTTTTGATCTGGTAAATGGTATTTTCTTTATCTGTTATAAGAGACACTAGAAATAGTTTGCTTTGGCCTGTCAAGGCCAGCAATAAACTTTCAATGTCCCACCTCAAGGTGTAGCAGCTCTCAAGCTCTATGTCATAACTTAGTCTACAGGGACCTTGATCACCTTTCTCTTCCATGAGGCATAACACTGTTCCATTACTTTTCTGTTTTTTGGGGGGTTTTTTGGTGAGGAAGATTGGCCTTGAGCTAATATCTGCGTTCATCTTCCTCTATTTCATATGTAGGATGCCGTGACAGCATGGCTTGATGACCAGTGCGTAGGTCCACACCCGGGATCCGAACCCGCAAACCCCAGACCAGCAAAACGGTGAGTGAACTTAACCACTCACCACCACGCCAGCGCCTGTTCCGTGACATTTTTGACATCATGCTCATTCAACCTAGTCAGCAAAAGTAGCAGCTGTTTTATTGGAAGACACTTGCATGTCAGAAGGTGGGAAATAAATGAAATGAATCAGGGGCCTCTCACCTCTGTGACACGTCTGCGAGTCTAGTGGTGTCAGGCCTTTTGAGGTGTCACTTTTATGGTTAAAGATAAGTTGCGGCATCTGGCCCTTCCTACAAATGAAAAAGAGGCATACTGCCTAGCGCGCCTTTGTGTATTCTGGAGGCAACATATTCCTTATTTTGGTGGGTAACTCCGGCTCTTTTACCGCAAGATCCAAAAAGCTGCTAGTTTTGAACGGGGCCCAGAGCAAAGAAGGCCCTGGGGCAGGTGCAGGCTGCTATGTAAGCTACTCTGGCATTAGGGCCATGTGATCAAGCAGATCCAATGGTGATTGAAGTGTTGGTGGCATTTGGAGATGTTGTTTTGTGGCTTTAACAGCCTCCTAAGATGAATCACAGCACAGACCCTTAGGATTTTGGAGCAAAGCCCTACTATCCACTGAAGACAACTGCTCAGCTTTTGGCTTGCTGCTGAGCCCTAGGAGAACTGAATGCATAACCATGGGCCACCAACTTAGCCCGTGACCTGGGATGCCCGTCATGAACTAGGTGAGGCAGCACCCCACCGTCCCATGAAGTGGTGTCTACGAGGTCAGTCTGGAGCAGGGCCTCAGGCACAATCAAGTCACATGAGTGTGTATACCCAATGTCTGTGACCCCCAGCCCTGACACATTCCCTTCACTCTCCCAGACCACATCTATGGCCTCATGGAGGATACCTACAATAAGTTGACTGAGGAAAAGAAGACTCAGGTCTGCTTTATATATAGTTCTATGTGATAGGCAGGCGCCACGCAAAACCACACCAGCTGAAGCATTACAGTGTCTGTGTGGGACATCCCTGAAAGAAAGTGACAAGCTACAATACTCCCAGGGGGCCCAGACTTAAGCAATGCACCTGGTTGTTTATTTTGCTTGGAGGGAGAAATGGCCAGAGATAACGAGTCAAGTTCAGTTCACAGAGGCACGATTTGGCTGGCTGGTCAAGAGCTTGGAAGGAATGTGAGAGGAACATTGGTGGCAAGGAGGTGTGGAGAAGAGGCATGTGCCTATACTTCTCTGAATGGGCAAAAAAGGTGAATTTCTTTGTTTCCTATAAGAATGCGCACCAAAGGGTAACCTCAGCAGAGGAGGATTCTAATAGTCAAGTGGACAAGATGACCTGTTGTGTGGGCACTACCCAGCTTCTCTTCCCAGCCACTCCTGTCGAGGCCCAAGGGGGCCATGAACAAAGTGGCTGAGAGGCAGGAATGGGGGTTATGCATGGGTTTAGCATCGTGGACTTCCACTCATCGAGGTTGATCTGTCCACAGCCACTGCTGAGTGCCAAATCTGCCAGGAGCCTAGACCAAAACAGGGTCCCTGATAGGGCACTATTCCCCAGGGTGATCAGGAAGCAACCAGGTGGCAGGTGATTACAATGCACCTCTTCTACCATGGAAGGGGCAGTGTTTTGCTCTTAGTGGGTTAGACACCTACGCTGGATACAGATTTGCCTTCCCTTCACACAATGTTCCTGTTAGCTACCATCTGTAGACTCACAGAATGCCTTATTCACCATAATGGTATTCCACTCAGCATGGCTTCTGATTAAGGAACTCACTGCCCATAAATGAAGTGCAGCAATGGACCCATGCTCATGGAATTCACTGGTCTTTTCCTGTTCCCCACCATCTGAAGCCGCTGACTTGAGAGAAGAATAGGTGTGTGAAGACGCAGTTACAGTACTACTACCTAGGTGGCAATACCTTGCAGGTTTGGGGCGGTGTTCCCCAGGAAGCTGCTTATGCTCTAAATCAGCGTCCATTATATAGCACTGATTTTCCCATAGCTGGGATTCACAAGTCCAGCAATCAAGGGTGGAAATGCGAGGGGCACCATTCACTACTACCACTGTTACCCCTCATGATCCACTAGCATAATTTTTTTTCATGTTCATGTGACCTTATGCTCTACTGGTTTAGGGATCTTCATTCCAAAGGGAGAAAACACATTGATTTCTTTGGACTGGAAATTAAGACTGCCACCCAGCCCCTTACGGCTCCTCTTGCCTCTGACTCTACAGGCAAAAGGAAGAGAGTTTCCATGCAGGCCGCGGTGATTGATCCTGATTACCAAGAGGAAACTGGACTGCTGCTCCACAATGGAGGTAAGGAATACAGGAGATTCCTTAGGGTTTTCTTAGTATCACGTGCCCTGTGATTAACGTCAATGGAAAACTACAAGAAACCAGTCCAGGCAGGACTACGAATGGCTGTGACCCTTCAGGAATGAAGGTCAGGTTCTACTACTGAAATTGAAAAGGGTTTGCAAAGAACCACAACCAGCTGAGGTGCTTGCTGAGGCAAAGGGAATATGAAGTGGGTAATGGAAGAAGGTAGTTATAAATACCAGCTATGAAAGGGTGACTACCTGCAAAAACATGGAGTGACTGTTATATTTCTTCCTTATTCAGGTATGAATAAGTTTGAGTATTTTGTGTATTTTGTACATTAGTTAAATTTACATAAGTTTAAAAAAGCAGTAATACATCTGATAAGGGCTTAATCTCCAAAATATATAAAGAACTCATGCATCTCAACAACAAAAAAACTACCAACCCAATTAAAAAATGGGCAAAAGACCTGAACAGACATTTCTCCAAAGAAGATATACAGATGGCCAACAGACACATGAAAAGATGTTCAAAATCACTAACTATCAGGGAAATGCAAATTAAAACTACAATGAGATATCACCTCACGCCCGTCAGAATGGCTATAATTAACAAGACAGGAAACAATATGTGTTGGAGAGGATGTGGAGAAAAGGGAACTCTCATACACTGCTGGTGGGAGTGCACTGGTGCAGCCACTATGGAAAACAGTATGGAGATTCCTCAAAAAATCAAGGATAGAACTACCATATGATCCAGCTATTCCACTGTTGGGTATTTATCCAAAGAACTTGAAAACACCAATTTGCAAAGGTACATGCACCCCTGTGTTCACTGCAGCGTTATTCACAATAGCCAAGACTTGGAAGCAACCTAAGTGCCCATCAAGGGACGAATGGATAAAGAAGATGTGGTATATATACACAATGGAATACTACTCAGCCATAAGAAACGATGAAATCCAGGCATTTGTGACAACATGGATGGACATTGAGGGTATAATGCAAAGTGAAATAACTCAGAGGGAGAAGATCAAATACCGTATGATTTCCTTCATTAAGTAGTAGATAATAACAACAATAAACAAACACATAGGGACAGAGATTGGATTGGTGGTTACCAGAGGGGAAGGGGGGAGGGAGGAGGGTGAAAGGGATAATTTGGTACATGTGTGTGGTGATGGGTTGTAATTAGTATTTTGGTGGTGAACATGATGTAGTCCATGCAGAAATAGAAGCACAATGATGTACACCTGAAATTTTTACAATGTTATAAACCAATAAAAAAATAAATAAATAAAAAAATAAAAAAGCAGTAAAAGATTGAGTGATATGTACCGTTGTGCAAACGTGATTCTCTTATGGATGACTGTAAGTGCACTTTTGACAAATGGATGCCCAAAGGTGCAATAAATTGTCGCCCTTCTGCTATATCATTGGGCACAAGGGTTATTAAATGTTGCCACACGCAGGATCAGTTCTCAGGAGCCTCATAGTCCTACAGTAGAAACCCTGCGGGCACCCTTGACTACCTCCTCGTCCTGATTAGACATGGGAGCTGGCGCTTCTCTTTCTATTTGGAGCTAAAGTATAGTCTTCCCTATCTTTCCTTTAGCAAATCACTTTCCTGGATGGCTGTGCCATGTCAGGAAGGGCCTGGGCTGCTGGGAACCAGGATGTATGCTCAACACCAGCTTGCACTGTAAAGGCCTCCCTGGCAGAGTCCAGCCTGCTGTGTGTCTGAAGGACACTTGCAGCCTTCTGATGGAGGAGGATAGCTCAGAACTGCCAAGCAATTCATCTGGGCCTTGACTTACAGGGTGTTTCCAGACGTGATGTTCAAAAAGCCACGTGGGAACCCTTTAGTTCCTGGTCATGGGGTGGGTTCTCAGGGTGAGCTCAGAGCAGTGTCTGTTCACCACCAGATGGGAAGCACTTCAGTATTTTGATTGGTAAGACTGTGTCCATTCATGGCCATGGATCATCAGTGTGGTGGCATTCCCTCAATGGACCTGCCTACACCCTCCCCTCTCATGCCTCATCTTTCAAAGCTCCCAACAGGAAAGGTTCACAGCCCCCATGACACATAACCACAGCACAAGGCTGTGGCAAATAACACAGCCATCCCAGGGGGCTACAAAATCTATGGGTTCAGGCCCATCTAGCCCTTTAGGACACGTCAGTAAAATCATGACTGAATGTGTAAACTGGCGAATGTCAGAGACCATGGACTTCAGAACCACACAAACCCAGAAGTCACCTTGGTATGCAACGGAGAGGGTGGTGGTTTTCTGTGGCCAAATAGAGGGACCCATAGCCTGGGAAATGAAAACCCATCCCTGATCCACCAGATCAACTCCCTCAGGGAAGAGTGGCCACAATGTACCTGACAGAGGCTGGGGCCTCCAGGACATTTCCTCCTGAAACAGCATTACATAAGTACGTGAAGGGATGCTGGAGAGCCTAGTGTGTAGGCAGCATAGACATGACGGAAGGAGGCCCAGATGTAGCCTTAAAAGCTGCATCACAAATCTTCGCCTGTGGATAGAAAACAAGCAGGAAAAGGAAGTCAGAGACCTGGACAAGGATCCCAGGAGGATTCAAATCTAGGTCAGGGGTGAACACGGAGCCCCTAGAGGGGCCTGAGGAAGGAAAGTCCTGCCTGCCTTTAGACCATTTACAAGTGACCTTCCTCGGGCCTTGTCCTCTCCCTGTGCACGTTTTGATATTTTTACCTCGTTTTCCCCACTTACAGCTGATGCAATTCCAGAGGTTGAACTAGAAAACTACAAGTTCCTAAAATGTGATCAAAAGAAACCTCAACAAGATAAGCAGAATGTAGAAAGGCAGCCCCTGCCTGTAGCACGACATGGTCCTGGGTAGTGCTGTTTTAAAGACACCCACATTTCAGTGGTTGTTGCTCTGCCTGTGAAAGTACCTTCAACCTTTAAATCCCAACAGAATGGGCACCGGGCCGTGTCTGCTCCTGGAGCAGCTGAATGATACTGAAATGAACTTGTCCTCTGACTTAGGAGTGACCCCACTGGCCAGGGAAGGGGCTGGCCCTTCTCCCTTCTCCTACATACAATAAGCTGATGACCCAGAAGAGTTCTTGATTCAAGGAGAAATGTGAGATTCTATGTCTCCCTTACATGCCGACAGAAAGCGACAGAACCACACCACAACTCCCAGGCTATAAAGGGAACAGGACTTTAATATAATATTCAAATATGGCATTTATTATTTACAACACATAACTACTGTCACTCCCCAATGGGTGAATAGGCGCTGGGGTAGACATGTCAGGGAACTGGGGTGGGGTCGTCCCCGCTCTCTTGGGGTTCACGGGGCCCCAGGAATCAGCTTGCAATGCTCCCCTACCCATCAGGTGGGAGGAGCCGGCCCGGTGCATCGCAAGCGTCCCAGCTGTGTCCCCGCTGCTGAGGATGCGGCTGTGATTGGCCACTGGTATGGGGCTCGGTGTTGGGGCCTGGGGGCTGAGTAGAAGAGTCGGGTTATCTTGGGGGCCCTCCCTCAGAACCATGGCGCCACACCCTGTCCCCACTGCACTGGGTGCTCCAGTCCCTGTGCTCAGTGCTGTCAGCCACCAGTACCCCATTTGTCCCTGTCACATGAGCGATCATTTAGTATCACCTATTTTACAGAGGAGGAAACAGAGTCTCAGGAAGCTGGAGAGAGTCACCCCAGTCACAGGACTGCTCAGTAGTGGAGCTGGGATTCCAGTGCCAGCTGTCCGACTCCCAAAGGCCACGCTTAGCCCGAAGCTTTACTGAACCCCTAGGAGTCAGTCACCCCGGCCCAGACACTCACTCACCCCTGACCTTGATGATGGCCGGTTCTCCTTGGCCTTGAGTATTCTGCTGGCCAACTAGGCCTGGGGCCCTAGCTGGCAGGACAGGCTGTAGCTACAGGACACAGAAGCACCTGTGAGCCTACCAGGAGCCACACCTCAGGTGCCCCCCCACTGCCTGCCCAGCAGCTGGAGTCTGGGTGTCCCAGAGGTCGCAACACGGTAAGGCCTGGGGCTGACCAGGGGGCCACGGAGACAGGCTCTCTGGACTGGCCAACAAGGAGGGTCCACCTCTGCCCTCAGCCAACTCCTGCCTGGCCTCACCTATCATTCTCCTTGAGCAGCTCCATGTCCTGGAACCAGGCCCCAAATCGCTCCTCGGGCTCTGGTTCTAATTCTTTGCAGCCACCTGGAGCAACAGGATCTCCCTCATGACTCGGTATTCCTGGGGCCAGAGGGAAGGAGAGGATGGAGACAGGGCCTGGGTGGGGGATGCTGCAGCGGCCTTGTGGGGGGTGAGGAGTGGGGCAGGGGACCAGTCCTGGGAACTATCCTTCCCTCCAGTCACATGCAGGCTCTACCTGTTCTCAGAAGGGGAATAATCAGCCCCTCCTCCAGGAAGTTTTCCTTAACGCCATCCTCCCCTCAACTCACCTGCCAATTGGATGGATCTCCCTCTTCTCTGTTATCAAACTCTTCCTCTCAATCTAAGATACTGGGGGTGGAGCCAGGGACTGTTCTGCCCAGAGGGTCTCTGATTTCCACCTCCTTCCCCTCCCCTGCAGGGAGGGCCACAGCTGCTCACCTCAGTCCTTTTCTCAAGGTTGATCTCATTCCCCTGGAAGGCAGACAGCCAGAGTCCATCAGAGCCCCCCAGCCTGACTGGCCCTCTATGCCCACCCCTTCTCATGGTGCACGACTGCCAGGTCCCCAGAGGGGGCCGGGCATGCAGAGAAAACAGGACTTGGACCTAGGCTGGGCTCTGGGCTCCAGAGGAGGAGGACAGGGGGGTGAGGCTGAGGGATCCTCTCTGATGACAGACATGGAGGCTGAGGCCTCAGGCAGAGGGGACTGCTCAGCCACTTATGTGCTGCCTGACTTGGGGGGACCCGACATCTCTCTCCCCCATGGGCAGCATGGGACGGAGAGGCTGAGTCCAGCTTAGATAAAACCTCACGCAGCTGTGCCATCAGGCAGCTCTGAGCTTCCCCAGCCTGGGGATAGTTTCTCAAGTGAGAAACTATCAAAACCACAGCCTGCCCAGTCCCCCTTTCCCCCTCGCCCCTCCTCTCTTTCCAGACCTCCAGCCTCCACTCTACCTTGGTCATCAATTCTCTTCTCAAGGACTTGTCATGGCTATAGAGCTCCTTAAGTTTTTCTGAGCTGTCCCTGAGGGGAGTGGAAAGAAGGAAGGATAAATTGGGGGATAATGAGAGGGGTCTGAGTGCAAATCCCTTTTCTTTGCAAACCCAAGAGATGCAACCTGCCTGGAGGAGTGTTCTCACTGGGCTCCTCTGAGCGCTAAAGTCTCGTGGGACTGGGCGGGGGCTCTCCTGTTGGTCACTGGGGTCTCCATTCCCCAGCTCTACAGAGCACCTCTGTTTGACCACTTTGAGTTTCAACTGGGCATAGAGTTCTGTTGCCATAAACACTTGAAAATCTCCAATGTGGCTCAACCCTGGCATTTAGGGAAACTGAGTCCTGAAGCAGAACTGGTGCACTAAGGACCCCGGGAGGCTTAGAGACCCCCCCACCGAGGCCCAGGCCCTGTCCCCAGCATTTGCTGCCTCCCAGGAGTTCCCACGTGACTGAGGGGGCAATGGCAGACATACGAGAGATCCCCCATCCACCCTGGTCCTCCTATGGAGAGGGGCCTACCCACTGGGAAACATCCACCCACTTGTTCTTCAGGTGGCTTATGGAGGTTTTCTGCAGAGCAGAGATGACAGCACGGAGTGAGGAGAAGTTCTTCAGGATCTCGCACTCCTGGGGAAGGAAAGAGAATGAGCTGTGAGGTGGGGTGCTGGAGACCCGCTTGCTCTAGCTTCAGTCCCCTTCTATTTAAATCTCTCCTCCTGGATGAGACAGATGCTCAGGGAGCCCCAGAAGGGCACATTTAGGACCCAGAGAGTAACACTCACAGGGAGGAGGATTTTAGCTCAACCCAGGGAAGGAGCCAGGGAGGAAGCGAGCATCCTCCCACTGGGACCTGGAGTCAAGGTCAGCGGGCCCCTGGAAGGAAAGGCCTAGGGACTGTGCAGGGGCTTAGACCACACACTGCAATCCTGGGAGCTGATAAAGGTGGAGAGGCCGTTCCCAAGGCTCCAGAGAGGGGCTCCACTGGGCCTCCCGCAGCACACCTGGGCCACTTGGATGCAGTGTTCCACCACCCTCGCCCTGTCCTGGGCCGTCATGCTCGGGTCCCCGAGGCAGGTGGTGACGACGAGGCTGACCACCCTTCTGAAGTGGTCAACGGTGGCTCGGACGGTGGGTGCCAGGTGCTCATTGCCGGGCTTGTTCCTCTTGCCCCAGGTGGATCCCAGGCACTGAGAGGGTACCACCTTCCGGAAGAGCTCCTGGGGAACAGGGGGAGTGTCACCCAGCCCTGCCACACCCCAGCTCCGTGTCTACCACCCCCAAAGTGCCGCACAGGGGTCACGGTTTAGAGCTGGAGCTCAGGAAGCTCAGGATGTGGTCTGAGCCTTGTGAGAGTCCCTGGGTTTTCTTCTCTGTCCACTGCAGGCACCCAGCACAGGATGACCCAGGACCCAATACTGGCAGGGAAGGGAGGGGGCATTTGCACCCAGCCCGTCCTGGCTAACTCCAAGCTCCAGACGGTGGCTCAACTAGGCTCATCCCAAGGGGGCATCTTCCACCACCCTGATGCCCCCTCTGGTCCCACTCCGATTCTGATGCACATTCCCCTGCGGCAGCTACAACCACAGGCTCTGTCTGTCTCCCTTGTAGTGAAGTACACATCAGGTCTCTAATAAATGCTGAGGCTGTTGAGCCTCCTGAGCAGCCGGTTGGGTCACCAGTGACCTGGCTGCACACAGTGAGTTCCCCTCCCCCACTGATGGGCCAGGCCCCGCGCAGCTTTCCGTCTCTTCTACCTCATGGAGCCGGCACAGCCACTCTGTGCAGCAGGTCCTGTTAGTGTCCACCTCTACGGTCTGCAGGTGGACAGCAAAGCCTTGGGGGTTCAGAAAGTTGCCCAGGTCGTACGGTTGGTAAGGGGGAGCACCAGGATTTGGGCCCAGGTCATAGGAGTCCGGATCAGGTCTGGGGCACTGATGGCAGAGGGAAGGCCTGCCCCTCCGCCCTGAGAGCCCAGCTGCTCACCACATCCATCACGGTCAACAGCTCCGCCACCAGCTTAGGAGGGAAGGCCGTGAAGTTAGGCTTCTTCTCATCCTCCTTAATGGCCACAGGTGGAGATGGACTTCCCACTAGAAATGATGGTCCAGGTGACTCCAGCTCAGCAGCTCCCACTCCTGCTGGAGCCGACGTGGGCCCTTGCTCCAGCTCCAACACTGCTGATGGAGGGGACGCTGGCTCCAGCGCTAGAGGGGGTGGTATTGACGGAGCTGGAGCCAGCTCTACCTCCACCACTGTCCACTGCCCTGCTTCTGCCGCCGGCTGGAGCTCTGCAGCTGGCGCTGCAGCGGGATAAAGAGAAAGGTTCACCCACATAGCTGACTTTCCACGTGTCCTTCCAAACACAGGAAAGATCCCACTTCCCTTCCGGGAATACCCAGCCTGCAGGCCGCCTTACCCTCTGGCTCTGCCTCAGTGGCCTCCAGAAGCTCACACCGGGCAAGGGAAAGAGGGTCACGGCAGCTCATCTCCTAAGCAGGCAAGGTGACCTGCATGTACATCCCCTTTAGCTTGAAAAAGGGACAGCCCCAGTCTGGTCCCTCCCTAGTTCTGGTCCAAGCCCGGCATCTCAAGGTCCTGAGTGTGGAGACCCTCTGCTCCTGCTCTCATCTCAGAGCAGCACTGGATGGTGCGGGTGGCCTCGTGCACCTGCCCCTTGTCTAGTGAGTTGGTGGAGTCGAAACCATTGGGCAGCTCCTCGACGACCTCCTGAGTGGAGTTCTGCAAAGACTGCCCGGAAGCTGGGCCAGAAGGAATCAGGGGCTGCTTGCACACTGCCACTGGGGCCGACCCCCAAGAGAAAGTCTGCTCCTCAGTTCAGGCACAGGGGGCATCCCTGCAAAGAACTGTGGTCAGGGAGGGAAAGAGATGAAACCTCTAGGGCTCGGTAACATATGAGAAGAGGAGCTCACCTTGTCACGCTGCCAGCCATGACCCTGTATGAACATGACAGACCCACCAGGCTTCCGACACCGAACTACCAGCTCCTGCCTAGGAATGACCCACCCCTCATGCCCTGCCTTCCCCCCTCCACACAGACACATGCACACACACACACACACACACACACACACACGAAGAGGGGCAAGGAGTGTGGGGCTGATCAGGTGGGATCACAGTTGTGTCCTGGCCTGCACTAGCCTTTCCTGGGCTGCCCTGTTGTTATCTTTCGCTGCCTCCTGCCAGATGCCCAGAGGCATCGGGGATGAGGGCTGAGCCAACGTCGGCAACGACGAAAAAGATTCTCTTTCTGGGCTTTTTTGAGCCAGATCTTCCAAAAATCGGGACACAACAACTAAACATCTTTGTCTGTTGACCGTCGCCAGTCAAGTGAGCTGGATGGGGGTCTGTGGGTGCCTGGTTACCAGAGTTCTAAGATCTGTTGAGGTCTATGACCAAAGAAGTGAGGTCATTTTTCAAGATTCCATTACCTGGGCCCCTTCCCTCAATCAGACTTGCCCAGAGCTGCCCCCTGCCCCCAGGCTGCTCACCCTCCTCCCCCATGTCATCTCCTGAACTGTACACAAGGAGCCCACACAGCCCTAGCCACAGCTCCCTGGAAACCTCACTCGGGTCCTAGCTTTGAGGAGACAGAGATGAAGGCAGACCTCCTTTTTCTTACCAGTTCTGCATCCTGGGAAAGTCACTGTGCCTCTCAGGTCCTCCCCAGTCTCCAAACCTGTACCATGGGGATCAGGCTAGAATCTACTTCCTAGGGACGTCACCCAGTGTATATGAGATAATATCTATTACCCCTGTGGGCTAGTGTCACTTGTACCTAAGGCCCAAACTTAGAGATGGAAGAATAATAATGAGGGGTGACACGCAGCACAGAACACCACTCAAAACAGGCCTGGGTTCCAGGAATGTGATATTGGGACAGTCACATCCAACTTGGCCTCATTTTCAGGTCAGCATCATGAGGGGGTAGAAACTAATGGAAATTCAGATATTGCCATACTGTGGCATAAAACCATTCAATTGTTTGCTGCTTTATGTAGAATCAGATCCAAGAGCCTCATCTTGGCCTATGAGGTGGACAGCCTCCACAGTGGTACCCAGTAAGCCCCACCCATGTTATACACCTCCCCGTGGAACCACTAAGTGGTTAGTCACTGGCTTCTGAACATAATAACAGCCAAAGTGACGGGATGTCTTGTCTAGATTTTAACTAAAAAAGTCTCTCACTTCCACTTACTCCGTGTCTCTCTCTCTCTGTCGAATCCCTGGAACTGCGGAATCAAATACCGGTGTTTTGGGACTGCCCAATGTGGAGGCCCATCGAGGAGAGAAGCAAGGGAGTGCCCAGGCCAACAGACAGAAGGGAACTCAGGCTCTCAGTTCAAACTGAACCCTGAAGGCTGAGAGTGAACTTGGGGGCCAGTCCTCCCCCCGTCGAGCCTCAGTTGAGGCCAAAGCCCCAACCTGTTAAACTCATTGAGGCAGAGGCACCCAGCTAAAACCTGCCTGATTGCTGATCCACACAAATTGTGAGGTAGTCAACATTTGTAGTTTTGAAATGCAAGGTTGCGGCAATGAAGTCAGAGAGGGAAAGGTAACTGACACAGCCCACCAGGCCCTGGCCCTACCTTCCACCCCAGCTCCTGTTCTCTCCTCCCAGGCTCCCTCCAGCCACACTGGCCACCTTTCTAACCTCTTCCGGCCAAACTCACTCTTGCCTGCAAGACTCTGCATCAGTCGCACCTTCTCCCTGACACAATGCTACCAGGCTCATGCAGGGCTGGCTCCCCCCTGTCATTCTGGTCCCAGCAAATGTCACCCCAGTGAGGCCTTTCAGACCCTCCTACCAGTGACCCCCAGCCCTCCCTCACAACCCCCTGCTGTGTTTCTCTACAGCACTTGCTCTTTTCTTTCTCATGTCTTTGCTTTTGTCCCTTTCTCCTCTAGATTGTGAGCTCCTGGCGGGCAGGGACCACTTGGTCATTTTCATCCTGCGCTTCGGCCCACCAGGGCACCCAGCACAGGGTGAGTGCTCAGTGCACAGTTGCTGAATCAGTACATGGGAAGCTCTTGCACCCCTCCCCCTGCTTATGACCAATTTTGATTGTGGAGATGAACACTAGTAAGAGGAGGTACAAGTTGTTTCTGAGGCAGGGGGACAGCCAGAAAGACCTCTGCTTGACTCTTCGCTGCTCCAGGTGCTCAAGAAAAGTTCAGTGGACACTGTGTAAATTCCAGGTTTACAGCAGAATGACTTGATATATATATATTATGTAACGGTTACCAAAATAAGGTTAGTTAACATCCATCACGAAACAGAAATAAAAGCTTTTTTCCTGGTGATGAGAAGTTTTAGGATCTACTCTCTTAGCAACTTTCAAATATACGACACAGCAGTGTTAACTTGCACAGTGCTGTATATCAAGTATGTCTCAGTAGAACTGAAAAAACATAAAAACAAAAACTCACTGGCAACCACTGACACAAGAGGTTGCCTGCCTCCTGGTGGCCAGCACTAGCGCTGCAGCCCTTGCCAAAACTCCACCAAACAGAAAGGAACTTTTCTTCAGGTGTCCTCAAGGCAGAGGCTCTCCAGGGTCCCAGGGGTAAAGGAGCAGGACCTGTCGGCTTCGAGGGAGTGGGAGCAATCTCGGGAGCCTACCTTTCCCCCCATCTTGCTGTCCTGCACCAGGTGTCCTCTTCACTCCTGAGGCATCCAACCTCAACCAGGACAATGAATCTCCCCTCCCTCCAGATGAGGGCCCCGACGGTCCAACAAGGACTGGTCTTCTCCCTGGACTCTGGACTTGGTGTCCAGTGCTCTAGCATCTTCTTCCTTATCCCCAGTTCTCATCCACCCAAGCCCCCAAGCCTCCTCAGTTCTAAAGGATCTCCAGGGGGTGGAAAGCATTTTCTCAGCATTGATGACAGTAGGTCATCGACGGAGAACCCACTCCAACAGACATGTTGCAAGCACATGGAACGCTTGGAGTCACCTGCGGGATGCACTCCACTTTATATAGAAGGACCCTCATTGAGGTCTTCTCTCCTGTTCCCAATGCCTACACTAGGGGAGGATGGGCTCATCACAGTTCTGGGTGCCCGCAGAGGTGGACTGCAGGACCCCAGTCCTGTGCTCCCCAGGCTGGGCCAGGGATGGGTCTGGAACAGGTAGAAACCTAGGAACCTTACACATTCCTCTGCCCATCTCTGCGCCCCTGGACACGTATCTAGGAGAACGGATGTTACTGCCCCGTGGGAGAGCTGCCTGCAACCTCTCTCCCTCTTGCCTCCTGTCACTTCCCCGGTGTCAGCTCTTTCTTGACTGCACCTCCGTGGTCCCCACATGAGAAGTCAGTGAGAGTGGGGGTGCCTGTGCACATGCGATGATGAGGGGAAAATGACCCCATATGGAGAAGGGTGGGCAGCAATCCCCTGGGATCTTAATGCCTCTCATTGCCAAAGGAAACCTGAGGGAAGGGGTGGAGCCTTGGCCAAGGAAGCTGGAGCTCTCTCTAGTCTTCGGGACCCGGACTACCTCCCGTGGTCTGGGCCAGTACCTGCCTCTTCCTGGGCCAGTTTACCAACTGTACAGTGAAGGGTAAGATGTGCAACAGCACAAACATGTGCTCGGCCAGGACAAGTCATCAGGCCCCATAGATACATTAAGTACGCTTTAAGTGTATTGAAGACATTAATATTGCTGTGCAATCATCACCACGATCCATCTTCAGAACTCTTCTCCTCTTGCAAAACTGAAACTCTATACCCATTCATGAATAACCCCCCATTCCTCCTCCTCCCAGCCCCTGGCAAACACCATTCTACTTTCTGTCTCTCTGAATCTAGCGACTTCAGGAACCTCATAGAAGGGAAATCACACAAGGTTGTATTTTTGTGACTGGCTTATTTCATTTAGAGTAATATCATGAAGGTTCATCCATGGTGTGCCATATCTTAGAATTTACTTCCTTTTTTAAGGATGAATAATATGCCATTGTATGTATATACCACATTTTGCATATCCATACATCCCTGGACAGAAACCATAACCGGGCCCAAAAGCAAGCCCAAAATAAAATGGGGCCCCAGCCCGATTTTTATCAACTGTCCCCTGGAGACTCCTTTCTTAAGGCACGTCTCATATGATGTTTACTAAGGATCTAATCTTGAGCCGTGAGTTGTTTTTTTCAGAAACTCCGTTTTTGCTCCTTGAGCAAGTTTCAACTGGTTTGAGCCAACGAGACCACAAGATGGCTGGCAAGACTCAAACCACGAGTGCACAAGTGACTGGAGAATGACCTGGGGGACCAAGAACTCCCCTGTCGATGATGTTAAGGACACCGCCTTTCGAACGGAGGATGTATGACAGAACATGAAAATCTTCTGCGCTTGCAGAAAATGCCTAGGACTGCCCCCAACCTTCCTGCACCTGCTGCTTTGCCCTTAAAAAGCCCTTTTCAACAGCCCATCGGGGAGAAAGATTTAACCTTTGTCTGCTGTCTCCTTGCTGGCCAACCACGTAATACAGCTTTTTCCCTTCTACAAGAGTGGGTATCCCATGTTTGGCTTAAGGGGTGCATTGGGCAGCGAGCCCTTCCTCGGTTACAATACTTGGGTGGCTTCCATGTTTTAGCTGTTGTGAATAATGATGCTATGAACATGGGTGCTGAAATATGTCTTTGAAAACATGCTTTCAACTGTTTTGGGCTGGGGTATATGCCCACAAGTGGAATTGCTGGATCCTATATAATTATATTTTTAATTTTTTTTAGGAATTGTTATACTGATTTTTACAGCAACTATATATTTTATATTCCTGCCACAGTGCACAAGGGTTCCAACTTCTCCACATCTTGGCCAACACTGATTCTACTCTTTTTCTTCTTTTTTTGATAGATGTCATCCTAATGAATGTGAGGTGGTCTCTCACTGTGTTTCTGCTTTGCATTTCCCTTATGATTACTGATGTTGGGCATCTTTTCATAAGCTTATCGGTCACTTGCAGATCTTCTTTGAGGAAATGTCTATTCAAGTACTTTGTTCATTTCTGATTTGGGTTGTTTGTTTTTTATTGTTGAGTTTAGGAGTTCCCTATTTATTCTGGATAGTAAGCCCTTGTCAGATACATGGTTTGCAAATATGGTCTCCCATCCTGTGGGTTGTGCTTTTACTCTGTTGATAATGTTTTTTGAGGCACAAAACTTTTTAATATCCATGAAGTCCAGCTTGTGTATCTTCTTATTTTATTGCCTGCTCCTTGGTGTCATATCCATGAAATCATTGCCAAATCCTATTTTGTCAAGTTTTGTCTTATGTTTTCTTCTAAGGCTATTATAGTCTTACATTTAGGTCTTTGATCCACTGGGAATTAAGCTTTGTATATGGTGTTAGATAAGGGTCCAAGTTGATTCTTTTGCATGTAGATATCCACAATTTCCAGCACAAGTTGTTGAAAAGACTGTCTTTTCCTCATTGAATAATCTTCGCGCCCTTGTCAAACATCATTTGGTCATATGGGTGAGGGTTAATTTCTGGGCTTTCAATTCTGTTTCCATTGGTCAACATGTCTGTCTTTATGCCATGACAATGTTGTTCCGATATTGTAGATTTGTAGTAAGTTTTCAATCAGGAAAGAATGAGTCCTCCAACTTAGTACCTCCTTTCAAGATTGTTTTGGGTATCTGGACTTACTTGAGATTCCATAAGAATTTTTGGATGGGTTTTTTTTCTATTTCAGCACAAAATGTCCTTGAGATTTTGATAAGGACTGCACTGCATTTGTTGATCTCTTTGGATAATATTGACACCATCACAATAAGGAGTCTTCCAATCCATGGTGATGGGATGTCTTTCAGTTCTGGTAGTGCCGGGTGGTTGTTCAGGTTGACGAGTGCTCGAGGTAGTCATGCAGAAACCCACAATTCCTCCTCACTGTGCCTTCACCATTTCCTTAGAACCCATCGACAGTCAACAGAAGGCAAAATGCATGTAAAATGCACGTGGGAAGTTTTCAAGGACTGGGTGTGCATGGAGCACACATTTCTTCCACTCCTCTCCATTAGCAAGAACCACGGACTGAACTAGCAGACCCTAACACAAGGGGCCTGCAGACTCAACCAGCAGACCCCAACAAATGGGGACTGTGGACTAACCAAGGGCTAAGACTGATGCTCTCTTAGAGCATCTTGTCAGTCTAGACTGACCCATTGACCCTGGACTGAAATGCCAGTTAGATCGGGAGCTCAACACAAAGACAGTGGATCTCAGATCCGAGAGGAACTTACCCACGGCCCTCAGAAACAGCGAAAAAGATGGAGACCTCAAAGGTTTTGCAGGTACCAATGCCTGTGTTTCTCATCTCCGAAGCCATCAGATGAGTCCTTTGAATCCCACTGCTGCCACCAAACTGTTACAAAACAAAATTTAACTGAGTAAATTTTAAACATCTTATTGGCTTTATTCAACAATTCATGAATCAGGCAACATCCAGTCTAGCAGAGAGAAAGGAGCGCCAAGGAGCTGGACAACATGAAGGACTTTTATAGGCAGAAGGGAGCAGGAACAAGGAAGTTACACTAGACACAACAGCGGGTTGGTTACTGCAAGGTTACCTTCCTTTAGGGGATGGCAGGGCTCCATCAGGAAGATGACCTACCTGCTGCTCATCAGGCGATTCCCCACTGACTGGTTTAAGATTCCATTCCTGGGAGGGCCAAAAGTCTAATTAAGTCTCAGCTTGTTGACATGGGGCTTAGCCTAAGCGGCTCCATTTGGGCCTGGTGTCTTGTTTTAAACACATGACTTCTGCTGGTCCCTGCTTTCCCCAGTTACCCCCCGGCTGTCCCTTCACTGACCATTGTTGGTCACACACCCACTGCACCTGCCTCCAGTCCTTCCCCCCCAACACCGTAATCTCACACACAGCTCCTCCCGACAGTATCATGACGTCTCCCACCACACGTCCCCTATACCTTCCACACTGCCAGCCAGATGCTTCACAAACACCACCACCATTTATGTCCAATGGGCTGAGAGGGCTGCCCGTGCACTGGGAATCAGGAGTCGCAGGGTCTGTCACTTGGCCTCCAATAACCTATTGTACCCCAGCTGAAGTGCTTACCCTGCGGAGAGACTCAGTTGTAGCCAACTCCATCGAACAACATCATCTTTGCCCCAGGCTTCCTTCAAAATGCTCCCCCCACTTTCTGCCCCAACCGCTCCTTGAGGGGTCATTTTGGGGTAGCCTTCGAGGCCACCCTGGTGATTTTGTGCCCAGGCACAAACATCCCTCGGCCCACAAACACTTTAACCATACCCCCTGAAATCATATAGCACAGGTAACCAGTCAATGGATGCAAATTACTGGTTTTACCTCCAAGACCGCTAATGAATACTTTACACCAGGAGCATCCACATTTGGGTTTTACTGTGGGCTGATATCACAAGGCTCTCACCCAGTGAGCTTCTCTCTTCCCCAGCCCTCTGAGCAGCTTGCTCCAGGATATATTCTGCAATACATCATTGTCTGTCTCTCAGACTGCTTCCCTCAGGTCGCAGGAAACTTCCCCTGAGTTTCCTGCCCTGACTGGCTACCACCAACCCATATAGACACTGTCAGTCCTATAGCACTGGGTGTTCAGTTCTACTAGGACTGACTGACTGGACTGGGCACAGGTGCGGTGGCCCTACCCACACAAAATCAGGAAACTGAGGCAACCAAGAAGTATCGACAACCTTAACCCAACATGGACAACAACTCCGTAAGACCCTATCCTAGCCCTTTTACAACACTCTCATGAGTCTCTTGCCTAAATGGCTTTAGAAAACGGCCTGGCCCTAGAGTGTCTATACCAGCTAAGGAAGGAGGGGTTTGTGCCTTTCCTGGAACCACTTGCTGAATGTACATCAACACACAAGTCCAAACCTACCACCACCAGATGACCCAAGAGGTTAAAATATTGCATAATATTACCCAAATCTTGAACAGATACCCAAGGCCCCTGAGATCACTAACCTACTTTCATGGCTGGTCTCTCCAAGTTGGGGACAATGGAAACGGACTGGATTTTAGACTGTTGCTTGTACAATCACAGGACTTGTTTCTATAGCCCTCATCAGATGTTTACTCTCTTGGCTACAAGATGCCCTACCCCTAATAACTCCATTAATTGCCCTTATTAAATATCCCAACCAACTTAAAATTAACTAAATTAAAATTAATCAATACCCTGATTAATTTAAAAACTGTAAAATTTTTATCCAGGAAAATCTGCTTAACATAGAATACACCGTTGAGAGCATTTTAAAGTATACAGTTCAGTGGCTTTTAGTACAATGATTATGTCGTGTGGCTATCACCACTATCTAATTCCAGAACATTTTCAACACCCCCAAACAAACCCATACTCATTCGCACTATTTTCTCCTAACCCAAGCCCATGGAAACAACACATCTGTTTTCTCCCCCTATGGATTTGCCTATTCTGGACAGTGCATTCAAATGGCATCATGCTATCTGTGGCCTTTGTGGACGGCTTCAGTGAGCACACGTTTCAAGGTTCATCCATGGCTGAGCATGTAGCAGTATCTTATTCCTTTCTATGGCTCTATAATATCCTATATTATGCATAGGCCACATTTGGTTTATGCAGTCGTAACTGGATAGAAATTTGGGTTTGTTTCACCTTTGGACCATTGTGAATAATGTTGCTTTGAATGTCCATGGACAAGTGTTTCTTTGAACATATGTTTCCAATGCTCTTTCGGACATACCTACCATGTGACTCTCCAGGTTAATGGTAATTCTAGGTTTAAGATTTTAAAAAATGCCAAGCTGTTTTCTGCAGTGGCTGCATCATTTTACTTTCCCACCAGTAATGTTATGTGGGTTTCCCGTTCTCCACATCTTTATCAACACTTGTTATTTTCCATTATGTTGAGTATAGCCTTCATTTTGAGTGTGAAATAGTATCACACTATCCTTTGGATTTGCATTTTCCTAATAATTTATGATACTGAGCATCTACCTAGTGCTTATTGGCCATCTGTGTATCTCCTGGAGACATGTCTATTCCAGTTGGTTACCCATTTTCATTGGTTTCTTTGTTTCTTATAATTGACTTCCAGGAGATCTTTATATAGTCTCAATATTAGAGCCTTCTCAGTTACATAACTTGCAAATAGAGGAGACATCAGTACCCCACTTTTAACACTGGATAGAATATCCAGACAGAAAATCAGGAAACAGCAGACATGAAAACATTAATGGACCTATCAGACATACACAGAACATTTTACTGAACAGCAACAAAATGCACTCTCTTCTCAAGGGCACATGGACTATTTTCCAGAACAGATCAAGTGTTAGGTCACAAAACAAGTCTTAACAAAATTAAGAAGACTGAAACCATACCAAGTATCTTTTCCAAATACAATGGCATGAAACTAGAAGTCAATAACAGAAGGAAAACTGGAATATTCATAATACATGGAAATTCAACAACAAACTCTTAAACAGCCACTAGATCAAAGAAGAAATCAAAACGGACATTAGAAAATAGCTCCAGAAATACAAAAACAAAAATAAAAACACCAAAACTTACAGGATGCAGCAAAAGTAGTACTAAGAGCAAAGTTTGTAGTGATAATCTTGTACATTATAAGAGAAGAAAGATGTCAAAGAAACAACCTGACTTACAACGCACAGCATTAGAAAAAGAAAAAATGAAACCCAAAGTTAGCAGAAGGATGGAAGTCACCAAAAAGAGAGAGGGAAAAAATGAAAGAGAGTATGAAAGATCAATAAAAGTAAGACTTGAGTTTTTGGAAAAAAATAAAATTGACAAACCCTTAGATAGAATATCGAGGAAAAAGAAGAGAGATGACTCAAATAAAGTAAATCAGAAATGAAAGAGGAGGCATTACAACTGATGCTTCAGAAAGAAAAAGATCAGAAGAGACTATTCTGAACTACTGTACACTCACAAATTGGGTAACCTAGACAAAATAGATAAATTCCTAGAAACAACCTATGAAGGCTAAATCATGGAGAAACAGAAATCTTGAACAGACCAGTAACAAACAAGCAGACTGAATGAGTAATCAAACACCTCCCAACGAAAGGAGAGTAAAGTGAATGCCCGACTTCACCAGACCCCTGAGCCAGCCTGCCCCAGCCCCAGGCTGACTCCCGTGGACCTAGCTGGCTCCCTGCAGGCTTCTGCAAATCCAGGCCCCTGGCTCACCCTGGAGCATGCCAGCTCTGGTGGCCTCAAGCAGCATCCTTGACACCAGGCTCCCACCATGCTCCTGGGAACCCAGGGCCCCATCTCAGCCTAGGGGCTGCCATCTTAAACAGCCCAAGGTGGCTCCTGTGACCACAAGTGGTGTCCTTGGCACCAGGCTCCTGGTGGGCTCTGGTGAATCCAGACCCTTGCTCACCCAAGTTCCTGCCTACTCCAGGCAGCCACAGGCAGCACCCACAGCCACAGGCAGCTTCCGCAACAGGGCACGCAGTGGGCTCCCACAAACCCAGGACCCCAGATCACTGCAGCACTTACCGGCTCCAGCAACCCCAGGTAGATTCCATGGCATCAGGCTCCCTCAGGGCTACTGGGAAGTCAGGCCCATGGCTCACCACACCACCTGCCAGTTCCAGCAGCTGTAGACAGCTCTCATGGAACCAGGCTCCTGGCAGGCTCCCAAAAACCAGGCCCCCTGCTCACCCAGGTGCTTGCTGACTCAGGCAGCCCTAGGCAGCTCCCACGGCACCAGGCACCAGCAGGCTCCCATGCACCCAGGCTTCCATCTTGACCCAGCACCTGCTGGCTCCTGCAGCCTCAGGCAGCTCCTGTGGCACCAGGCCCCCAGCAGGCTCCCAGGAATCCAGACTTCTGGCCTACCCCAGCACAAGCTGTCTCTCATGGCGCCAGGCTCCTGGCAGGCTCCCGTGAACCAAGGCTCTCAGATCATCCCAGCACTGGCCAACTCCCATGGCCCTGGATGACTCCTGTGGCTGCAGGCTCTCAATCAGGACCTGCCAAACCAGGCTCCAGTGGAGCTACTCATGAACTCAGGGTCCCAGCTGTGCCCAGGGCCAGACACAATACCGTGGACCCAAGCTCTCCACTCACCCCAGTACCAGGCTGCCCAAGGACTCCAGCAGCAAGCCTGCCCCTGGACACCACCAGATGGCCTACCCAGGACCCCTAGATGGGCTGACTGTGAAGGCTTTGGTTTGCTAAAGCCAGTCTGTAAAGAGTGGAAGAGGTGTCTACTTCTTCAAATTTGCAGACACCAATGGAGGCCACAAGGATCATGAATACTCAAAGACCCATGACACCACCAAAGAAAAAGAATAAAACTCCAATGACCGACCAAGAAATGGAGATATAGGAACTATGTGACAAAGGCTTCAGAACAACCCTCTTTGAGAAACTCATAAAACTATAAGGAAACACAGATAGACTACTAAATGAAATAAGGAAACAGCACATGAGCAAGTGAGAAGTTCAACAGAGAAACAGAAATCTTTAAGGAAAAACAAACAGAAATTCTAGAGTTGAAGAACACAATGACTAAACTGAAAAATTCAATAGCAAGCTTCAAAATCAGATTCAACCATGTACAAGAAATAATTAGTGAACTAGAAGATGTGTCATTTGAAATCATCCAGTCAAAGAAGCAAAAAGTAAAAAAAGGAATGGATGGGAACGGGGAAAGGCAGTGTGAATTACGGGATACCGTGAAAAGAAACAGATAAGCATTATTAAAGTACCAGAAGAGAAGACAGGGAGAAAGGAAAAGAAAGTTTACTTAAAAAAATAGCAGGGGCCGACCCGGTGGCGCAAGCGGTTAAGTGCGCGCGCTCCGCCGCGGCGGCCCGGGGTTCGCTGGTTCGGATCCCGGGCGCGCACCGACGCACTGCTTGGTAAGCCATGCTGTGGCGGCGTCCCATATAAAGTGGAGGAAGATGGGCACCGATGTTAGCCCAGGGCCGTCTTCCTCAGCGAAAAAAGAGGAGGATTGGCGGATGTTAGCTCAGGGCTGATCTCCTCACAAAAAAAAAAAAAAAAAAAAAAATAGCAGCTGGGCCAGCCCCAGGGCTTAGCAGTTAAATGCGTGTGCTCCGCTACCAGCGGCCCAGGTTAGGATCACGGGTGCGCATCGACACACCATTTGTCCGACCATGCTGAGGCTGCGTCCCACATACAGCAACTAGAGGGATGTGCAACTATGATGTACAACTATCTTCTGGGGCTTTGGGGAGAAAAGGGGAAAAAAAAAACCAAAAAAAAAAAAAAAGTGATGACTAGAAGAAAGAAGTTAATTATGGGAGGGAATGGAGGTGCTAACTCACTGTACTGTGGTAATCCTTTCACAAATCATCATTTTGAACACGAAAACTTACATATGTTATATGTGACTAATATTTCAAGAAATCTAAAAAAAAAATCTCTCAACAAAGTACAACCCAGGACCAGATGACTGCACTGGTGAATTCTACCAAACCTATAAAGAAGTATTAAAAACAAGCCTTCTTACGCTCTGTCAAATGTTGAAAAAGAGGGAACACTTCCAAACTCATTTTACGACGCCAGCATTACCCTGATACCAACACTAGACAAGGACACTAAAAGAAAATAAAATTACAGACCATTACACCAGATGAACATAGATGCAAAAATCCTCAACAAAGTACTAGCAAACTGAATTGAACAGCGTATTAAAAGAATTATACACTACGACCAAGTGAAATTTATTCCTGGTATACAACGGGAGTTCAACATAGAAAAATCGATCAGTGTAATATACCACATCAATAAAATGAAGGGGAAAAAACATGACCATCTCAATGGATGCAGAAAAACCATTTGACATAATTCAACACCCTTTCATGATAAAACACTCAACAAACTAGAATAGGAGGAAAGTGCCTCACCATAACAAAAACCATATATGAAAAACACACAGCAAACATAATACTCAATGACAGAAGGCTGAAAGCTTTTCCTCTAAGATCAGGAACAAGGCAAGGATGCCCACTTTCACCATTTCTATTCAACACAGTACTGAAAGTTCAAGCCAGAACCATGAGGCAATAAAAATAAATAAATAAAAGCCTTCCAAATTGGAAAGAAAGAAGTAAAATGGTCTCTGTTGGAAGACGATATCATCTCATATGTAGAAAACACGAAAGACTCCACAAAAAAGCCGTTTGACCTGCGGCCGGCCCGGTGGCTTAAGCGGTTAAGTGCGCGCGCTCCGCTGCGGCGGCCCGGGGTTCGCTGCTTCGGATCCCGGGCGCGCACCGACGCACTGCTTGGTAGGCCATGCTGTGGCGGCGTCCCATATAAAGTGGAGGAAGATGGGCACCGATGTTAGCCCAGGGCCGTCTTCCTCAGCAAAAAACAGAGGAGGATTGGCGGATGTTAGCTCAGGGCTGATCTCCTCACAAAAAAAAAAAAAAAAAAGCCGTTTGACCTAACACGAATTCAGGAAAGTAGCAGCATACAAAGTCAACACAAAAATCAGTTGCATTTCTATACACGAACCATGAGCTCTCTGAAAAGGAAATTACAAAAACAATTCATTTATAATAGTATCAGAAAGAATAACATGCTTAGGAATTAACTTAACCAAGGAGGTGAAAGGCTTGCACCATAGAAACTACAAAACATTTCAGAAAGAAATTAAAGAAGACATACATAAATGGACACATATCCCATGTTCATGGATTGGAAGGCTTACTATTGGTAAAGTGTCAATATTACCCAAAGCAATCTATAGATTCAATGTAATCCCTATCCAAATCCTAATGATTTTTTTTGCAGAAATAGAAAAACCCATCCTAAAATTCACATGGACTCTCAAGGGACTCATAATAGCCAAAACAATCCTGAAAAAGAACAAAACTGGAGGACTCACACTTCCTGATTTCAAAACTTACCACAAAGCTACAGTAATCAACAGTATGGTATTCGCATAAAGACAGACATAGAGACCAATGGCATAGAATAGGGAGCCGAGAAACAAAGCCTCACATATACGGTCAAGTGATTTTTCACAAGGGTGCCAAGACCACGCAACGGAGAAAGGTTTCTTTTCAACAAATGGTGCTGGGAAAACTGGATATCCGCATGCAAAAGATTGAAGCTGGACCCCATCCAACACCATATACAAAAATTAACTGAAAATGGATCAAGGACATAAATGTAAGACCTCAAACACGAAAACTCTTAGAAGAAAACATAGGACAAAATCTTCACGACAGCGGACTTGGCAATGATTTCTTGGATATGACACCAAAGGTACAGGTAACGAAAGAAAAACAATGGACAAATTGGACTCCATGAAAATTTTATAAGTTGGTACATCAAGAGGCACTGTCCACAGAGTAAAAAGGCAACCCAAGAGAGGGAGAAAATATTTGCAAATCATGTTTCTGACAAGAGACTGATATCCAGAATATACAGAGAAGTCCTAAAACTAAACAACTAAAAAACAAGCCAAGTCAAATATGGGCAAAGGACTTGAAGAGACATTTCTCCAAAGAAGACTTACAAATGTCATATAAGCACATGAAAAGATGCTCAACACCACTAATTATTAGGGAAATGAAAATCAAAACCACAATGAGACACCACCTCACACCCACTAAAATGAGTGCTATGGAAAAGACAGAAAACAACAAGTGTTGGCCAGGGTGCGGCAAAATTAGAACCCTGGTACACTGTTGACAGGAACGTAAAATGGTGCAGCCGCTATGGAAAACAGTATGGATGTTCCTCAAAAAATTGAACATAGAATTATCACGTGATCCAGCAATTCCACTTCTAGAGATACATCCAAAAGATCTGAAAGCACAGCCTTGAAGAGATATTTGTACACCCATGTTCATAGCAGTATTGTTCACAATAGCGAAAACGTGGAAGCAACCCAAGTGTCCACTGACGCATGAATGGATACACAAAATGTAGTATATCCACACAAAGGAACATTATTCAGCCTTAAAAAGGAAGCAAATTCTGCAATATGCCACACATGGATTAACCTCGGGGACATTATGCTAACAGAAATAAGCCAGTCACAAAAAGATAAATACTGTATGATTCCACTTACACGAGGAACTGAGAGTAGTCAAAATCGTAAGAGATACAAAGTGGAATGGTGGCTGCCAAGGGATGGGGGGAGGGGAGAAGGGAGAGTTATTATTTAATAGGTATAGGGTTTCAGATTTATAAGAGTTATGGGGATGAATGGTGGTGATGACTGTACAATAGTGTAAATGTATTTAACGCCACTGAAGTGTACACTTAAAAATGGTTAAGATGGCACACTTTTTTGTTATGTATATTTTAACTCAATATACAAAAAGGGAAAAAAAAAAAGAGAAATGAGCTATTAAGCCACAAAAAGACATAGTGGACCCTTAAATACATATTGATAAGTGAAAGAAGCCAACCTGAAAAGGCTATATACTCTGTTCCATAGTTTTCATGTATTCCAATTACACGACATTCTAGAAAAGGCAAAAGTATAGAAACACTATAAAGATCAGTGTTGCCAGGAGTTGGGAGGCAAGGAACGAAGAGGCAGAGCACACGGACTTTTAGGGCAATCCAACTCTTCTGTGGGATACTGTCGTGGTGGACACATGAGATTATGCATTTGTCAAATTCCAAGTACATGACAGCGAGACAGCGAACCTTAATGTAAACTACGGACTTGGTTACGAACACTGTAGCAGCATCAGCTCCTCACCTGTGAGGAATGAACCGCACTAACACAGGTGGTCATGCAAGATGTTAACAGTAGGGGAAACCGCAGGGGAGGAGGGAGAAATGCTCTGCACTATCTGCTAAATTTCTCTGTCCATCTAAAACTTTCCTAAAAAACAATCTATTAATTAAAAATTAATCAATGGAAGGTAGGGAGTGGGTAGAAATACGCACGAAACAAGAATATCAGAACACTGATAAATGTTGAAGCTGGGTAATGGGGACATGGGGGGCTATCACACTTTTCTGTTTAATTTGTGAATGTTCAAGGTTTTCCACAATAAAACATTTTTAAAGCTCCAGATTAAATCTAGATTATATATACAAGGAATCAAAGAATATGAAGAAAGCAGATATTTTTGAAGCAAGTACTCAAGGGGCACACTGAGGGAACGTGCAATCACACTGGATAGAGAGTGAACGTCCTGGTTCCACCAGGAAGGTTTGGAGCTCAGTGAGCAAGGCAGGCGACAGCACAGTCAGGCAAGTGACTGATAATGAACACGGAAAATGTTCACCCTCACTGGTCACAGAAATGCCAACGATGGGCCCTGACAGAACTGCCCCAGGATTTACAACGTCGAGACACCCAGAGTTAGAGCGGGCTCAGGGACAGAGCACCACGTCCTGTGAGAATGCCAATCAGCACCGGCTTTCTGGAGGGCAAACCCCCCGAACCCTGGAACCCGCAGGCCACTGGCCCGGCTGCTCTGTTGTATGGACTCTGTCCAAAAACAAAGTGATTGGGTAAAGATGATGGACTGAATAAACATATGTAGAGCCCCTCTGACATAAAATCCCTAAAAAATGACCGAAAGATTCCTTCATTGATGAACAAATTCATAATAGCCCTGGGAACCATCAAGAGAGCCAAAATTTGAGGAAGACATCAAAGAGAGACAACAGCTGGTGACCGGGGACCCCAGTGGGGGGCTCTGGGTGGGCCATGGAGACCCAGCCAGGGCGCCCTCTCTTCCTCCCCCTCTTCCCCCTGCCGCTCACCTAACACCTCCTGCATCGCCCCTCCACTCCCAGCCACTGCCCACCTCACGCTCCAGGAATACAGGAGCAGAGGCGCAGGGCACCCTTTCCACTAGCACAGCTGTCCTCTTGCTCTCTGCGCCTCCCCAGGCGGCGGAGCCCAGCCCTGCACCTCCTCAGGGCCCAGCACGCTCCTCCCGGGCCCTCAGCCTCCTCCTCTCCATCTGGTCCTCCCTGCAGCACCTGCTAGCTCATCTCCACCTTACAAACAAACTCTCCCTTGGACCCATGCTCCCTTCTGGCTACTGTCCACTTGCCCGACTCCCCTTCATGGCGAAACCTCTTAAGTAAAGGGCCTCATCCCTACTGCCCTCCCATGGCTCCCCTTCCCCCACTCTAGACCCAGCTTCATTCCCACCCTCTCAAGGAGACTGAGGTCACCAGTGATCCCACGTGGCCAAGTCCAGCCATCTTCTCTCCATTCTGATCAGAGCTGTATCCCACCCAGCTGAGCACCCCTCCTTTCTGCAATACCCTTTTCCCCTCGTGGCTCCTGCAACCTCATGCTCCACCATTTCAGTCCCCTTTCCTGGACCCTCTTCAGCTACACCTCTGCAAACACTGCCTGCTCCTAGGCTGGGCCCGGGGCCCTTCCACAGCTGCAGTGTCTCCAGGAAACCTCATTCAATTCCACGTTTTTAAACATCTCTGACCTCATCCTCACTCTGCAGACACACCGATGCAACTTCAAGAGCTTAGGTGCTAGCTCCCCAGCATCAGCACCTAAGGAGTATCTCAGACTCGACTCCTCTCAAAATTTCACTGTCATATGAGTTCCAAAATAGCATCAAATATTTCCAAAAAGGAGGAAAAATTTGCATACAATAAATAGTGGTGAACAAAGTAACCGATAAAACGTATACTTACACCCAACCATGGTTGCTTGATGGGGAAAATAAGAACACAGAACTGTGATCAGACAGTCTCAAGCTGGGGAGCGGAAGGTGAGGAGCTGAGAGTGTAGAACACAGGAACTGATCAACTCTAACCATTTCCAGAAAGAAAGGCAGAAACTGTTGTTCCTAAAAGCTGAAAGACACCCACTAGAAGAATAGAAAAATCATGAGAAAACCTAACAAATTAAAAATTAAATTAAATGGTAGACTCAACTTCCAGTTTATCAATAATCACGATTGCGAATGGAGGAAATTGCTCTATAAAAAGACGAAGGCTCTCAAGTTGAGTTGAAATATAGTCATAAAATAAAGGGATATAATATGGTTGAAAATGAGGAGATAAAGAAATAAGATTTTAAATGGACAAAAAGGGGTTTTCTGTGTTGCTGTCAGGAACACTTATGCACCCAACAATATGGTCTTGAAACATAAAGCAAAACTGGACAAACAAGAAGACACAGGCACCTCCAGAATCACAGGGAAACCTACCTTACCTCTCTTAGAAATCCACAGGTCATGGGGCGGCCCCATGGCTTAGCGGTTAAGTGCGTGCGCTCCGCTGCTGGCGGCCCAGGTTCGGATCCCGGGCGCGCACCGACGCACCGCTTCTCCGGCCATGTTGAGGCCGTGTCCCACATGCAGCAACTAGAAGGATGTGCAGCTATGACATACAACTATCTACTGGGGCTTTGGGGGAAAAATAAATAAATAAATAAATAAAAATTAAAAAAAAAAAAGAAATCCACAGGTCAAGTGATACAGTAAGTTAGGAAACAGATCTGTTGACGAACACAAAAAAGCTAGATCTGGCCTCAGCCCGAGGGACAACAACGTAAGCAACTAGTGGAGAGGATGCATTCTCCTCAAACCACAATGAAACAATCACCACAATGGACTGTGTGCTAAGCCACAATGAAATCTCTAAATTGTCCACAAAGCAGAAATCTATAAGTGACCATATTACTAGACCTTCAAGCAATAAAAGTAAAAAATAATCACAAAATATTGGCTCCCCTCCCTCAACCTATCCACTTGAAAATCTGTCCACACTCTTCTAAATCTCTCAGGTTAAAGGGCGGATCCAGACAGACAGACAAACTCTTTAGAAATGAACAGCAAGGAGAGCAGCATGAGGCAAATCCATGGCGTGGGGACAAAGGGACAGACGAAGGGACACAGCCTCCACTGCAGGTATCAGGGAATATCACCTGTACACGAAGAAGCTGAGCACTTCCCTCCAGGAGCCAGAACAACACCACAATAAAACCAAAGACAGAAGAACGAAGCGAGGATTCACGAGGCAGGAACAACAACGTAGACCTGAGCAATGGAGTCAAGGGCTGGCTGTCTGGAAAGACCTGTAACAGTGAGAAACCTTGCGCAGTCTGACCAAGAGGAACAGACAAAGGCACCAAACTGTACCATCAGGTATGACAAACTACAGAAACAGCTTTAACGTGATAGGAGAACATAGCAGATAACTCTGACCAGGACATCAGCGGTCCTCAGCTGGAGCTGTCCTTCCCCCAGGATGCATCTGGAAACACGCGGGATGGGTTTTGTTTCTAGCTTTGTGTTGTCCTAATGGTTGTTGCCCCGGGGGTCCAGGAGGTCCTGAACAGCCTGTCACATAGAGCCATTTCCCACCTGACGTGTTACTGACATCTGGAAAGACAAGCACTGATCCAGATTAAATGAACAATGTGGCTGAGCAGCCCAGTGGCGTAGGGGTTAAGTGCATGCACTCTGCTGTGGTGGCCTGGGGTTCGGATCCCGGGCGCGCACCGATGCACTGCTTATCAAGCCATGCTGTGGTGGCGTCCCATATAAAGTGGAGGAAGATGGGCATGGATGTTAGCCCAGGGCCAGTCTTCCTCAGCAAAAAGAGGAGGATTGACAGATGTTAGCAAAAAAACAAAGAAAGAAAGAAACAAACAAATCAATCAATAAATAAATAATGTGGTAGGGAAATGTTTTCCATGGATGTATAACAGGCAAAAGATGGTACCCTCAGTACGTAAGGAATATCGAGAAACCAATGTTTACAACTACTAAACTGTAAAAGAGTGGGAAAATCAGAAACATAGCCAATAAATACATCAAAAATATATCTAACCTATTTGTACAGGTGGAGAAATATGTATGTAAAGCACAGGAAACAGTCTAGGAGATGACACACCAAATTTTACCATGGACAAGGACAAAAGTTGGGAGATAGGTGAGAAATAGGAGTTTTTACACTTCTTAGTTTATATATTTCTGTAGTTTTAATTTTTACAAAAGTGAACGTATTCTACTCAAACAGATGTTTAAAATTTTAAAGAAATTATTAAAATATTCAAAATGACTTCAGTTCAAGGATATTCATTAAAACATGAATGGGAGGAGTGACGTCAGCGTCACGGCGGAGTGAGCTTTCCCGTAAACTCTTCCCCCGATAAGATACAACAAAAGGAACAGTCACAGACCAACAACAGAATCCTAGACAGTGAAAAGCAAGATCAGAAAGATCCACACTGCTGCACATCTCAGAGAGGAACGTGCTAGGCCCCCAGAGGAAGTGAGGAGAGGTAAGGAGAACTCTTCTCCCTCCCCATCAGATCAGCGATCCCAGTCCACATGGCTCCCAGTGAGGGGATAGGGGCAGCCCTCTGCGGGGAAACCATAGCCCTTCTGGCTCTCTCCGCCAGTGGGAAACTCCCACACAGAGTACTCAGAACTGCTACGGGGTACCATCAACATCTGAGCACCCCAGGAGAGCGGATACCGAGGGGCGAACGAGAAGCCCCCCACACCACGGACCCAGCAGGCAAAAGAGAGAGCACCTCCCCCGCCCGCAAGCTGGACCCTGCGGATCAAAGCGAACAGCTAGGGCAGAGTGCAGGGGGCACAGATTACACAGCCCTTTACCCCCACACAGTGGCAGCGGGTGGAAATTGCAACCAGATATTTCCAGGATGAGGAAAAACAAAGCCAATACAGGAACCACAATGCAATGGTACAGGAAATCACCAGACCAGAAGGAAAATGACAAGCACCCAGAAACCAACGCTGAAGACACAGAAATCCATAACCTAAACGACAGAGATTTCAAAATAGCTATCATTAAAAAACTCAATGAAATACAAGACATCACAAACAATTCAATGAGATTAGGAGTTTCTTCACAAAAGAGATTGAAATCATAAAGAAAAACCAATCAGTGCTGATGGAGATGAAGAACACAATGGAGGAGATAAAGGAGAACCTGGAATCTTTAAAGAACAGAGCTGACAACATGGAGGAAAGAATTAGCATTATAGAGGATAGGAATACAGATATGCTCCAGATGGAAGAGGAGAGAGAACTAAGACTAAAAAGAAATGAAGAAAGTCTCCGAGGAATATCTGACTCTATTAGGAAATGTAACATAAGAGTTACAGGTATTCCTGAGAGAGAAAAGAGGGAAAGAGGAACAGAGAGCCTATTCAAGGAAATAATAGCTGAGAACTTCCCAAATCTGGGGAAGAAGCAGGAAATACCAGTAAGCGAAGCCAACAGATTACCTAAATATGTCAACAGGCAAAGGCCCACTCCACGACATCTAGTGGTAAGGCTAGCCAGAGTCAATGACAAAGAAACAATATTAAGGGCAGCTAGACAAAAACCAAAGATAACGTACAAAGGAACTCCCATCAGGCTCTCAGCGGATTTCTCAACAGAAACTTTACAGGCTAGGAGAGACTGGAATGATGTATTCAAAATACTTAAAAACAAAAACTTTCAGCCAAGAATAGTCTTATCCAGCAAAAATATCCTTCAAACATGATGGAGAAACAGTAACTTTCCCAGATAAACAAAAGCTAAGGGAGTTCATGGCCACGAGACCCCCCACTACAAGAAATACTCAAGAAGGCCCTCAGGCCTGAAAAAAAGAAGAGAAAGGGAATACAAAGCTTGGAGCAAGGAGAAAAATAGGTAGACAAACTCAGAAAAATAGTAGATCTTTACCAGAATAGGTTAGCAACCACTTAAATACCAAAATCAAAGATCAAAGGAAGGAATTCACCAAAAATAAATTTAACCTTATCACTGTAAACACACAACCACAACACAAGATAGAATAAGGTATAACAAGAACGACTTAGAAGGCAAAGAGGAAAGTGATTGAATTGACTTAGTATAAGGAAATAGGAGGCCATCAGATAATGGACTATCTCATACACAAGATTTTTTATACAAACCTCAAGGTAACCACTAAACAAATAATCAACACAAAATCACATATGATAAACAATGAGAAAACTAGAAGAGTCATAAGACAGAAGAACCAAAACTGAATTGGCAGTCCGAAACAAATGGGACAAGAAACAAGGGAAATGCAAAAGAACCAGAAAATAAGTGACAAAACAGCAACATTAAGCCCTCATATATCAATAATTACCCTAAATGTAAATAGATTGAACTCTCCAATCAAAATATATAGAGTGGCAGGATGGTTTAAAAAGCAAGACCCAACAATATGCTGCCTCCAGGAAACACATCTCAGCTCTAAAGACAAGCACAGCCTCAGAGTGAAAGGATGGAAGACAATACTCCAAGCTAATGACAAACAAAGAAGGTGTTACCATACTCATATCAGAGAAAGTAGACTTCAAGATAAAACAGGTTAAGAGAGACAAAGCAGGGAAATATATAATGATAAAGGGGACACTCCACCAAGAAGACATATCACTTATAAATATATATGCACCCAACATAGGAGCACCAATGTACATGAAGCAACTATTAACAAACCTAAAAGGAGACATTAACAACAACACAATAATAGGAGGGGATCTTAATACCCCACTTACATCAATGGATAGATCATCCAGACAAAAAGTCAATAAAGAAATAGTAGACTTAAATGAAAAACTGGATGAGATGGACCTAGAAGACATATACAGAGCACTCCATCCAAAAACAGCTGACTAC
This sequence comes from Diceros bicornis minor, assembly GCF_020826845.1. Classification (NCBI taxonomy): domain Eukaryota; kingdom Metazoa; phylum Chordata; class Mammalia; order Perissodactyla; family Rhinocerotidae; genus Diceros; species Diceros bicornis. Next base: position 1,174,526 of record NW_026690921.1, on the reverse strand, counting down.
ACATTCTACTCAAGCGCGCATGGAACATTCTCAAGGATAGACCATATGTTGGGAAACAAAGCAAGCCTTAATAAATTTAAGAAGATTGAAATCATAACAAGCATCTTTTCAGACAATAATGCTATGAAACTGGAAATCAACCATGAAAAAAAACTGGGAAAGTGACAAAAATGTGGAGATTAAACAACATGCTACTGAACAACCAATGGATCATTGATGAAATTAAAGGAGAAATCAAAAAGTATCTGGAAACAAATGAAAATGAAAATATGCCATACCAAACCACATGGGATGCAGCAAAAGCGGTCCTGAGAGGGAAACACATAGCGATACAAGCCCACCTTAACAAACAAGAAAAAGCCCAAATAGGCAACCTTAAATTGAACTAGAAAAAGAACAAAGCCCAAAGTCAGCAGAAGGAAAGAAATAATAAAAATCAGAGCAGAAATAAATGAAATTGAGACCAAAAAAACAGTAGAAAGGATTAATGAAACAAAGAGTTGGTTCTTTGAGAAGATAAACAAAATTGACAAACCCTTAGCCAGGCTTACTAAGCAAAAAAGAGAAAGGGCTCAAGTAAATAAAATTAGAAATGAAAGAGGAGAAATTACAATGGATACCACGGAAATACAGAGGATTATAAGAGAATACTATGAGAAATTATATGCCAACAAATTGGACAATCCAGAAGAAATGGATAAATTCTTAGACTCATACAACCTCCCAAAACTGAACCAAGAAGAAATGGAGAATCTGAATAGACCAATCACAAGTAAAGAGACTGAAATAGTAATCAAAAACCTCCCAAAAAATAAAAGTCCAGGACCAGATGGCTTCTCCGGTGAATTTTACCAAACATTCAAAGAAGATTTAATACCCATCCTTCTCAAACTATTCCAAAAGATAGAGGAAGATGGAACACTTCCTAAGTCATTCTACGAGGCCAACATCACCCTGATACCAAAGCCAGACAAAGACAATACAAAGAAGGAAAATTACAGGCCAATATCGCTGATGAACATAGATGCAAAAATCTTCAACAAAATATTGGCAAACCGAATACAGCAATACATTGAAAAGATCATACACCATGATCAAGTAGGATTTATACCAGGGACGCAGGGATGGTTCAACAACCGCAAATCAATCAACGTGATACATCACATCAACAAAACAAAGAATAAAAACCACATGGTCACCTCAATAGACACAGAGAAAGCATTTGACAAGATACAACATCCATTTATGATAAAAACTCTCAACAAAATGGGTGTAGAAGGAAAGTACCTCAACATAATAAAGTCTATTTATGACAAACCCACAGTCAACATCATACTCAATGGGGAAAGACTGAAAGCCATTCCTCTGAGAACAGGAACGAGGCAGGGCTGCCCACTCTCACCACTCCTATTCAACATACTGGAGGTTTTGGCCAGAGCAATTAGGCAAGAAAAAGGAATAAAAGGAATCCAAATAGGTTACGAAGAAGTGAAACTCTCACTATTTGCAGATGACATGATTTTATATATAGAAAACCCTAAAGAATCCATTGGAAAACTATTAGAAATAATCAACAACTACAGCAAAGTTGCAGGGTACAAAATCAATCTGCAAAAATCTGTTGCATTTCTGTATGCTAATAATGAACTAACAGAAAGAGAACTCAAAAAGATGATACCATTTACAATTGCATCAAAAAGAATAAAATATCTAGGAATAAATCTTACCAGGGAGATGAAAGACCTATACAATGAGAACTACAAGACATTATTGAAAGAAATCGATGACGACATAAAGAAATGGAAAGATATCCCATGCACGTGGATTGGAAGAATAAACATAGTTAAAATGTCTATATTACCTAAAGCAATCCACAGATTCAATGCAATCCCAATCAGAATCTGAATGACATTCTTCACGGAAATAAAAAAAAGAATACTAAAATTCATATGGGGCAACAAAAGACGCAAATAGCTAAAGCAATCCTAAGAAAAAAGAACAAAGCTGGAGGCATCACAATCCCTGACTTCAAAACATACTCCAAAGCAATAGTAATCAAAACAGCATGGTACTGGTACAAAAACAGACACACAGATCAATGGAACAGAATTGAAAGCACACAAATAAAACCACACATATACGGACAGCTAATTTTTGACAAAGGAGCTAAGAACATACAATGGAGAAAGGAAAGTCTCTTCAATAAATGGTGTTGGGAAAACTGGACAGCCACATGCAAAAGAATGAAAGTGGACCATCTGCTACCGCCATTCACAAAAATTAACTCAAAATGGATCAAAGACCTGAAGGTGAGACCTGAAACTATAAAACTCGCAGAAGAAAATATAAGGAACACACTATTTGACATTGGTCATAGAGGAATCTTTTTGGATGACATGCCTACCCAGACTAGGGAAACTAAGGAAAAAATAAACAAGTGGGACTTGATCAGATTAAAGAGCTTCTACAAGACAAACGAAACCAGAATCAAGATGAACAGACAACCCACCAGCTGGGAGAGAATATTTGCAAAACATACATCTGACAAGAGGTTGATCTCTGTAACATATAAAGAACTCACACAACTGAACACCAAAAAAACAAACAACCTGATCAAAAAATGGGCAGAGGAAACGAACAGACACTTCTCCAAAGACGATATACAGATGGCCAACAGGCACATGAAAAGATGTTCAACATCACTAATCATCAGGGAAATGCAAATCAGAACAACACTAAGATATCACCTCACACCCGTTAGAATGGCTATAATCACCAAGACAAAAACAACAAATGTTGGAGAGGATGTGGAGAAACAGGAACCCTCATACACAGCTGGTGGGAATGCAAAGTGGTGCAGCCTCTATGGAAAACGGTATGGAGATTCCTCAAAGAATTAAAAATAGAGATGCCCTATGATCCAGCCATCCCACTACTGGGAATCTATCCAACGAACCTGAAATCAACAATCCAAAGAGGCTTATGCACCCCTATGTTCACTGCAGCATTATTCACCATAGCCCAGAAGTGGAAGCAACCTAAGTGTCCCTCGACTGACTATTGGATCAAGAAGATGTGGTATATATATACAACGGAATACTACTCAGCCATAAAAAAAGACAAAACCGTCCCATTTGCAACAACATGGATGGACCTGGAGGGTATTATGTTAAGTGAAATAAGCCAGAAAGAGAAAGACAAACACTGTATGATCTCACTCATATGTGGAATGTAAACCAACACATGGTTTACTGTGTTACCAGGGGCAATGGGGGTGGGGGGTGGGCACAAGAGGTGAAGGGAGACATATATATGGTGCTGGACAAACAAAAATGTACAACCCCAAACTTCACAATGTTATAAACTATTAAAACATCAATAAAATAAATTAATTAATTAAAAACATGAATGGAAAGAACCTCCCCATTACTTTAAGAGTCTCCCATAACTTTTCTAATAGTTTATTATGTCGATATTATTTCACATTTAGATCCTAACTCATTGGAATTTACATTTGTGTGAGAGATGCAACAGAAGCTGACTTTCTCCTGTTCAAGTGGAAAACCAACCATCCAGGCACCATTCATTGGGTAGGTCTGGCTTTCACAGCTGACCTGCAATGCCTCCTTTCCCACCTGCTAAACCCTGACAGCTACCGCTGCCTCTCCAGTGCCCTAGAGCAAGCGGGGTGAGCTCTGCAACCTGGGCTCCCTGTCTACGAAGGGCGGCTACCAGCAGAGCCTTCTCCCAAGACAGCAGCAGGCATGCTGCACACAGAAGTGCTCAGGGGCCGTCTGCTGCATAGCAGGAAACCCCTCATGATGAGCAGGCAGTGGGGGAGCCCCGAGCCCCGGGACTGACCTTGGCTGGGGGCAGCAGGCTGCTAAGGCAGGGAGCCCCCTCCCTTCAGCTCATCTAGCTCCTCCTGCAGCGTCTGCACCTGGCTGTCGGCGGCTGCCCCTCTTCAGCTCGCCGTTCTTCTCCACCTGCCCCTGCAGGCGGCACCCGTGCTCCTGTTCCCCCGGGAGCAGAAGCAGTAGGAGTGCAGTGAGTCGAGGAGTTCTTGGGCCCCCAGTGCTGACAGGATGAGCCCGCTGAGGGACGTGGGGCCGGTGTCGCTGTGCTCGCCCTGCACAGCTTCTGCGGCTGGCTTCGGGGTGACGTCTGTTGGAGTGGAGGGGCTCTGGGAGGGTTTCTGAGGCATCATTGTGAATGATGAACTTGGGGGCTCTGGGCCAAGCCCTCGTCAGGCCTCAGGCTGGTCCCGCTGCAGCTGGGCTCCGCGTCTCTCTTCAGCCTCCTTCGCTCGACAGGCTCTGGGGGACAGATGGCCTCTCTCGAGTGTACACTGAGGAGAAACTGTAAGAAGGAAACCAGCCAATAAATCTGCACGCCCCAGATCCTGGGGGTAAAGTCACCCACGGAAATGCCACTCTTACCCAGCAGCCCCTCGCTGGGAAGAGGGGGTTTCATCGCCAGCATCTACAGCAGACGTGTTTGCATCTCCCTGGCTGCCTGATGCTGTGGAGGCCACACTGTCTCCTGGAGTTCCTTCCAGAGACTCTGCGCCCGCTTCTGACTGGCGGCTTCCCGGGCAGCCCTGGCTGCGGGTTCACCCTGCAGAGGGGCTCGCTTCAACTTGCGGGACCCCGGCTAGGCCCTCAGGTTTTCCCTCGAGGACGACGATGAACCTGCAGCTCCTTTCCCATCTGCCTCACTCACATGTTCCCTCAGGCCCCCGGCGGCCTTCCTGGTGTCCTTTCTCCTGGGGCGGCCAGGGCCTTCAGCCCCCTCTTCTCAGTCAGGTGGAAGATGGAGGGCACGGCCGCAGGTTTGTGCACGTAGTACTGATCCTCCAGCCTTTCCGAGAGCTTTTTTTGCTGAAATGTTCGCTACAGATGAAAGAATGCTTAGTGGGGTCCAGTCATCCCTGTGAACAGCTTTTAACCACTGGACCACACATTTTGAGCTCTTTATGCAGAGCCTGCAAGGATAAATGAGAAAGTAATTAGAAAGAAAGAATTAAATGTCTCGCCCTAAAATGATCAACTATGAAAGCAAAACAAGTGTTTCTGCGGACACCCAAATCTGTAGCGACTTTGCCCATTAAACCTTTAGTAAAGATTTAAGGACTCTTTAGTAAAGATTAAGGCACCTTCTGCTTGCAAGTTATTACTGGAATAGAAAGATGAAAGACCCACTGTCTACCTTAAGAAGCTCACCATCTGTAGGGCAGAGAAGAAAGGAAGGGGAGGACCTCCTCCCAGGCTGTGGTAAGTGCCCTGTAGGGACACAGATGCTCGGGCAGATAGCACAGGATGGCATCAAGACAACAAGAAAGGCTTCAGGAAGCCCCGGACATAGTTCCTAGAAGCTCATGGCTGCCCAAACCTCCTGCTGTCCCTGGGATGCAGGACTTGGGCTGCTAAAACAGAGATGGTTGGTCCCCCCATTTCAAAGCCAGGCCAGGGGTCGGCCAGCAGAGCCTCCCAGGCACTCAGCAGGGCGCCTGGCCCCAGCTCTGCGCAAGCAGCTGAGGATGCAAGACCGCCGCCAAGAGGAGGTCAGCCCCAAGAGCTGCAGTTCCGTGTTCCTCCTGTCCTTCCACTACCAGGAGAAAAGCTGCTCCCTGTACAAAGCAAGCAGCCCCTGCAAGACACCGACCAAGACACTTCATCATCTCTTCTCCTCATTAAGGTAAAATCTCTATTTAGACCAAACTATGCACATGGGTGGGGGCGGGGGGTTGGAGGGAGTCTCTCCCGAGGGCTGTCTGCTCCACCTGAGGTCATCTAGCCCCCTGAGGCCGCTGTGGACCAGACCAGGTGGATAGTAGGTCCTCAGGGAGTTTCAAGCAACATGACCTTCTAACCTTTCTCAATGCTTTGTGACTAGTTACCAAAGGACCCCCACCTCCTTTGCCCCCAGACCACGTTAGACCACCACACGTGCCAAGAGCAGCCTTCTCTGCAGTGCTTTGCCTCATTCTCAAAAACAGTAACAAAACTTTTGGGACACAGGCTCTGAAGGAAACTGTCAAGAAAGCATGGTGGCTAACCTCTGAAACAAGCTCATGTTACTAGTTCTTTGGATAGATTGTAACAACTTCCGACTTAGAACAAACCACTGTAAACTTTCAATAAGATTACAGACAACAAGTGCCATTCAGGTCTTTCAAACTTCAATAACAACCTGCAACACGAAACAAAAGGATCTGCCAGGTTTTCAAAGTAGAATGTCTTCAGCGCACTGTTCTGGGACCTCCAGTGTGGAGTCCAAAGGACTCGGTGAACTGGCTGAATTCCAGAAGCCCTCCTGAAGGGAGCCAGGCCAGGAGGAAGGCAAACCCCTCACCCCGCTGTGGGAGCCCAAGGAAGATGGTGGAGAGAGAAGCCCCTTCCCTGAGCCCCCAGGGTAAGTCTCCCTGTGAGGAGTGGGCTGCGCCTGGCTCTACCCAGGATGCTGTCAGATGCCCAGTCTGCAGGGTCAGCCTCCCCGTAAGGAGTGGGCCGCGCCCTCCTCCACCCAGGATGCTGTCAGATGCTGAGTCCGAGTCCGCACCATCAGCCTCCCCGCGAGGAGTGGGCTGCACCCTGCTCCGCCCAGGATGCTGTCACATGCAGAGTCCGAGTCCACAGGGTCAGCCTGGCCCGCAGGGTCAGCCTTCCCGTGAGGAGTGGGCCGTGCCCTCCTCCACCCAGGATGCTGTCACATGCAGAGTCCCAGTCCACAGGGTCAGCCTGGCCAGCAGGGTCAGCCTCCCCGTGAGGAATGGGCTGCGCCCTGCTCCGCCCAGGATGCTGTCAGATGCCTCTCCAGGACTCACCTCCAGCACAGAGCCACCTTTCTGTGCACTGCCAGGACCCTTCTGCACTGCCAGGACCCTTCTAGCAACAGAGCGCCGGGAGGGACGTCCATCAAAGAGGTACAAGCTGCATTTGCTCAGCCGCATTCCTGATCGCAGAGATCAAGGCAGGCTCCATGCCATCAGAAGAGCAGAAAAGTCACAGCAAATGCAAAAAGATAGTGACCTAAGGAAGAGCGTTTCCAGAACACCCTGTTTCTCGACATTGTTGGCCCCAGCCGGAATCAGTGGAGACCAGGGTGGCCGCGGGGTGGGGGTGAGAGGGTGGTGGAGGCCATAAAGTGGGCGCCAGTGGCCGTGGTGGCCCGAGGCGCCCGGACTAGAGACAGTGGCACAGACAAGGCCACACAGCGCCCGGCGCTGACTCACCCGCTGGACCGGCCCGAGGACAAAGTGCCGCACGCCTCGGGCTGGACCGCGCGGGGGTGCTGACTGGGCGGCAGCGGCCGGTTACCTGCGGAAGGAGACGGCGGTTTCTCCTGCTGCCCGGCGATGGGAGCAGTTCGCGGCCGCACAGCGATCACCATCCCGGGCCTCAGGCTATCGGGCCTCAGGCTATCGCGCCGCCATGCTCAGGCCCCCTCCTCACCACCCCACAGCGGGACCGCCACAAGGGTAAGGGCTCGCTGCGACACTCTGTGGGACGTGGAGCTGATCCCCGAGGCCTGCAGGACGGCAAGATGGCGGCGCGCTCCTGCCCGTCGGCCGTAAAGCAAGATGGCTGCGCCCATGAGCCTAGGCAAAATGCCGGCCAACGCGCCCGCCCAGGGTCGCGCTGCCCAAACGCGTCTGTTCCGCTGCCCCGATAGGTCGCTGCTGCGGTGTTCAGAGCAAACGACCCAGACCGCGGGGGAGCTGACTGTGCGGGCAGGCCCTCTACGCAGGGACCTGCCGTACGCCAAGATGGCGACCCACGCACTTCTGCCTGCACTTCCGGCCTGGCCCGCGTTGCTCGGCCGGATTGGCCCCAGCGGCTGCCCGTCGCGTGGCGCTCATTCTCCAGGGCAGCGGAAAGAAGAACGCGGGTGAGGGCGTGCCTGGGCGGGGCGGCCTGGGAGGCTGCGCTCGCCTGGGCCCTCGGCCGCCAGGACTGGCCGGCGCGGTTTGGGGCGGGGCCGCGGGGCGGAGCATGGTCCTCGAGCAGAGCGGGTGGCGGCGCCTGTGGTGAGACCGGCGCCTCTGACAGCCCGCTCCCTGCGGGTCTGGACGCTCTTCCACTCCGCCCGCTGCGCTCGGGCGCCGGCCTGACAGGACAAGGCCGCTGGGGCGGGTGGGGGGCGGCGAGGGGTAGTGGGGCGTTGGGGAGGGGAGGGGAGGGGAGGGGTGCGCCAGCGGGGCTGGGGCGCCGGCCTGACAGGCCAAGGCCGCTGGGGCAGGGGGCAGCGGGGCGTTGGGGAGGGGAGCAGAGGGGAGGGGTGCGCTGGCGGGGCTGGGGCGCCGGCCTGACAGGCCAAGGCCGCTGGGGCGGGTGGGGGGCGGCGAGGGGTAGTGGGGCGTTGGGGAGGGGAGGGGAGGGGTGCGCCAGCGGGGCTGGGGCGCCGGCCTGACAGGCCAAGGCCGCTGGGGCAGGGGGCAGCGGGGCGTTGGGGAGGGAAGCAGAGGGGAGGGGTGCGCTGGCGGGGCTGGGGCGCCGGCCTGACAGGCCAAGGCCGCTGGGGCGGGTGGGGGGCGGCGAGGGGTAGTGGGGCGTTGGGGAGGGGAGGGGAGGGGTGCGCCAGCGGGGCTGGGGTGCCGGCCTGACAGGCCAAGGCCGCTGGGGCAGGGGGCAGCGGGGCGTTGGGGAGGGGAGCAGAGGGGAGGGGTGCGCTGGCGGGGCTGGGGCGCCGGCCTGACAGGCCAAGGCCGCTGGGGCGTGGGCGGGGAGGCGGAGGCAGCGGGGTGTTGGGGAGTCTGTGGCTCTTTTCCACGAGAGGGGAGCAGAAAATGGCTGCCTGGAATCCTTCGTATGAAGTCCCTGTGCCCCTCCCAGGCTCTCTCCTGGCACAGACATCCTACGGGAAGGCCTTGGAGTGGAGGTTCCTCTGTGCAATCTTTCTTGGGTGTTCTGGCCTGTCAGCACTGCTCCTCCCTGGGTTTGTCACCTTGAAAAGATTTACTCACTTAGTGGAGCTTCAGGTTTTCAAAAGTTAAAGTTTATGTAATCAGTGGCCTTGAAAAGCAGTATAAAATATTTCCAAAGAGGCAAGAAATAGGTACTTCAGAAAAAAATAAAAGATTCTAATATTACATTGAATGTGTTAAAAATTCTGGTTTCCCCCTTGAGCGTGTGTAGTCCTGTTCTGAGGTCAGTTATTTTCTTTGGGATGGGGTGTTCCAAATGGAATTCCAGGGCTTACGTTTGAACAGCAAAAGTGTTAAGTATGATTAATTGTTTATAAAACAGTGTTTTGCCATGGAAATAACAATTAATAATATTTTCTGAAACTAATAAATACATGTGGCTTTTCTCATTGTACCAGAAAAATGTTGTATAACTTTCTTCCCTCCTTTCCACATAAACCGTGGGTTTGTGTGACCTTGCTGGATTCTTCAAACACTGGGCTGTGCCATTTACAAGATCACTGTGGTCCAAAGCGACGTGACTGGGAGCAGAAGCCTGGGGTCAGGGTCTCTAAGCTAAGCCCCCCTTGAGCCTGCACAGGGAAGTACTTGAGGGCCCACACGTTCTTCCTGGGTGTCCTCCCTGGTCATACCCACTGCAGAAGGAGCCTTTCTGCTGAGAGAAGCTGCAGAGCCCTGGAAAGCTGGGAAGGCACCTGCACAGGGGGAGGGAGTTGCTGCCCTTCCTGAGGTTGTCCCTGTGCTCCCCTTGGGCCTGTGTCTACACGTAGGGTGGAGTTTTGCACCCACAGTGCAGGTGCCTGCAGAGGGTAATTTATGCACATTGGGAAAGTCTGTGAAGTCAAGAGTTCTGTGTCTGGATTAGGGTTTATGAATTTAGGGTTCATTTGGGTCACAACCTTAAACCGCATCCTGCCGAGAGTCTCCTCACTTGTGAGAGTGGAAGCTGAGAGAGGGAGCCCTTCTCTTCCTCCCCGGGCGGAGGAGGGTGTGTGAGCTCCCAGAGTCCATTCCTGTGGCTGCTCAGGTGTCCCCACCCTCCTGCACCAGGAACTGACCCACTCAGGGCTTCTGTCCCCACCAGGAGAGTTTAGAATGTGTTTAACTTTCTGAATGTGGCTTTCCTTCTGTCCCTGGGAAGCAGGCTGCTTATCTGTCCTGATTCCAATATTTGTGTTTCTTTGCTTTGGATTCCTGTATCGATTGAACAGTGCAGCCCTGTGCCTCTGGTTTCCCTTAGCACCTTGTAATTTTATTTCCTATATAACAAATAACATTTCGAGTTTCTTGGGCTTAAAAATGTGAATTGATGGAGAGATCTAATGTCAGTAAGGCAAGAAAATTGTGGAACTAAATAGAATTTTTGTCCCTTTTAGGCAAGAGACTCTCAAGATGTGAAAAGAATGTGTTGAAGTTTACAGGTGCAGTTTTCGTCTTTACATCAGTGTTTGCGTGTGCATGTCCCTAGAGAACACTGAGATTTAAAAAGCTAAAGCAATGGAATTTCTATTTTAATTGATGTGAAGAAAACTAATCAAACTAATCCTACTATGTTTAAGGAGCTAAACCCAAACCCCTGTTGCGTTATAATATGCCACTGATTCCTGAAAATACTGCCTGTGTGAGATACAGTGGAAGGACAAACTAGGATGCACCTTGCCCTTTTAGTTAGCAAGCGATATGAAAATTTCATTTCCTCTGGTTTACTCTTTTGTAACCGTTAGTGTGCTAAAGGAATTAAATCTTAGAATGGTTTCCTATGTACAAAAGTTAAAATTAAAGAAAAACTATTAAATGGGAAAACATGGTATGTGTAAATTTCTGTTTATATTAGATAGATCTGTAAGATAGAAAAGTCTAACTTCAGAAGAGTCACTGCCAACACTTCTGGGTCCCCTCCAGCGCTGTTACTCCAGCCACCCCCAGTACACAGTTCTGATCATTCTTGAGCTTCCTGTTGGTGTTTCTTTATATAAAAACAAGCCATTGTGAATGCTTATATAAAAACCAAAAAAAATGTTTATATAAAAACAAGCCATTGAGAATGCATATTTTTGTACGCATGTTAGTCCTTGTAATGAGCGGTCAGACTCCACACGTTTTGATGTGTGCTGACAGCTTACGCCTCTCCTCTCCCTCTTCCCCTCGTGTCCACACCTGGACAAGCTGAGGAGAAAGTCCATAGGCTCCCTTCTCTGGCATTGGCTTTGGATCCAACCACACAATCCCCTGTCTGTGTGCAGAACTCTTGCCCTGGTCTCACCCCTGGCAAAGATTTCTTGCTTTGACCAAACTTTAGTCAGGCTCCTGAATCTTCTTGTAGGCCTGTCTGTGCACTTCCTTGTAAAATCCAGTTTTAGCAAGAACCTTGCTAAGTCAGTTTAACCAGAACCCACACCCGTATGTCTGATCGCCCTGGCCATCTGCTCAGGCTCCTCCTCTTCCTCCACCATCCCTCAGGTGGTGTCTGATCACTCTGGCCTGTGTTCCGTAAGAATCCTGTTAGGTCAGGTTAGCCAGTAACCCAACACTTGTTTTTTCTCTTAGTAATTTTCCATGCCCTGACCCCCACCATGCTGCCTTCGCCGTGAATTCCCACTCGCCCATGCTGCATTCAGAGGCGAGCCCAATCTCGTTTCTCCCCCACTGTGAATCCCATCATGGTGGTCTCTACGTATCACAGTGGTTCTGAATAAAATATGCCTTACCATCTTTGACAAGTGTCATTGAATATTTTTCTTTAAAACCCCCAACCACAATAAAAACCCAGGCCAGGCTCCTTTCCTTGCTCCCTCAAGCCATTTCAGAGCTGCTTGAGATTCTGGACCTGCTCTCCTGGGAGACCTCTATTATGTGAGTCATAAGACTTTTCCTAACTTCTGTGTGTGTGTGTGGAGAAAGGCACACACCAGCATCAGTCTCTACATGGGAACCACAGCACTTGCCAGTGAGCAGTCATATTTTGAAAGGAAGCTCTTTCTCTGAGTGGTAGGTTTCAACAGTGGGCTCAAAGTATTCAGTGAACCATGTTATAAACAGATGTCCTGTCATCCAGGTTTTGTTGTTCCATTTGAGCATTGACTTTAACTTAAAGTCACCAGATGCATCACACCTAACAAGAGAGTAAGCCTGTAGAAAGGCCCGGGGTGGGGGTGGGGTGGATTGGAGGGGGAGGGGAGAGAACAGGATCAGTTAGAGGAACCAGAGGTCAGAGTGTGAGACAGGAGTTGGAGAAGGGGCCAGAGCAGTCCGTAACAGCACAGCAGCCAGGTCAAGGCCCTGTGCACCAAGTCTGGGAGTCAGGACCTTCTCCTAATTGCAGTCAGTGGGGGAGCCCCACTTCTGGTTGGATCCCTGGGGGACAAGAAGGCAGTGTCTTACCACGTCTGTCTGTCCACAGTTCCCAGACCCTGGCCAGGGAGCACGAAGCACTGATGCAGAAGTACCTGCACCTGCTGCACATCGTGGAGACGGAGAAGACAGTGGCCAAGCAGCTACAGCAGCAGATCGAGGATGGGGAGATCAATATCAAGCGGCTGAAGGCAGAGGTGACTGCTGGCTAGGGGTGCAGATGAGGCTGGCCAGGGGGCCCAAGGCACAGGCCCAACACCTCACATTCCGGGCTCCTGCAGGATCGGGGGGCACATGACAGGCAGGGAGCCAGCTTCCAGTCACAGCTAGGCCAGCCTCCAAACTTAAAGTTAGTGATGCTGGCAGAGTGGGAAGGGCCTTAGTCAGATCTGAGTTCAGATCCTACCTCTGCCACTTGACAGTTGCAACCTGGAGTACGTCCCCCCATCCTCTGTCCCTGCATTCCTTCATCTATAAAACAGCCTTTCTCTACTTGCCTGACAAGAGTGTGAGGATTGAGTGAGGTTATTTATGGGCGAGTTTTTAATTACTCTGCTGATGACCACATTGACTAAGCATTCCCACATTATCAGCTGAAGTGTCCGAGGACACAGGGTCCTGGTAGGTCATCATAGTGTGGGCTCCTGGCTCAGTTCCAAGCAGTCGTTCCCTCTGACTGTTGTAAGAGCTCCTACAGGGGCTCACTGGACATCAGTCTGGAGGCCACACTGTTGCTAGGTTAAGCCTTCCAAAACTTCACTACTCAAAATGTGGTCCATGAAGCAAGAGCATGTTAGAAATGCAGAATCTCAGGCCCTGCCCAGACCTCCAGAATCAGAATCTGCACTTTCACAACATCCCAGTTGATTGCCATTTACATTAAAGCTTGAGAGGCGCTGGCTCTCTGTCCCTTAGACGCCCCTCACCAGCTGTCTACCCCAGCGCCGAATGATGTGATTGCCTCTCCCCCCTCATCTCACCATGCTCACCAGATGCTCAGAGCCATTTGGCCATGTCACACGAGGACCGTGGACGCTGAGCTGAGGACGGGAAAATGGAAACATAGATTCTAACCAGGTTCAGCTGCATGATTTGTAGGGCCTGAGGCAAGGGAAAAATGCAAGGCCCTAGGGAAGTCGACCTCCCCTTCTCACATCCCACCAACCCACCCATGGCAGACAGGCGACCCCCCAATATCAACCTCCAACCTCCTCTAACCTCTGTGCCATGATACACTTGGTACCTAGATGAGGGGTGGGCAAGAGGCCCATGCTGAGTCACCCACCTAGTGCCCAGGTATTGTCTCCTCCCCCTGCTCTGAGACAGCATTGGGTGTGCACTGCACCCACCCTTTCTGCACCTACCCCGAGGCCCCTGCAGAGGGTGGAGGGTGACTCACGGTGGGATGTGAGTCTTCCTGGCTGACTCAACCCATTTACTCCCAGACAGAGGGTAGAGGAGGTCATGGGTTCTGGGGTGCCAGCATGTGGGGAGCGAGCAGCTGAGAAACAATCCCAGGGAGGCAGCAGGAGGCAGGAACACATGAGGGCTGAGTCCCACTCCCCTGGGGCGTGCTCAATTGTTCCATCAGATGTTACTCCTGAAACACAAATTCAAAGAGAAATGGTTAAGAACTTCAAGGTGGCAACCACAGAACTTGAAGCCCCAAGCATGGGGCCTTCTGAGCATAGGACCCCATCACACGCCCTTGAAGCCAGCTCTGCCTGGAATGTTCAAAGATCTGAAATTGCCAATTCCATCTTATGGTGCCGCTGCCAAGCTCTGAACTATGGTCACATTAGCTTGGAACTTGAGTTTGAACAAAAGTTTCAGATTCCACACACCTCTTCTACCCTGCACCAGGCTCTGTCAGACATGCTTCCTTAGTCAGTCCCCACAACCATCCTCATAGGATCGAACGAGGAAGCAGGCTCAGAGAACTCAAGTCACCTGCCCAAGCTCACACAGCTGGGAGGTGGCAGAGGCAGGACTAGAACCCAGGTCTGCGTGTCTACTTGCCAGTCTTCCCACTCTACTCGTAGCCTCTTCCCACATGGCTCCTGGGATGGGGGCTTGTCCCGTGTCTAAACCATCTGGTTCATTCTGAGATCTAGCCTAGCCCTACACATATCCCTGAAACCAAGCTGAGTCCTTGCTAGGGACCAGGGAATAGGTCTAGGGACCAGTATCAAGTTAGTGGCATCATGATCAAGGGTGTTATTCACTCACTCACTTGTTCACTAACTGCCTAAGATCAGCTGACCACTGCCTAATCCTGTTCCCCAGGCTCCTCTTCCCTCAACACTCGGGGCTCCAGCCAGTGATCCCTGGTCATGAGCTGAGCACCTCTTGGCCTTTGCACATGCTGGGGCTTCTGTTTGGAGTGCCTCTGCCATCCCTAGGCTTCTCTGCCTGGTAGAATCCTACCAAGCTCGAATGCCTCCTCCTGGGGACTCTCATCCCAGAATGTGCTCCATGCCTCCTGCTCCAACGGCTTTCCCACTGTAAGCATGCCACATCAAAGCCAGCTCCTTGGGTTTCTGTACCCCACCAGGCATGGTGGGACCTCCATGAAGGCAGAGTCATTTATCACTCTGTCCCTTCTGCCTCTCACATAGTGGGTACTCTGTAGGGGCTTGATGAATGAATGGACATCAGGCTCTGTGGTAGACAGTAAAGAGATGGAAGTTCCTACCCTTAAGATCTGATTGTGGTAGAGTGTGCTTGGTGACATATTAGAGCTTGAGGAGTGAATCCAGGTAGATAATGAGTCATTTTATGGCCAAAGAGGGTATGGGTTCATGTCGCATATGGCCTTGAAAGATTTTGGGGGTTGGTAGGCCAAAGAAGGGGTGGGTGCAAAGGTCAGGGCCCTCTCTGGTGCTGGGGAGCACAAAACTGGTCAGTTTTGACTGAAAGTGTGTGTGTGCTTGTGTGTGTGTTTGTCAGTGTGGCAGCAGAGGCCTGTTTGGTGGGAATTTGGAGCAATGTTTCCAACTGAGTGCATTACTCTCCAGGGCAAATAAATTTTTTAAAGAAGACTTTGAAAGATCAGCTTGGTAAAGCTTTCTGGCTGTAGTCTCTCTCTCCCTCCCTCCTTCCCTCCTTTTCTCTCTTTGTCTCTCTGTCTCTCTCTCTCACACACACACACAGACATATCCTGCCGGGCAGAGGGCACCTGTGTGCTCTGGAGGGGCTCCAGGATGGTGAAACAGAGCCCATTTCCCAGGAAGTAGGCCATCAGGTAGGCAGGAGGCGCTGACGAGCCAAATAAGTGAGGAGTGACGCCCATGACAAAGACAGAGGGTCTTAGAACGTCAGAGCTGGGAGGGATCTGAGAACTCTGAGGTCCACAGAAGAGGAAGGGACTTATGCAAAGTCACTCTAAGGTCACTTCCAGCGCTGGAATCCAGGCTTAACCTTGGGTCTCCTGGTGTAGATCCTTGGCCTGTGGCTGACCCACAACTTATTCCTTCCTTGCTGGGGAGACGGGCCAGATAAAAGGTGCATGTTCGGGAACCACTGCGTCACCTGGATGGCTTCAAGCTCTCTTGGGCCACATTTGCTCTGATAGCCAGAAAAATTCCTCAGGCACCATCCCACATATTCCTGAGGATTTTCTAGGGTCTTCCATTTTCCTGGCCACATCTGACTTCCAATTCTGCTCTCCTGACTTCTTGTATCACTTCTCACAATGGCTGTCTTCACTCAGTCTTGACTGCTCCTTACCCCCGTGTGGTCACTCCATGTGTCCGTCAGGTGGAGCTAGATTCTACTGCAATTACAAACAACCCCCAAGTCTCAGTGTCTTAAAACAACAAAGATTGCTTTCTCTCTCACACTGTGTTCATTGTGGGTTCTGCTCCACCACATTCTCAGAGACAGGGACACAGGCTGACGGGGCTCCACCATCAGGAAATTCACTAGTCCCATGGCAGGGGAAGCAATGTGGCAAATGGTGCCTGACAGCTCTGCTCACATTTCATTGGACAAAGCGAGTCACATGACCACACCCGACTTCAGGGTCCTGGGCAGTACAGTCCTGCCCTGTCCCAGGAGGAGAACCAGAGTATCCACGAAAGCCCTAATGACATCCGACTGACTCCTCCTTCAGTCCCCAAGACCCCGACACTGGCAAGTATGGACCAGACTCTCTGAAAGGCTTAGATACAGTAGAGGGGGTTTCCAGTACTGAAACAGAAAATGGCTTACAGGTGAATAGAAGACATCCTTGCCCTCCTGTCACTCAGCCTTTCCTGCTACAGGGATTTCTTGCTGACCTCCTCTCCTGACACTGACCTCTCTCCACATGCTTCCAACTGCCATTTTGTTGGTGGTGGGAGTGTTCATAATCCCTTTATCTGTCAAAACCCTCGCCCCCGTCCAGTGATGTACCAGAGCTGGCTCATATCAACTTGCAAGTTGGTTGTGAAATTTTCAAGAATCTTGCAAGCTTGTTATTCACCCTTTGGTAGATTAAAATGGGCCAAGGTAAGAATGTTTACACCATGGAAATCGGCCAGTGCTACCAGTCAGAGTTTTTCTTTCAGAGAGCTGGTCGTTAATCCTTTACCAATATACCCTTGTCTACACCTTTTTTGAGGACCAGCTAAATACTTTGCTGGGCCCAGTGCAAAATGAAAATGCAGGGCTCTTAAGAATTTCAAGGCAGCAACAGCAGAGCCTTAAACCAGGCATTAGGCCCTTCTAAGCAGGCTGTGCACAGGTCACACATCGAGGACACTGGCCCTGTCTCTACTCCTTCTATACTCTCCACCCCCAGAGCCCGCACCCACAGCCATCTCTCCCTAGAGGTAACAGGAGATCACACCCAAACAAAAGTCTGCACAAAATTTATTATCGAAACTATCCAGCTCTGCTCAGTCTCTTCTCTTCCATCTAAACAGCCCTCTTGGGCCCCATCTTTGGTAATCAAAAAGCTCCAAGGACCATCTAAAGCAACGGGACCATCCTCCTCTAGGAAGAATCCTCTGCTTCTCTAGAATCCTCAGTTTGCCACCATTTCATTGTTTTAATAGCTATTTTTCTCCCATTTATGATTGGAAGTAAGTTGGGATGGCTTAGGCAGCCCTAAAGGGCAGGGTAGGAGTTTAGAGACGGTTGTGGTATTTTCCTGGCTTGGGAGCACTCAGAATCCTGGAAGGCTGACTCTGCAATAAACTGCAGCGATCTTAATTCATGGTTTAAGGTAAAACTGTAGCCGTGGAATCAGGGTTGCAAACCAACTTTGACATAGAGAGGGCCGCCTTGACCCCTTCTGAGGCAGCCCCTCTGCAGGGCCCACTCTATGCCTTGAGTCCTGTTTCCCATGTTCCTCCTGCCATCCACACCCCTGCTGCCCTGCACTCAACACCCTGTCATACTCTGCATCTTTGTTCACACCATCCCCTCTGCTCCAATTCCTTCCATCCTATAGCACACCTATTGGGCACCTTTTTTTTTTTGTGTGTGAGGAAGATCAGCCCTGAGCTAACATCCATGCCAATCCTCCTCTTTTTGCTGAGGAACACTGGCCCTGGGCTAACATCTGTGCCCATCTTCCTCCACTTTATATGGGACGCCGCCACAGCATGGCCCGACAAGCGGTGCGTCGGTGCAGACCCGGGATCCAAACCTGGGCCGCCAGCAGCGGAGTGTGTGCACTTAACTTCTACACCACGGGGCCAGCCCAGTTGGGCTCCTTTTTTGTCCTGCAAAACCTCTGGGTAGCGCTTGTGGCTTCCATGGTGAGACCCTCCCACTGCAGTAGGGGCACACCTCTGTTCTGGCCTCACCTTGTTGGAGTATAAGTTACCTCTGTGGGTATCTGACACCCTTCTTAGGCTGGAAGCTCCTCCAGGGAAGGGATCTGACATCCACCTCCGGCTGTGTCTCACCCATGCCCAGCATGGTGCCCACCACAGAGACTCCATCAGGACATGCTGACAGGATTGGCGCAAAGGGAGACAGAGATGGGCATCTCTTAGGCTTGTAAGAGGCCAGAGGGGATGGAGAATGAAGGAGAGAGAACTGAGTTGTGTGGCAGCTGTTGGAAAAGCAAGAAGTACAGAGATGTTTAGCAAAACCTTGACTGCTAATAAACAAGAGAAAACCCTGGACTAATTCCCCCATCAATGACTGCACTGACTAAATGCATTCTGGATTAAAGACACTGTCTCCAGACAGGGGACTGGGGTGTGGCAGGAGCCAATGAGCAGTGCTGCTAATGGGTGTGGCAAATGAGGATTTGCCTCTGATGGGCCAAGAAGGCCAGACTGTTGGATGGCAAGTGGGCAGGGCTCAGCTGAGATGCCAGGCATTGAGCCAGGTTGGGTAGCCAGAGCTGGACTCTAGCAGGCGAGTTGGGGTGTAAGCCCGAGTCCCAACTCTCCATCGCCATCGTTGACAAGGGTCAACTGAGCTAGCCTTGGACGTCAGCCAAGCCAACCCGGATCCAAAGCAAATGCATCCCCAGAAGGGACCTGCAGGGTAAGAGAAAGGCAGCCTCTGCGAGCCCAGCAGGGCTGGGGCTCTTGCCTCCATCCTGACACTGGTTCATAGCAGGGATGGGCTGTGGCCCAAGGCTTCTGCAGGGTCCCCAGGCTCACAGCTCTCCAGAGCTTTGCCCACCTGGCCCGATCTTTAAATCCGACTCCCAGACTACTGGTGTTGCCTGTGCAGGGAGCAGAGCGCCTGACCTGACTGCGTCTGGTTTTTGCTCTGGTCCCTGTGGAGTAGATGTCCTGTAGATGTCTCTGAGAAGAGCGCCATCAGTTTTACATACAGACTACTTTTACCCACACACTCACCCACACACACACACACCACCATCCTAAAGAGAAAAGGATACCACGTCCAAATCCCAGAACTGGCAAAGAGAGCAGACTGGCATGGGGGTGATGACATCAGGGCAGTGAGGGTGCTGACTGGGCATCCACGTGTCTCTGAGCTCTGCACAAGCCTGTGTGTGTAAGTCTCTTAGCTCTTTAGAGGTCAGATCCAAGAACAGCCATTATTTCATGTGCCAAGGTTCTCAGAGAATCGAAAAAATAGAAAAGCCTGCATCGGCCCTGAATATTTCTCCATTAGATATTTTCAGCCGCTCTTCAAGCACA
The DNA here is from genome assembly GCF_020826845.1 of Diceros bicornis minor. Classification (NCBI taxonomy): domain Eukaryota; kingdom Metazoa; phylum Chordata; class Mammalia; order Perissodactyla; family Rhinocerotidae; genus Diceros; species Diceros bicornis. The sequence goes on along the minus strand of NW_026690921.1, from coordinate 1,155,134 downwards.
GGCCGGGGTAGTTTTAGCAACCCGGAAGTGGACAGAGGGTAACTGTCCCATTTTGCTTTTAAAGTGCTCCATTCGCTCAATTGTCAGAGCCCATGCATCCTGCGGTTCAGCAAGTGGCCTTGAGGGGACAAAGCCACATGCCCTGAAAAGGGAGCAGAGCTGGCTCTGTGGCACATTTGTGATTTCCTGAGCTACTATCTTTGGATGTGTGCCACTTAGCTCAGAGGTGTCTCTGCGCCCACTCAGCACTTTCCACCCCCTGCTCTTGTTGTACTGCGCGAGTGAGACCCCAGGTGGGGGTTTGCCCTCAGGGCACAAACTGCTGTGAGAAGGCACAGTCCCCTGTGACAGCTCCCCTTGGAGGACAACACTAGGGGCCTCCAACAGCCAAAGTGCTGGGTCATCACAGAGAGATGGAACAGAGAGCACACATGGAGAATGGGACCAGTAAGGGGCATCTGATGTGGCAGAGAAAGACAGAGACCACTGCAGGGAGATGGGGACAGGCTCCTAGGCTGGGGCTACCCTGACTCCTGGAGGGGTTCACTCTTTCTCTCTGGGCTTGTTTTCCTGTCCACAAATGGAGTGCATGACAGGGTCCCTTTGGCTTCCCCTCTGTCATTCAGCTGAAACCCCAGACACATTGGGGAGGTTCCCAGGTCCCCAGGGAGGTAGGAGCTGGGAGTGATGAGCAGGGGCAGAGGAGGAACAGTTGGGAGGGGAGGGGGCTGCAGGAAGTAGAAGAAGTCTCTCTGGCATCCTTACAGCTCATCCTGGGAGAGGAGACTCGGGCTGTGTTCTGGAGCTGGCTGGCTGGGGAGTACGGGCGGGGAAGAGGGTGCTGGGAGGGGAGCCATGGCAAATGTGGCTGCCAGGGTTGCTCAGGGGCCCCTTACCCAGCCTGGTGCTAAACTGACAATGAGAAGGCATGTTCCCCAGGTCTCTTTAGGTGGTGACAGAGCAGGTGCTTGGGAGAATCCAGGTGTTTTTGCTTTTCTAAGTTTCCCCCCAAAAGGGAGTGGTGGAGAGCTAGCATTTACTGAGCACCTTCTCTGCACCAGGCCCTGTTTTGAGAGGTTCAGGGGATTCGATTGGAGATGTAAAAGAAACTTGCCACTCCAAACAAATGGACTGAAGGTATATTTTATTATACAGAAGAGAGTAAAGGTGATAGTCCGCAAACAGATCCGAATAGGTCAAATAATAAGAGGGAAAAACACTAGCTCAATTGGAAAGGGAAACATCGACATCGACTGAAGGGAAATGACACAAATCAATCAGAAATTCAGACACCAGGTTGACTGAAAAGAGTACACATCAGATTGGTTACTCACAACATCCACTCCCCACTGCTGGGAGAGTGCCTTCAATTGACATGGCTGGGCGGGAATCCAATCATCAAAAGTCCTGGGCCAGGTGTCCCCTTCACAGGTGAGACTCTCACCAGGCCTCAGTCTCCAGCGGTTTATATAGCGTCAGTAGTTTTCAGAGTAAACAGTTACAGAGTTTACAGAGCAAGCATTCAGTGTTCCCATGCACAAATGGTTATCAGTGGCATATGTGCACTGAGCCTCCTGGTTATTGTCCCAGCCTGGCAGTTGTGCATGTGCATTGTTTTCCCTGGTTATGGTCCCAGCCCAGCACAGATGGCCAGTCTGTCCCAGGCTACAATGCCCAAAGGACCTTGAGATGTTACAAATTGCAACTATCTCCGTGGGAGAAAGGCCAGTTCCCACCACACAGAAAGCAGCTTTATATTTCTTTGTGTGCTGGTGGCTGTAGGTCAATGGAACGGCCAAACATGGCTGCACTCATGTCAAGACAGGCCCTCAAATTGTCCCATTACTTGCAGGAGTGACCTCATTTCACCTTCATATTTTACAGAAAAGAGGTTTTCTGAGGTTCAGACATGTTAGGCATCTTGCTAGAGGTCACACAGCTGAGAAGCAGCTGCAGAAGAAGAAGCAGCATAGGGCAGATTTGAGCCTGCTCTGTGTGGGTCTCAAGCCCTAGCTCTTTTCACATCATCAGTGGCATTTCCTCTGAATTCTCCAGAGCCCTGAGTTCCTCTAAGATCCCTCAGGGTCACCCCAGCAGGTGGGCACTGAGGGTGCCAGGAAGGCTGGCAGTGAGAGCAGCTCCTGTCCTCTGCCAGCTTCTGGGGTGTGTGACCATGTTTAGAAAAGCTTGTGTTTGGTTTAGTGCTCTGCTGTCACCATCTTGAAATTTTGTCATTTTTTAAAAAGGGGTCCTGCTTATTTGCTCTGCACTGGACCCCACAAATTACATAGTGTATCCCGCTGATGAGGTTTTCACATAAGGTGTCACATGAGAAAGACATTTGCTGCTAGAGTCCCACGGGTGGTGGCAACCTCTGCCCTCTCCCTGGGCCCCTAAGCTCTGCTGGACTTGGGGGCGGGGAACCCTTGGAGGGGCAGGAACTCCATGGCCGGAGCTTACCCTGTGCCTCCTCTGTCAGTGAGGCCATCGTGTGTTTGCACCAGGTCTCTACCAAGGCCTGAAGGCCTGCATCTCCAGCTGGCCCACTGGGGCCTGGGTGAGCAGGAAGCCCTGGCAGAGGTCCCCAGCCCCACCTGCACCCAAATCCACCTGAGAAGTCCCTCTCCAGGGTCCACTCCTCCAGGCTGGCGGCACTTCCATCCTCCCGGGGTGTAACAGCGGCCCCTTAAAAACACACAGAATCCCTCAGAGGGAGCAGAAGAGGAAAGACAAGTTGGCAAGCTGTTTTTCTAGGACGAAGCGAGGTATTTTTAGTTTCTTATCTACTTTTCCCCTTTTAAAAATTATATATATGAACCCATTTGAGAAAATTTGACAATCTAGGAAAGCAGAAAATGTTAAAAGCTATAACAGCCATAGTTCTGCTTCCCAAAGAAAACCACTGTAAAGACTTTGGTGTGTTTTCTTCAAAATTTTTTCTGTGCACAGGTCTTGGGGTTTTTACCCCCATTTTATTTACATAATGTCACAGGGGCCGGCCCGGTGGTGCAAGTGGTTAAGTGCATGCACTCTGCTGCGGTGGCCTGGGGTTCGCTGGTTCGGATCACGGGTGCGCACCGACTCACCGCTTGTCAAGCCATGCTGTGGCGGCATCCCATATAAAGTGGAGGAAGATGGGCATGGATGTTACCCCAGGGCCAGTCTTCCTCAGCAAAAAAAGAAAAAAAAAGAGGAGGATTGGCAGATGATAGCTCAGGGCTGATCTTCCTCACAAAAAAACAATAATAATAATAATGTCACACATGAATATTGAATTTGAATCTTGATGTGTTTTTTTTTACTTAACATTATAGCACAAATGTTTTCTCATGCTGAAAGTATGCTTTTTGATGGCTGTATGATGCTCCAGTACCTGTGAGCATGCCCTCATCCATGCAGCCATCTCCCATCATTGGCTCTTAAAGTTGTTGCAACTTGTTGCTACTACAAACACTCATCTCTGCATCTGAAATGTTCATATGGGAGAGCATCTCCTTGGGACAGGTTTCCAAAAGTAGAATGACTGAAATAAAAGGTAGAAGCACAGTCAAGGCTCCCACTCCGTCCACCCTGCGTCACTGCTCTCCGAGCTGGCTGTACCGCCATGACGGCCCCAAGGGCTCCACAGCAGGACCCCTGCATTGCGCCTCTCCCATACTGAGTGTGACATTTTGTTGTTCACTTCCCTAAGTCAGAGAGCCCCGCTTTTCTCCAAGGTCACAATGAGAAGAGGCCCTAGAAGGACGAGGTCTGCACTTCCTGTAGTTGCGTGGTTGAAGGTGCTGTCCCTTGGGTAGTGGAATGCCCTGCATAAGCTCCCACTTAGAGTTCATCGCAAAGAAAGCACATTTTTCTTTTTTAATGGAGTTTGTAAGCAGAGGTTTCAGTGGGTCCATCCCTGCCAATCAAATACTGAAGGACAGGTTTGGGGAGATTGGCTGGTGTTTCAGGGGCTGGAAGGCAGGGTGTTGTGTATCCAGGAGATTGGGACAGAGCGGGCCAGCAGCAGACCCAAGTTGCTGAACCAGGGGAGGCATGGAAGGACAGGGACACATGGATAAAGGGACAGACAGCTGATGGGACGTGACTCGGGAGGACATGTCATATGGGGGAAGCCCTGGAATGGGGGACTCAGGAGACCTGGTTCCAGGCCAGCTATTGACTCACCTTATGACCACGGATGGGTCACTTCTGTCACTGGTGGGGCACTCTGGGAGGGAGGCCTCTTGGGAGAGCCAGGGCCAAGGGGGATGTGGAGCTGCAATTCAGTTACCACAGAGGCCTCAGCCGAACCCCCAAAGCTCCGGAGCTGAGTGGCCCTTCAGACCCTCAGGCGGCGAGGCACACCACAGCACCCACAACAGCCCTCTCTGACCTTCCAATACACAGGTGTTGGACTAGACACGGCCACATCTCTATAAAGATCTGTGACTCTGATGCAGTCCCGATGCCTGGGGCCACCTATCTGGCCCTGGATAGGGCAGTGGTGCCAGAGTCATCCACAAAGGCAAGGGTGTCTCTGGGTGGGAGCTCTGAACCTGGACCTGACCTCCGTGGGTGGGGCTGGGTGACCGAGGGCTTGTGGGGCATCTCCCGAGCAGGTCCGTTGGCCATCCTGCTGCTGATGGTCAATTTCTATCAGGAGTTGGTCTCCAGCCACCAGTACAGCCTGCAGATCCTGGCCCACTGCAAGCAGAACAGCGACGTGACTTTGACAAGCTGCTGAAGCACTATGAGGCCAAACTGACTGCAAGGAGAGGGTGCTGGAGGCCTTCCTCACTGACCCCATGTTCCAGCTGGCACCTAGCCCTGTCCTTGAGGGCGCATGCCTGGGGAGCCTACTGGGGACCAGGGCAGTGAGGGCCCTAGCTGGGAGGAAGCCACACCTGGGGGCACCAGGGGGCCATGGCCGGGACAGCCCAGGCCCTAACAGGCCCCAGCTCTGGGCTGCCTGGAGAATGGGGTTAGAGCCAGACCCTGACCCAGCGGATGGCAGGCCTGTCCAGCTCCACAGAGCAGGCAGTGTGGGAAGGTGAGGGGGAGCTCCTGGTCCTGAGCCCACTTCCAGGCCCTTCCTCCTGCTAGCTTAGAGCCTCAAGCTTTGGGCTCTTGGCCCAGACAAGACCCTGGAAGAGGCTCCACGTTAGAGTCTGAGATCAAAAGTGCTGTGGGTGTCTATCCTCAGCCCTGCTGGTGGGAGTGCTGGGAGCTGAGAGAACCATTCTCTGTCTCCTTTGTCTCTCTCTCCCTCGCTACGTTGCTGCTCTGTCTCTGACTTGCTTCATCACTGTCTCTCTCCTTGCCTCTGTCTCCCTGTCCCTCTGTCCTTCCCCATCCTTGCCTCTGTCCCTGACCCCTGCCTCTCCCTGCTGCAGATTCCCAACACATTCTGACACTGCACGAGCTCCTGGCCCACTTTTCATCAGCACATCGAGCCAACAGCCTGGACGACGCCAGGGCTAAATTGGGGGGGCTGTCTGGGTGAGCCCGGCTCCCAGGTGCCCCCACCAATGGACAAGCCAGGACTGAGGATGCTCCCCAGTGGGAGTTTGCTGAGCCCCAGATGGTAAAATCTCTTGTTCAGGTTAGGATCCCAAGGGGTGGTGGTTGGGGGACCCCCAGCCTGCCCCACCTGGAAGCAGGGCCCCTGGAGCAATCTGAGGAGTTCACAGCTCAAGCCCAGGGGAAAGTTGGTGGGATGGTGTGGGTGGTGTGCTGTCCCTGGCACAGATGGGTTTCGAGGAAGGGCCCTGAGCACTCACGTGGGCCCATCTGCCAGGACGGGGATCCGCCCAGTGACTCGCAGGCACTCTGCCAACTTCCCCTGTTCTCCAGTGTCAGTGTGTCACAACGTGTGGTATAGGAGCCCCAGAGGGGAGCCTGGGTGATGGGCCTTCATGTACCCAAGGCTGCATTCAACAGCAGGCAGTGTCATGGGTGGACAAGCCAATGACTTGTCCAGTGTCAGAGGCCCCAGCCCTCTGGTCAAGGCCCCTCTGCTGCCCCTCTTTCTGTTCCCAAAGCCCAGAGGGAACCTTCCTCTGCCAGGGCAGAAATAGAGGGACCAGGGAAGAGGCCACTACAACAGCCCAGGCAGCAGTTGACGGTGGCCTGCACCAGGTGGTGGCACTGGAGGTGAGGAGGAGGTTCAGATTCTGGGTGTGTTTTGAAGATGGAACTAACAGGAGTTTCTGATGCATTAGATGTGAGGTGAGAGAAGATGGGACTCAAGGGTGATTCCAGAGTTTTTGGCTGAGCATGCAGAAGGTTGGAGTTACTGCTAACCGAGATGGAAAAACTGGCAGGATGGGTAGGTGTGGAGGGGAAGTCTTTCTTGCTTCACTGGAGCTTGACTGGGGGCATGTTGAACTTGAGATGGACAACAGTGGTGGAGGGGACAAGAAGGGAGGAGGGCGTTTGAGTCTGGAGTGTAAGGGAGCGAGCCATTCGGGAGCCATCAGCTCGGAGATGGTATTTAAAGTCATAAGACTGGTGAGATCACCAGAGGAGTGAGTTTAGGCAGGATCGAGATGTGTACCAAGAGCTGAGCCCTGGGGTCTCCACTTTGTGCAAGCCAAGAGATGATGAGCAACCTTGTAGTCAGTGATGGGCTGCCAGAAGCTGCAAAGGAGGGTCGGTCTGCAGCGTGTAGGGTCTAGTCCCCAGACCTGCCAACCACTCAGTGCCCTAAATGGCTTCCTGAGTCCAGCAAAAGGCAGCCAGTAAGGCCACGTCTCCCAGCTGGGCAGAGGGAGGACCAGGCTGGAGCAGGACAGGGCACTTGCCCCAGAGTGGAGGTTCATTCAGGGAGCAGATGTAATCAGAGTGTGATTGCAGACTAACAAAAAGCATTGTGGGGTGGGGACCCCAGTCCTCTCCTGCCCCAAGGAGCCAAATCCTGTACACTTCCCCAAGGAGAAGACTTGGGGCTCCAACGAGGCTCCTTGTCCCTGCGGGATGCCCTATCCCGGTGTGGGCAGTGGTGAGGAAGCTACATGGGTGCCAAGACGTTTGTCCCAAGACCCTGATCCCCTTTCCCGAAGCCTACTCGTCTTTTGTCCCACCTGATCACCTGCACCTGGCCTGAACACAGCCCTAGTGACACAGATGAGGGTTTTCCTGTCGCCCTGACAGCAGCCCTTTCATCCTCCTCTCTCCCTCCCTTGGGGGACTGAGGAAAGCTCCCAGCCGGGCAGGAAGCCAGCAGATAACAAATCCTCCCTGGCTCTGCTCAGAAACACTCCTCCCCTGGGGCTGACTCTCTCCTACCTCTGGCCTTTGTCCCGCTTTTTCTCCTGAACCTCATCTCTTGGGCTCACTGTAACCCAGGTCGTCAATTCCAGCTCCCCCGGCAGACTGCGGCCCTGGGCACTCCTCCCCAGCTGCGGTGACAGTGTGGCTCTCAACACAAACCCCAGCAGGGGCTGGCAGCAGTCCTGAGCAGCTGCATCTGGCACTTGTCTAACAGTGAAACTAGTGTTGCTACTGTGGGATCGCCCCCTTGTTTGTAGCAAATACAGCCCTCCTCAGCAAAATCCCCACCCTCGTCAAAAGAAATGGTTCTGCTTACCTTTGCTAACCTGCAAAAATGAGTCCATATCCAGGGAACTAGCATATCCTTGAAAGGTGCCTCCCTGTACCCTGTCCCTTCCAGAAGAGGGCTAGGGCCTGGGCTGCTGAGAAGAGAGTTGCTGGGATGGAGGGACTGAGGCTCCTAAGAAAGAGACCCCATCTCCATGCTTCAGTCTGATAACCAGAAAACAACGATAACAGTAGTTTTATAATAACACCTTTGCAACCAGTGATACTAGAAACAGTGATCACTGCCCTTTACTCAAGCACCTGCCATATGCTGGGCCTGAGGTCAGCACGTGAAATGCATTCTCTTCCATCCTCATCCGACCTTCTACAGATGAGCAAACTGAGGGTCAGAAGGGCCCAGTCATTTGCTCATCACGCTGAGTTCGTTAATCACCGATCCAGCTCGACCAGTGTCATCTCTCACTGCTGGGAGAGTTAAGTTGGACAGTGTCTACTAGAGAACTTCGTTAAGCCACGCATATTAACCAGCCCTCTTGGTGATCTGGTCGTGGTTGTAGAATTTGAGGCATCAGTAGACAAATAAGGGGTTTTGTACTTTTCTTGGAGTAGGTGGAGTACTTTTTCCAGACGCTCCTCCCGCCAAAATTACTAACTTCCTAAGACTCCTGAAAACCCATCAAGGCTCTTAGCAAAGTTGGCAACTCAAACACCTCTTTTCCCAGCAATGCTAGTTTTAAAAAGCAGTTAAATGGCGCCACCTTCTGGAGGAGGGGTGTTGCGGCAGTCAGAAGATGACAAATAAGAGTGTTGTCATTATTCTCAGATTGAGGGGCAAGGTGTGTCTTGCTCCCCCCAAGACGTGCTGGAGCCTACTGGAGTCAGTCTTTCTGTGAGCCAGTGGGATTGCCAGGTGTTCCAAAACTAAGCCATTCCAGGGCCTGAACATTAAGGAAGCAACTGTATAAAGTGCATTGGGGGAGGGATGGAGACAGTAAGTGCAAAGGCCCTGAGGCAGGATGGGTGGGTGGAGTTCTATGGATGGAGATAAGGCCAGTAGTGGTGTGGGGGGCAGAATAGTGAAGAAAGGTTCTTTCCTCTACTCCGGTCCTCCTCCTAGTTTTTCCATCTCTGTTCCACGAGGTTTAGACTTTTAAATCAGACCTGTTTTCTAGCTATTAATCTCCATTTCCTTCACTCTGAAATAAGAACACCTTTCTCTTTGGCCTGTCAGAAGGATGATGTGAGCTTATGCCCATAGAGTGCCCAGCACGGTGGTCATTCAATATGCATTCTCTCTCCCCCTTTGTGACCACAGGCTCCACCTGAGAATCCTGGGTGCCAGGCCTTCTTCCTAGGTCTGGCCAGAGGCCCAGCATTCCCTTCTCCCTGAGAGACGGGGGCAGCCTGTCTCTGACTTATTTTCTGTCCCCACAGGATAATGCACAATGAAGTAAATGAGACAGAGAGCATCCAGGAAAACATAGCCATGGAGGGCATGATGGTCGAAGGCTGTGAGACCCTCCTGGACACCAGCCAGACTTTTGTGAGATGGGGCATGGCACCCTGCCTCCCCCCAACATCAAGGTAGGCCCCAGCAGTGGTGGCATTCGGGGACACCACCAGTTGGTTTGGCTCCCATGTGCCAAAATCTGCCAGCGTGATTGCGGAGTATTCCGGGGCTGCTGGAGGAATGTGACAGCTGTATGTAGATGTCGGTATCTGCACACATGGATGCAGATATTACTGGTTTTCACAGTGCCCTTCTCTCCAGATGTACACATGATTCTTCCCAGATGCCCTTGATGTGTCTGTGGATGTCATAGTAAACACTGACATGTCCTTTTGGGGAGAGAGGAGTGGAGGATGAGGACCGATACTGATTGGCCCCATGAATCACAAGCATGTTCAGCATCTGAGGGGAAGTCGTGTGGGTCAGTCCCTCTGTCCCTTGCTCATCATCCTTGGCCCCTTGCAGGAGGCTGTGATCACAGCGGTTCTCACGGGTAGGAGTTTTCCTTCACCCTCAGCCTCCACTTGCCTTGGGAGCTGTGTTTGAGAGGCACAGCCCTGTGAGGGGGCAGCTAGAGGCTGTGACTGAGGGGACTGACTTCCAACTTGGAGACGTTAGAGCTGCACGACATTTGAGGTCACCTCTTCAGATTCCACTTGCTGTGGGACCCTCAGCTTCTGCTTACATGCCCCCGAGGTGACCTCCACCTCAGATGGGCCTCCTGAGTTCCTTCTATCCAGCCCTGGAACACTCTGAGCAGATGAAAAGCTCAAAGGCTGTGCAGCTGCCTTTGGCCCCTGCTGCCCTTAGCAAGGGTATCGTCGACTTGAAGTTTTGTCCTGAACCCCTGTGTGTGGCCCCCTGTGCCCTTTCCCTAGGCCGACCCTGTGACCTGCTGAGTGCAGGGCCATCCTCCCTGTGTCCGGCCCCCTGTGCCCTTTCCCTACGCTAACCCTGTGACCGCTGAGCGCAGGGCCATCATCCCTGTGTCCTGGCTCCCCCTGAGCTGCATTGGGCCTAAGCTGGAAGTGACCAAAGAATGACCTCTCCTGGGGTGGGCAGTGTCACCACAGTCTAGGAATCTGCTCCATTGCCCTGAGCCTAAGCATTTCCTCCCCTCCTGATGGGCTGGGCTGGATGTGGAGAACAGACAAGGGAGCCCAGCAAGGTTCCAGGCAGTGATGGACATGGGCAGAAGGCAGAGTGGTGGCTCAGAGCAGGCCTGGGGAGATGGAGCGTCAGGGAGGGCTTTCCGAGGAGGCATCACTGGAGTCGAGTCTTGAAGGGTAAGTAGGAGTGCACAGGGTGGATGGGGTGAAGGAAGGGCCTTCCAAGCCAAGGAGCAGCACTCAGGAGCCACAGGTAACTTGCCCTGGAACTAGAGTGGGAGCAGAGAGGGGAGGTGATGGGAAGGAGGGAGAAGAGCTGGAGCAGCCTGCTGGCGGGCCTTGAAGGCCTAAGTCCCGAGGACAGTGAGGAGCTGGCGGAGTAAGTGGGGAGAGGAGGCCTGGAGCATGTCTTAGGGGAGCTGGGTTGGCAAATGGGTTCATCACAGTCCCCTGCTCTGCCCGGGAGTGGCTTTGGAGAGCACATTGTCGAGGACTGGGGGCTCTGCAGCCCAGCACGTCGTGACTGATTGGTGATGTCTGCTGCGGCTGTGTGTGGCAACAGGTGCCCTGTGTCTCTTGCTCATCCCTCTGGGACAGAGCCAGGTCCACACTTGTTCAGCCTCCTGCTCACCCGACCCAACCCTAAAGAGGTACAGCCTTTTAGATACAGGCTACAACCTTCCTTAGAGAGGGAGTACAAACAATACCCTAGTTGGCCTAAATTCAGCTACAAATTAAGAAAGCCTTCAGGTTCAACAATATACTTATCTTAATTTCAATCACAGAAACTAACTCCTAATCTAATGCTGCATTAATCTATTAATTCATAGAAGTAGTACTGTTACTATGAGGAACAAGAATTATTTCTCCTTGCATAATCTTATATCAGAACAGATAATCACCGAAAGTTGACAATAAAATAAATTCAACCCAATAATCATTTATTACATTAATCATTAACCCAACACAGGTAGGCATTCAAGGAAAGATTTCAAAAAGTAAGAGAAATTCGGCAAACACAGCCCCCACCTCTTTACCAAAAGCATCTCCTCTGGCATTTCTGGTGTTACAGGCACTGCTTACCCAGTGACACGGTGTAAAGGCTGCAATGACTGGACCCTGCAAAGGCAGCATCATCATTTGTTGTCTAAATGAGGGCTTGTATGAACGGCCACTCGAGGGTTTTACTCTCTCTTACCTTTAATCAGTGATATTGACCTTTCCCTGAAGAGGCGGGAATGAGAAAATAAGACGAGAAGACCCTATGGAGCTTCAATTCATTAAAAAAAAAAACAAAGGTAAGCCAAATCAAGGGATAACAAAACTTAAATGGACTAACAATTTTGGTTGGGGTGACCTCAGAGAAGAAAATAACCTCTGAGTCATTAAAATCTAGACCAGCTAATCAAAATATTTTATCACTTATTGATCCAAAATGTTGATCAACAGAACAAGTTACCCTCGGGATAACAGAACAATCCTATTCTAGAGTCCATATCCTCAATAGAGTGTATGACCGCGATGTTGCATCAGGAAATCCCAGTGGTGTAGCCACTATTAGTGGCTCATTTGTTGAACGATTCAAGCCCTGGTGAATTCAAGCCCTGAATTCAATCTGAATTCAGACCAGAGTAATCCAGTCGGTTTCTATCTATTCCATATTTCTCCCAGTACGAAAGTGCAAGAGAAACAAGGCGTACTTTAAAAAATCACATTCAAACTAATAGATGATGTAATCTTAATCTAATATATATGTGTATATAGCCCTGCCTATGAACGGGGTTTGTTAGGGTGGCTGATTAATTGCATAAAATGTAAACCTTTATAGCCAGAGGTTCAATATTTCTCCCTAACAGCATGTTCATAATCAATCTTCTTTTATTAATTGTCCCCAATCTACTTTCCATAGAATTCCTTACACTAATTGAATGAAAAGTATTAGTTTATATATGACTCTGTAAAGGACCACATCATTGGCCCCATGGTCTGTGGAGACACCAGTATTTACATCAGTGTCACAAGGCCATCAGCTGGAGTTCACATTGGAAGATGTACCCAGGAAGACACCCTACAAAGGACCCACTAGCACACAACTGAACAAGTCATGTGGACTTTTGTCGATGACCTAGTATTTAAAATGGTAAGATAAAGATGCAGGACTCTAAAGTGTTCATGGAAATGCTGAATGCACAATTCAGAAACAAAGAATAATCAACAAGGTAAACCAACTACAATAGATTTATAATTGCTTACATGTACACAGTAAGAGTTTTTGCTGAACAATTAAGTATTCAGGTATTTGTCTTGATGAAAATATGAAACTTTATGTTGAATAAAAATGGGCCATTTTCCTGTATTAGTACATTACTACTCATCACTTAGCCAATTGCTATAGTTAATGGAGTTATAAACATAATTACAAAGGCATGTATCCATCTGGAAATTGTAGGGCCAAAAATAATGTTTTCAATATTATGTATTAGAATATGTATATACATAACAAGGATGAGAGAAAACTTTGATTAAAGCAGATTAAAATGTAATCTAATCTTAAAAAAATAAAAAGGGTCTCAGTCCTGGGAGATTGGGGATAGGCAGTAAAATTTCATAGAATTCTGAGACTGGAAATGGGCTATTCCCTACTTTCATTTTTTTGTTGTCATTGCCAAGAGAATTTGGCCACCAAGAACAGAGAGATGGAGGGGAAAGAGGACATGGATGGATATTGCAGACATGGGAAGGGTTCCATTTTCAGGACACCTTAGAGCTGCCGGCTGTCCATATTCATTCTTCCTTCCTTCCTTCCTTCCTTCCTTCCTTCCTTCCTTCCTTCCTTTCTTTCCTTTCTTTCTTCCTTTCTTTCTTCCTTTCTTTCTTTCTTTTTCTTTCTTTCTTTCTTTCTTTCTTTCTTTCTTTCTTTCTTTCTTTCTTTCTTTCTTTCTTTCTTTCTTTCTTTCTTCCTTTCTTCCTTTCTTTCTTCCTTTCTTTCTTTCCTTTCTTCCTTTCTTCCTTTCTTTCTTTCTTTTCTTTCTCTCTTTTCTTTCTCTTTCTTTTCTTTCTCTCTTTCTCTCTTTCTCTCTCTCTCTCTTTCTCTCTCTCTCTCTTTCTTCTTTCTTTCTTTCTTTCATCTATCTATCTATCTATCTATCTATCTATCTATCTATCTATCTATCTATCTATTTTTGTGAGGAAGATCAGCCCTGACCTAACATCCATGCTAATCCTCCTCTTTTTGCTGAGGAAGACCAGCTCTGAGCTAACATTTATGCCCAATCCTCCTCCTTTTTTTCCCGCAAAGCCCCAGTGGATAGTTGTATGTCATAGTTGCACATCCTTCTAGTTGCTGTATGTGGGACGCAGCCTCAGCATGGCCAGAGAAGTGGTGTGTTGGTGCGTGCCCAGGACCTGAACCCTGGCTGCTGATAGTGGAGCGTGCACGTAACCACTAAGCCAGGAGGCCGGCCCAGGTTATCCATATTCTAGATCATGTAACCACAAAGAATTTCCCCTGGGAGATGCCATCTGTAGCTCTTCCCTCCCAATTTCCACTCATTGCTTTTGGTGAGATCATCCTAAATGAGAACAGGCTGGGAGGAAAACAGAGCTGCCTGGAGGAAAGCCCATCTTGTAAATTGACCCTGCTCTGGAGCTGGCTGGGCAGAGGACAGGAGCTGGATGATGGATACCGGCCCCTCTTCAGTTCAGGGACTTTCCTTTATTGCCCAAAGCACTGGCTGTTAACACTGAGGTTCACTGAAGGCTAATGGGATGAGGTGTGAGACTAAGGTGTCAATAAATCACTTGATGCAACATGTTTTCATGCGTATCAATATGTGCATAACTACAAAGAAGGGCCCTAATGTCTTCATGATCCTTAAGTGAAATCTGACTCACACCCATTCAGGAATCATTGGCAATAACGTGTCATGTAGAAGAAGGATCGTCAATCTAAATGAACTTATCCACACACTCAGTGTCCTAGTCAGTATGAGATGCTGTAACAAAAATACCATAGACCGGGTACTTTATTTTTTTTGCTGAGGAAGATTCACCATGAGCTAACATCCATGCCAGTCTTCCTCTATTTTGTATGTGAGTCACCCCCACAGCATGGCTGCTGATGCTGGTGTAGGTCTGTGTCCAGGAACCAAACCCAGGCTACCGAAGAGGAGCTCACTGAACTTAACCACTGGGCAGTGGGGCAGGCCCCTAGACTGGGCATTTTTAGGGTTTTTCTTTTTTTTTTTGGTGAGGAAGCTCAGCCCTGAGCTAAGATCTGATGCCAATCCTCCTCCTTTTGCTAAGGAAGATTGGCCCTGGGCTAACATCTGTGACCATTTTCCTCTACTTTTTATATGGGATTCTGCCACAGCATGGCCTGACAAACGGTGCGTCACTGTGCATCCGGGATCTGAACCTGTGAACCCTCTGGCTGCCAAAGTGGAGCATGCACACTTAGCCACTGAGCCACGGGGCCGTCCCTAGACTGGGCATTTTTAACAACAGAAATGCATTCCTCACAATTCTGAAGACTGGAATGTTCAAGATCTAGGTTCAAGCTGATTTGTTTTTGGTGAGAGCTTTCTTCCTGTTTTGCAAAAGGACAGCTTCTTGCTCTACCCTCATCTGGCAGAGAGAGCTCTGGCCCTCCATCTCCTTGTAAGGGCACTAATCCCATCATGGGGGCTTCACACTCATGGCCTCATCTAAGCTAATTAACTCCCAAAGGCCCCAATTCCAAATACCCTCACATCGGGGATTAGGATTTTAACTTATGAAATTGGGTTACATAGACATTCAGTCCATAGCATTCATGAAACCAACAATTAACAAATATTTATAGAAGTCATACAGCCCCAACTGAAGAATGTTCTGGAGATCATGTGGCAAATGATACAATGGCCTTCCCTTCACAGAGTCTTCTAGTGGAGGCAATAAAAATTAACATCCAAACAAAGCTTGTGATATTAGAAAGCTAACATAGATCAATTATGACAGATTATACTTTTAATTGTTTTTCTGGTAAGACAGGTTTCATTTTCTGAGTCCAGATTAAGCAAATTCCCCTGGGTGAGGGCATGTGTGGCAATCTCACCTAAAAAGGCTCTTCCCTTTTTGAAATTTTATTTCATATAGTCCTGTTTGCTTCCACATCCCTTTGGTGTTTTCAAACATACAGTATTTATTAAATCAATGTTTAATTGTTGCTCTGCCTTTACCACATCTGACTGGAAGCAGAAATTACTGGACTTGGCTGGAACCAAATTTCAATTCATTTTTCCTCCTCTTTCTGCTCAGACTCTCTTCTCTCACTGTTGAAATAGCAAATGCCTTAGGGGAGAAGCTGCATGGAGCTGGGGCTCACAATCTTGTGCTTCCCTCGTCTCAGAGATTATAGACTCCCAAGTCCTGTCTGCACAGGATGTTCTCTGACCCTTCACACAGCTGTTCTGTGTGCTTTGTCCTACTTTTCTAGCTGCCCAAGGAAAGCTACTCAGTAAAAGTGGAACCTGCAGTTATTTTACCCTGAAATGTTTTAAATGTTTTAAACCAATGAATATTTGTCATTTTTCAATGAGTATTTCTATAATTTTATAAGAAACATTTAAATAGGAATTTTAACAGCAATATGGCTGTTCTTTGGCCAGAATTCCATGTCATTCATTGTTTGGAATTATATCTAAGCTTTGATGCACTCTCCTCAGTGCCTTTTAAAATATCACTGTTCCTTACATTTAAATATCTTGTGATGGGTTTGTATCAGTCACCTCCTTTGTACCATTTCAGATCCTCTTGGGTCCTCATACCCTTGAGTCACATGTCATTTAGCAACCAGCTTTACAGTTATCATATTTGCTTTATGCAGTTGTCTCTTGACTGCTCCCCACATTTTTTCCCTGTACCCTCTGCCTCTCCGTCTCACCCTGGGGTGTCCATGTTGATGCTGAGGTGTGAAAAACCTCCTGATAAAGCCCATACGTGCACAGCCACGTTCCTTGTTGTGTGGATGTGTGTGTGTTCAGCAATTCTGTATGGTCACAGGGTGCATGTCTATTATGGCATCCATGTGAAGGTGTGTTTTGTTGATGTCTGTGTGTGTTTAGAGAGTTCAAGTCACTGTGGGCTCTGAGACAGTGAGTGGTCTGTATGTGTGTGTGTTTGTGTATATGTTCTGAGTATCAGTGTGCATTATCAGGTGTAGTTTACAGTCTGAATGCTGCTGGTCATTTGCGAATAGTGTGTATGTGGGTGTGGGTGTGTTGTCAGCATTTCCACGTGTTCAGAGGATGTCTGTCATTGTGGTAATGTGTGGAATAAGTATGTTTTTAGAGATCAGTGTGGGCTCCAACACTGTTTGCCTGTTAATAGTTCAACCCTCTACACCCCTGAGGAAACACTGAATCCAGACAGACACAGGCCCCATCAGGCCCACAGAGATCCTACTCAGCTGTTTTCCTCCCCTCACAGAAATATGAATGGGTAGCCAAGGACCACTTGATATTTGAGGAATTCCTCTAGCATGAAAGATGGAGCAAGAAACGCATACACTGAAGTGAGGGACTAAAAGAGCAGCAAGGAAATCCAGAGATCATAGTGAAACTTCAATTGCATATCTAGTAACATCTTCAAAACTATTAGAGATGGACCAGTCCCATGGCCTAGTGGTTAAGTTCAGAGAACTCCACTTCAGCAGCCCAGGTTCAGTTCCTGGGCGTGGACCTACACCACTCATCAGTGGCCAGGCTGTGCCGGCAACCCACATACAAAGTAGAGGAAGACTGACACAGATGTTAGCTCAAGGTGAATCTTCCTTAGCAAAAAGAAGCAGCTTGGCAACAGATGTTAGCTCAGGGTGACTCCTCCTCAGCAAAGAAAAAAAAAAAGATAAGACATCCATTAAGTGTATATATATGTATTGATGTTACCGCACAATATTGAGGTTCTCTTGCCCAATGCACATTAAAAAAGCCAATTATTCTGGCATCAGCTTTTGGGAAAAGAATTGTAGCTTTATTTTGTGAGATTGACCTGCAAGGAAACAGGGGGCATGTGTCTGTCTCAGATCTGTCTCCCCTATCCAGGGCTTGGGGCACAATTTATGGGATGAAGGGCAGGGTGATCTGACATGTGGAGGTAGATGATTGGAAGTAAGGAGAAGTGAGGTAATTGATTTTCTTTTTTTACAATGTATTAAGATTCACTATAAAGCAGTTTAATCAAATATTAAGATATTGGCTTAGGGGTGATGGTATTTTTTCGTTTGTTTTTTTAATTTTTTGTTTATTTCAGCAACATTGGTTTATAACATTGTATAAATTTCAGGTGTACATCATTATACTTCTATGTCTGCATAGATTACATCATGTTCACCACCCAAATACTAATTACAACCCATCACCACACACATGTGCCAAATTATCCCTTTAGCCCTCCCCCCTCCCCTTTCCCCTCTGGTAACCACCAATCCAATCTCTGTCTCTATGTGTTTGTTTGTAGTTATTATCTACTACTTAATGAGTGAGATCACGCAGTACTTGACCTTTTCCCTCTGACTTATTTCACTTTGCATAATACCCTCAATGTCCATCCATGTTGTCACAAATGGCTGGATTTCATCTTTTCTCATGGCTCAGTAGTATTCCATTGTGTATATATACCACATCTTCTTTATCCATTCATCCCTTGATGGGCACTTAGGTTGCTTCCAAGTCTTGGCTATTGTGAATAATGCTGCAGTGAACACAGGGGTGCATGTATCTTTACACGTTGGTGTTTTCAAGTTCTTTGGATAAATACCCAGCAGTGGAATGGCTGGATCATATGGTAGCTCTATCCTTAACTTTTTGAGGAATCTCCATACTGTTTTCCATAGTGGCTGCACCAGTTTGCACTCCCACCAGCAGTGTATGAGAGTTCCCTTCTCTCCACATCCTCTCCAACACTTGTTGTTTCCTGTCTTGTTAATTATAACCATTCTGACGGGAGTGAGGTGATATCTCATTGTAGTTTTGATTTGCATTTCCCTGGTAGTTAATGATGTTGAACATGTTTTCATGTGCTTGTTGGCCATCTGTATATCTTCTTTGGAGAAATGTCTGTTCAGATCTTTTGCCCATTTTTTAATAGGGTTGTTAGTTTTTTTGTTGTTGCAATGCACGAGTTCTTTATATATTTTGGAGATTAACCCCTTATCAGATGTATGGTTTGCAAATATCTTCTCTCAATTTTTAGGTTGTCTTTTAGTTTTGTTGATGGTTTCCTTTGCTGTGCAGAAGCGTTTTAGTTTGATGTAGTCCCATTTGTTTATTTTTTCTATTGTTTCTCTTGCCCCGTCAGACATGGTGCTTGAAAATATGTTGCTAAGACCGATGTCAAAGAACGTACTGCCTATGTTTTCTTCTAGAAGTTTCATAGTTTCAGGTCTTACATTTAAGTCTTTAATCCATTTTGAGTTAATTTTTGTGTATGGTGTAAGGTAATGGTCTACTTTCATTTTTTTGCATGTGGCTGTCCAGTTTTCCCAACACCATGTGTTGAAGAGACTTTCTTTTCTCCATTGTATGTTCTTGGCTCCTTTGTTGAAGATTAGCTGTCCATAGATGTGTGGGTTTATTTCTGGGTTTTCGATTCTATTCCATTAATCAATGTGTCTGTTTTTGTGCCTGTACCATGCTGTTTTGGTTACTATAGCCTTGTAGTATATTTTGAAATCAGAGAGTGTGATACCAGAAGTGAGGTAATTGATGATCTGTGCAAGCATAGTCAAGGTTCATGGCTCTTCATTGGATATGTGTTCACAAATTGGTAGTGTTACCATGATCTGAAGATGGAGTTTTTAGCTCCCTGATGTTAAAGAGGTCACTTATCAAGCATTTGTGCAGGCCCAATTGATAGGTTGGTGGTCTCAACGGGCCTGAACTGGATGAGGGATCTCAGTTCCTGAAAGAAAACTCTTAACTACTCTGTTGATAAGATGAGGTCAGTTGAACTCGTCCTGGAAGGCCCATGGTTACGTTGGTATATGCATATATATGCATATGCATGACATTATCTGTATATGTGTTAACTGTAGAGTATACACAAAGCCAGACTGTAGTTAAAGTGGTCAGGACAGATTTTAGTCAGTAATATACCACTGCAATAGGGAAGAGGGAACAGGGTGAACTGAACTCAATTTTGTTGTACAGAGGTGACTGAGCATTTGAAAGGGAGAGTGAGGGAGCAGGCAGGGGGTGAGCATGGGCTCAGAAGAGTCAGGGAGGGAAAAGTTACAGAGTGTTGGTCAGTGCAGTGTGATCTGGCCAGTTGTGTCTGCTAGTTGGAAATGATCAAAGTTTCACTTCTCTCCTCTCACTGAGTCTGGGAGACAGACACCCTGTCCTCTTCTCAAGGAATGGCTTTCAGGACCTTGAGAAATGCAGTTATAGGAGACACATATACAACTCGAAAGGAGAGAGGAAAGAATCACAGTTGTAAGCACTTTTGGGTAAATGCTCTAAGAAAGGGATGTCAGGGGCCAATGATCAAGTGTTGGCCAGAGCAGTCAATTCTTTTGGCTGCCTTGAGCATTCTCAGGCAGGCACTTTAAGGGGCAGGGGTCATCCTAGGGATGTGGATTTGAGCTGTTAGAGACTATGTCAGTGTTTAAGTCTTATAATGTGTGTGTGTGGTGAAATCATTTGTGCTGAGAGGTCATAGTTATTATAGGCCAAGATTGAGGCCTAGTCAAGAAGAGGGCTCAAAGGATCCTGGCTTGAGTTTGGTCAAGTACAGGATCATATATATAAATAAGATATGTATATTTTTTGAATAATATAAATCTTTATATTGAGTAATATAATATATTGAATTAAATAATATAAATATATATGTAATGAATATATATTGAATGTGTACAAATAACATAAGTATGTGTATATATATTTGAATTAAATAATATAAATATATATATGATTTAAGGAATATTCAAACATAATAACAGAAATTTCCAGAATTAATAAAAGAATCCTATTCTGGATTCAGGCAGCTGAATACATCTCAAGCACAATTAAAAAAACAATCTAGAGCCAGATCCATACAGGGAAAGCAAAGAACACTAAATACAAAAGAAGATATTCAAAGCCCCACAGAGGAACAGAACATTTATGGAGACTTACATTTAGACTATGATACATTTCTTAACAACGGAAGGCAAGAGAGTGTTGGATTAAATCTTTGAGGTACAGAGAGAAAATAACTTTCAGTGTATACCCAATCAAACCATATCTCAAGAACTGGGGTGAATTAAAGATATTTTTATGCAAACATTTACTAAGAGTATTACCACCAACAAATGTTCATTAAGGATCTTATGAAGAATGTACTTTAAGGGGCCAGCCACCCGGTGTAGTGGTTTAAGTTCAGCACATTCCACTTCAGATGCCTGGGTTTGTGGGTTTGGATCCCAGGCGTGGACCTACACCACTCATGAGCCATGCCATGGTGGTGACCCACATACAAAATAGAGGAAGACTGGCACAGAAGTTAGCCCAGGGCTAATATTCCTCGAGGAAAAAACTTAAAAAGTAAAAGAGAATGTACTTTAAGAAGAAAAAAATTGATAGAAGAAAAAATGCTAAGGTGTAAAAATGGATTGTGAGAATAAAAAAGGGTAAACATCTGAATAAATCATTGAAAGCATGACTTTACCAAATAATAATAATATTGACAATGTATAACTGATGGAGTTAAAAACTAATGACAAGGGAACTTCTGTTTTAGAGTAGACGAGGACAGGAAAGCACTCTTTCTGCACAACTGGACAAAGACAGATAAATTATATTTTTAGAGTATCAGAGAACTTCAGAATCAACCAACTAAAATTCCAGAAAGAAGAAAAACTCTTTTATGTGAGCAAGAGTTTTTATCTTTCTTTCCCCTGCCGGCGTTTTCTAATTCTGGGTGCTTGCCAAGGATCTGGCTTGCTCAGTCAGATCCTCGACTAGGGAAAAGAGAAACTAACCAAACTTGTAGTGATTCTGCAGGACTGGTGTGGCAGAGGAAACCTGAGGGCTTTCAGACACACAGCTGCTCTTCCTCACAGCACCTGTGCTACGTTTTGCTGCCACACAGGAATCTGGGGAACTAGGCCAAAAGCTTCCACAAAGCAAAGTGAAACCTCCAGAAGTGGTGGAAGTGGCCTAAGTCAAACATACTGCTAGTCTGACCTTCAGGGAATTTGCCATATTAAGGTAGGAGGCTGGAGACCTGCACTGAGATATCCGAAGGGCGTAGCTGAATTTTCTGTGGGCTCCTAAACTTGAGGAGACAGAGATCTACCAGACTTAGAACCAGACACCTGTGCGAGGGAAGGAAGCACAGCAAACAGGAACAGGGGGAAAGCGGAAGGGCTGGGTTTACTAAAAGTGAGACCCGGCCCCAACTCTGATCAAGGTCTGATTGGACTCAGGTGCTCCAACCTCACTCTGTTTCTCAACGAATGAAGATAAGGTCATGTGAGCCTCTCGAATTACATTACACAGACCTTCCAAAGACACTGGTGAGAGGATGGAAAAGGCAAGCCACAGACTGGGAGAAGACCTTTGCAAATCACATATCTGACAGAACTCTAAAGAACTCTCAAAACTCAGCAATAAGAAACTCCAAATTTAAAATGGGCACAGATTTGGACGCTTCACCAAAGAAGATACACAGATGGCAAATAAGCACATGTAAAGATGCTCAACATCATTAATCTTGAGAAAAATGCACATAAAAACCACATTGAGATACTGCTACATACCTATTGGAATGACTAGAATTAAAGAGGATGACCATACCAAGTGTTAATGAGGATGGAAAGTAACTGGAACACTTCTACATTGCTGGTGGGAACACAAAGTGGTTCAGCCTCTTTGGAAAACAGTTTTAAAGTGTAGTTTGTTATGCTGCTAACAAATTAGCACAAATTTCATGTCTTAAAACAACTCAGATTTATTGTTTTACAGTTCTGTAGGTTAGCAGTCTGACATGGGTCTCCTTGGGCTAAAATCAAGGTGTTGGCAGACCTAGGTTCTTTTTGGGGGACTCTAAAGGTTAATCCATTTCCTAGACTTTTCAAGCTTCTAGAGACAACCACATTCCTTAGGCTGTGGCCCCCCTCTGCCACCCTCAAGACCAAGAACTCTGCATCTCTCTGGCCCTGCTTCCCTTGTTGCATCTTTTTCTACTCTACTGTTTCTCTCTCCCTTTAAGGGCCTTTGTGATGCACTGGGCCCACCTGTATAATCCAGGATAATCGCCCTATTTTGAAGTCAGTTGATTAGCAACCTTACTTCCATCTGCAAATTTAATTCACCTTTGCCAAGTAAACTAATATATTCCCAGGTTCCAGGGATTAGGACATCTTTGTGGGCCATGACTTTGCTACACAAAAGGTTTTTAAAATAAAGTTAAACATACAGATACCATGTGACCCAGCAATTCCACTTCTAGGTGCTTACCCAAGACAAGAAGACTTATGTTCACACAAAAACTTGTTCGTAAAGATATACAGCAGCTTTATTCATAGTCAAAAAAGACAAAACTGAAAATAACTCAAATGTCCTTCAACTGGTGGATGGATAGACTGTGGTACATTCATACAGTGGATACTACATTCAGCAATAAAACAGAAGGAACTGCTGATACAGGCAACAACATGGATGAACACTCAAATCAATGTATTGTGCTAAATGAAAGAATCCAGACTCAAAAGGCCAAATACTGTAGGATTCCATTTATATGATATTCTAGAAAAGACAAACCATAGGGAAAGACAACAAATCATTAGTCGCCAGGGGTTGGCGGGGGGAAGAGATGACTACAAAAGAGCAGCTGAAGGGAGTTCTGGGTGCTGGAACTGTTCTGTGTCTCAATTTTGGTAGTTGCACAGCTATACGAATTTGTCAAAAGAGTTGTACAAAGAGGAAAACAAATACATCATTTTTCACCCATCAGATTGGCAAAACTTTAAAAATCTGACAATGCTGACCTGACAAGTCCCAGGGCAAGGATGACTCAGACACTGTTGGTGGGAATGGAAATTGTTAAAACTTCAGAGGATGATTTGGCTGCAGCTCGTCAAGTTTCAGATGCACGTCAGCCTCTGGCCCAGCAATCCACTCACAGGCAGGTATCCATTCTAGGGAGTCCTCCACACGTGTGCTTGAGGAGACACGCACAAGGATAGTCATTAAACATGCTAGGGGAATCAATTAATTGTGGTTAGTAGTTATTTAAAAAAGAAAGGAAAAAACGCATATGGGAAAGAATCAACCATGCTGGCTACATATATGATTTGAGAAGGTAACTCACTGCTTTGTCTCCTTAATAGTACGTAGCACAGAGAGCATTGTACTAGGAATCCTGAGACAAGCATCTGAGCATTTAGTTCCAACTCTGCCACTACGTAGCATTCAGACTATGGACAACTTAACTCGAGAAACCTCACTTTCCATTTCCTGGAAAATGAAGAGGTTAGACTCTACAACCACTAAAATTATTTCCAACTCAACAATTCTATGATTCAATAAGTCAACAATCAAAAATTATATTCCAAAGTACCTATGTTGAGAAACTGTTTTTCCCAGGCACCCTGAAATCAGAAACTATCAGAGAAATAGGACATCTTAATATATTGATACATAAAATGGTCCAAATTTCTTGGTATGTCTATGATGAGCGTTTTAATCAAGATCGTAACTCAGAGCGTATAAACAGCTAAACCCACCATATTGACTTGGGTCACCCTCAGGTAAAACTTATATATCCTCTCCCACTTTAACATTCCAAAACAAATTCACCATACTAATGAGTCTATCTTGTCAAGTTCAGGTCTGTCTAGCCAAAAGTCATTCATGTATATGGTAAGATTTTAACAAAGATAAAATGATGAAGGGCTTTTTGTATTTTTGCCTGTTTCATCTATAAAGATCTTACATCATAATTTAATAGCTTCAGCCTGCTACAATAATTTAAAGAGCCTTTTGAAACTTGTAATATGCCATGTCCAACAGGATCTAGTAAAAAAATCAGTAGTTCAGAATCCAAAAAAGCTTATTTAAAAATTTCATTACCGCCAATACTTACACTTCAAAGACACCAATAACCAACATGTCATTTCTTCCTACTGCAGAATTTAATAGGTTATTAACTTCTGGTATCATCCAAAAGCATAATTAGGATGGTATCATTAAAATGTATTTTTTAAATCAGAAATATTAAAACTAATGATTAAACTATTAAACTAAATGATTAACTAAATATTAAAACTAATGACAACTAACAATCTGTTGTCTTTCCCTATGGTTTATCTTTTCTAGACTATCATATAAATGAAATCCTACCGTATTTGACCTTTTGACATTTCACCTTGTCAGTCAAATCAAAATTTCAAAATTCTTTTTCCTTGGGCTTTCCAAATCTAAATTCTTACATCTAAATGAGTACAGAGACAAAACACACACTACACACTACTTCTAAAATCCTCCTCCTGATCCGATTTTAATTTTAGCACCAACTGCCTAGAAAATCTTTTTGACTGAAACCAAAATTCTGTACACATTATGTCAATCATCAATTGATCAGTCATCAGTCTATGTTAACAGGTGAGTTATTATTAGGAAGTTACATAATTTGCACCAAAGATTGTTTAAAGCTCCTTTCATTAAATGCAGTTTACAACAATTCACAGGCTTCAAAGTTGGCCTTGCAAATATAGAGTCAATTACCAGAAACCATTAATGCCATTAGGCTTTTCTATAAAGGTGGTCCCAAGGAAGTAGGAACGTTTATTTGTTTAATGAAGGCAATGAGGAGCCCAATAGCCTGAGCCAGAGGTTGGGCTCCCACCGCCTGGGGCAGCCTGCCAGGAGCCCCGTCCCCCGCCCCCGACACCGCGCTCCCGCCGTCTGCGGTGGAGATCTCCAAACCGAGCCCGCTGCCCACCACCTACCTCAGCACTGCCTCCTGCCCAACGCTCCTCCACACTGTAGAAAGGAGAACTCCCCAGCGCTGAAAATCCTGGAGAAAGGATCCAGAAACCACTAATTCCCACCACACAAACCCCTGCAGCACCACCTCCGCACCAGGGACCCCGCCTCCAGTGTGCGCGCCTGGGGCTCTCCAGCTCGCTGGCGCCTCTGCCTCTATGAGCGCCGGTCCTGCGCATGCGCGGGCCTCCGAGGATACAATGGGAACCGCTGGGGGCCAGCCGGGTGGGGGTGAGGGGTTGGAGACCCACGTGTCCCTGAGATGGAGAGCAGTGGCGCTCTGCAGCCCTCGACTCTGCTCTCCTTGGATGACCTTCAGCTCCTGGAGAAGATCTGTCTTCCCTTGAGGCGGCTCCTCCTGTCCTGAGAAGCACGTCACATGATCTAAAATTTGTTTAAAAAAGGACAATGACATCCTTAACACCCGATGTGTGTCGTGTCCCCAGAAGAATTCTCTGCTTCCCCAGAAGACTAGACAGAGAGCAGCTGGGACCAAGTTCTGACCCGGGAAGGAAGGATGCTGAGTGCGCAGCTGTCTCCTCTACCCTGACTCCTTCCCCTGATCTGTGGCCCTGATGGTGTTGGGGGTGCGTGTAGGTGATGACTCTCAAGTGTTTGCCCACGATATTACATTTCTTATGATTTAGTGGTTAAAACGGGAGGCTAGCTGTCAGTTTCTCAGAGAATTTCACTTGTAGAAATGTCTTTGGACAAAGTTTGTTTTCATTTCTGATTTTTAAATTCAATAATAATTAAAATACTTATTTTCTTAATTTCATTTGCATGCTAAAACAAACTTAAGTCACTTAGTTTTCACCAAATTGCCCACATTTTCCTTAAAATTTTGGAAGTATTGCTGTTTGAGGTAAAGAAAGTGTTTGGGAAGAACAATTACCCTCAGATAATATCTTCCCAGGGAAAGGTACGAACACATAGTTAAGAGCCATTTTGAGGTGGCTGGCGAATACATCCAGTTTGAGTTCTACAATGGATCGTCCAAAGGAAAGGTTAAATTAGTAATTTTCTGAGGAGTTTGCAAGTAAATGTTCATGTCGCCTTCACCTAATAGGTCTGCTGATTTAAATGAGGGTTTAGCTTAATGATAAAAGTTTTCAAGAGACTGAGAAATATTAAGTAAATGTACTTTAAAAAAAAAAGTGCAAATTAAAGTAAAGCCCGCCATTATCCTCTTTAAAACAGAGTCACAGTAGCACTATTGCCAAGGTATGAGAAGGAATAGAAATGCTTTATAAAGTCAATTCTTCATTTCTAAAGGACCTAATGTGACATTCTAGAAGTCTCCATAGTCTTTTAGTCATCTACATTTAAATTGCTCAATTTATGTTTTAAAGACTAATGAATCTGAGGGCAAAATATTCAAGGTCAGTGTTTAATTGTTTTTCATTGTTGCAAAGTACATGGGTATAAAGTGTGGCTGAAATCCATGGTCTTGGAGAAGAAAAATATACAGAACTTATTTATTACTCTCACAGTGTGTCCTGACTTAATCCTACAAATGTCCCAAGAATAAAGCCTCAGTGAATTCCATTCTGTTCTTAGATATGACATCTTTCATTCGTAATGAATAGTCTCAAATTAGGCTCTAGCTAGTAATTATGTTCCTGATGCAAATAGGCAATAAAAAAGAAGCCGGGCTTGATTAAATTGGGCTCAAGAGGAATACTTAGAACCAATATTTGTTTTTGGCTTTGTTTTTCTTTATCAATTTCTTTCTCCTCAGCAGAGTCAGCAGATAAATGACACAGAAAGCTGAGAGACTGGAGGGCAGGGTCTTGAGGAATATGAGATTTCCTAATGTTCAAGATCCTGTTTATCTTTAAAATTCTATGGTTTTTGTTATTTATGTAGGGGTTCATTTTTTTAATTATTTCTAATAGTGATCATAATAGTGAGACTAACACAACTTAGCACCTGTGGAACACTTTTCAACGTAAAAATTTAAGTTATTCTGACAATTGTTAATATTTTAAAAAGCTGTTAAGAGCTAACCTGATGCTCAGAGGATTTTTAGCGTAGTGAGACTGTTCTGTACGTAATAGTGGCTACATGTCACTACATGTGTGTCAAAACCCATGGAACTGTACAACACAAAGAGTGACCCTTAAACTAGGGTCTATAGTTCAAAATAACGTATTAATAGTATGTAAACAGAAAATAACTTTAAGCAAGGGGCATTGACTGATGGAATTGTGGACTTAAATTTAGTTATACAGATAGCCAACAGGCACATGAAAAGATGTTCAACATCAATAACTTTCAGGGAAATGCAAATCAAAACTACAATGAAATATCACCTCACACCTATCAGAATGGCTATAATTAACAACACAGGAAACAAGTGTTGGAGAGGATGTTAAGAGAAGGGAACTCTCGTACACGGCTGGTGGGAGTGCAAATTAGTGCAGCTACTATGGAAAACAGTATGGAGATTGTTCAAAAAATTAAGACTAGAACTACCATACAATCCAGCTCTTCCACTGCTGTGTATTTATCCAAAGAACATGAAAAAACTAATGTGTAAAGATACATGCATTCATTCATTGTGGGTTTCTGCACTACTACCTCAAGGAGTGCTGCCCCCTCAACCTGAACAGCCACCTGGCACTACTAGAAATGAAAGACATTCCCTCACCATGGATTGGAGGACTCCTTATTCTGACGATGTCAACATTATCCAAAGAGATCAACAAATCCAGTGCAGTCCTTATCAAAATCCCAAGGACATTTTGTGCTAAAATAGAAAAAAACCCATCCTAAGATTTTATGGAATCTCAAGTAAGCCCAGATACCAAAAATAATCTTGAAAGGAGGTAGTAAGTTGGAGGACTGATTCTTCCTAATTGAAAACTTACTACAAATCTACAGTATCAAAACAGCATTGTCATGGCATAAAGACAGACATATTGACCAATGGAAACAGAATTGAGAGCCCAGACATTAACCCTCACCCATGCGATCAAATGATGTTTGACAAGGGTGACAAGATTATTCAATGGGGAAAAGTCTGTTCAACAAGTTGTGCTGGAAAAAGTGGATATCTACATGCAAAAGAATCAACTTGGACCCTTACCTAACACTGTATACAAAACTTGATTCCCAGTGAATCAAAGACCTAAAGGTAAGAGCTAACACTATAATACCCTTAGATGAAAACATAAGACAAAACATTACAAGATAGGACTTGGTAATGATTTCATGGATATGACACCCAAGGAGCAGGCAATAAAATAAGAAAATACACATGCTGGACTTCATGGATATTAAAAAGTTTTGTGCCACAAAAGTCATTATCAACAGAGTAAAAGCACAGCCCACAGGATGGGAGACCATATTTGCAAACCATGTATCTGACAAGGGCTTAATATCCAGAATAGATAGAGAACTCCTAAACTCAACAACAAACAACAACCTAAATAAAAATTGAACAAAGTACATGAATAGACATTTCCTCAAAGAAGATCTGCAAATGACCAATAAGCATATGAAAAGACGCTCAACATCAGTAATCATTAGGGAAATGTAAATCAGAAACATAGCGAGAGACCACCTCATCTTCATTAGGATGGCATCTATCCAAAAAAAAAAGAAGAAGAAAAATACTAGAACCAATGTTGGCCAAGATGTGGAGAAAAAGGAACCCTTGTGCACTGTGGAGGGAATATATAATATATAGTTGATGTAGAAATCAATATAACAATTGCTAAAAAAAAAAATTAAAAATATAATTATATAGGATCAAGCAATTCCAATTCTGGGTATATACCCCCCAAAGAGTAGAAAGCATGTTCTCAAAGGCATAGTTCAACACTCATGTTCATAGCATCATTATTCATAATAGCTAAAACATGGAAACCACACAAGTATTGTAACTGACGAAGGGCTCACTGCCCAAACACCCTTTAAGCCAACCATGGGCTACCCACTTTTCGTAATAAAGGGAAAAAGCTTTATTACGAAGTTGGCCAGCAAGGAGACAGGAGACAAAGGTTAAATCGTTCTCCCTGATGGGCTGTTGAAAAGGGCTTTTTAAGGAAAAAGGAGGGGGTGCGGGAAGGTTGGGGTCAGTCCTAGGCATTTTGTGCAAGTGCAGAAGATTTTAATGTTCTGTCATACATCCTATGTTCAAAAGGTGGTGTTCTTAACATGATCGGCAGGGGAGTTCTTGGTCTCCCAGGTTATCCGCCAGTCACTTGTGCAGTAGCGGTTTGAGTCTTGCCAGCTGTCTTGTAGTCTCACTGGCTCAAAGCTGTTGAAATTTGCTCAAGGAGGAAAAACGGAGATTCTGAAAAACAACTCATGGCCCAAGATTAGATCCTTAGTAAATATCACATGGGACATGGTTTAAGAAAGTAGTCTCCAGGAGACCGTTGATAAAAATCTGGCTGGGGCCCCATTTTATTTTGGGCTTGGTTTTGAGCCTGGCTATAGTATCAGTCCAGGGATGTATGGATGAGCAAAATGTGGAATATACATACAATGGCATATTATTCATTATTAACAAAGGAAGGAACTTCTAAGATATGGCACACCGTGGATGAACCTTCATGATATTACTCTAAATGAAATAAGCCAGTCACAAAAATACAACCTTGTGTGATTTCCCTTCTATGAGATTCCTGAAATTGCCAGATTCAGAGAGACAGAAAGTAGAATGGTGTTTGTCAGAGGCTGGGGGGAGGCGGAATGGGGAGTTTTTCATGAATGAGTGTAGAGTTTCAGTTTTGCAAGATGAGAAAAGTTCTGAAGATGGATCATGGTGATGATTGCACAACAATATTAATGTCTTCAATACACTTAAAACGTACTTAATGTATCTATAGGGCCTGATGACTTGTCGTGGCCGAGCACATGCTTGTACTGTTGCACATTTTACCCCTCACTGTACAGTTGGCAAACTGGCCCAGAAAGAGGCAAGTACTGTCCCAGACCACAGGAGGTAGTCAGAGTCCTGAAGACTAGCGAGAGCTCCAGCTTCCTTGGCCAAGGCTCCGCCCCTTCCCTCAGGTTTCCTTTGGCAATGAGAAGCATTAAGATCCTAAGGGATTGCTGCCCACCCCTCTCCATATGGGGTCATTTTCCTCTCCTCATCATCGAATGAACACAGGCACACCCACTCTCACTGACTTCTCATGTGGGGACCACGGAGGTGCAGTCAAGAAAGAGCCGACACTGGGGAAGTGACAAGAGGCAGGAGGGAGAGAAGTTGCAGGCAACTCTCCCACGGGGCAGTAACATCTGTTCTCCTAGATACGTGCCGGGGCCCCAGAGATGGGCAGAGGAATGTGTAAGGTTTCTAGGTTTCTACCTGTTCCAGACCCATCCCTGGCCCAGCCTGGGGAGCACAGGACTGGGGTCCTGCAGTCCACCTCTGTGGTCACCCAGAGCTGTGATGAGCCCATCCTCCCCCTTGTGTAGGCATTGGGAAGAGGAGAGAAGACCTCAGTGAGGGTCCCCCTGTATAAAGTGGAGCATCCAGTGGGTGACTCCAAGTGTTCCATGCACTCACAACATGTCTGTTGGACTGGGTTCTCTGTCGATGACCTACTGTGCTCTGAAACCCTGAGTAAATGCTTTCCAGCCACTGGAGATCCTTTAGAACTGAGGAGGCTTGGGGGCTTGGATACATGAGAACTGGGAATAAGGAAGAAGATGCCAGAGCACTGGACACCAAGTCCAGAGTCCAGGGAGAAGAGTAATTCTTGTGGGAACCTCAGGGTCCTCATCTGGAGGTAGGGGGAATCATTGTCCTGGGGGAGGTTAGGATGCCTCAGGAGTGAAGAGGACATCTAGTGGGGGACAGCAAGAGTGGGGGAAAGTAGGCTCCCGAGATTGCTCCCACTCCCTCGAAGCCAACAGGTCCTGCTCCTTTAACCCTGGGACCCTGGGGAGCCTCTGCTTTGAGGACACCTAAAGAAAGTTTCCTTTCTGTTTGGTGGAGTTCCTCCCTGGGTTGCAGTGGTAGTGCTGGACACCAGGGGGTGGGCAGCCTCTTGTGTCAGTGGTGGCCAGTGAGTTTTTTGATTTTTTTCTTTTCCGGTTGTATTGAGATATACTTTATATACAGCACTGTGCAAGTTAACACTGCTGTGTGGTATATTTGAAAGTTGCTGAGAGAGTAGATGCTAAAACTTCTCATCCCCAGGAAAAAATGTTTTATTTCTGTTTGGTGATTGATGTGAACTAAACTTATTTTGGTAACCATTACATAATATATATACATCAAGTCCTTCTGCTGTAAACCTGGAATTTACACGGTGTCCACTGAACTTTGCTAGAGCTCCTGGAGCAGTGATGAGTCAAACAGAAGTCTTTCTGGCTGTTCCCCTGCCTCAGAAACAACTTGTACGTCCTATTACTAGTGTTCATCTCCACAATCAAAGTTGGTCATAAACAGGGGGAGGGGTGCAAGATCTTCCCATGTACTCATTCAGCAGCTGTACACTGAACAGTCACTCTGTGCCAGGTGCCCTGGTGGGGTGAAGTGTAAGATGAAAATGACCAAGTGGTCCCTGCCTGCCAAGAGCTCACAGTCTAGAGGGGAAAGGGACAAAAGCAAAGACATGAGAAAGAAAAGAGCAAGTGCTGTAGAGAAACACAGCAGGGGGCTGTGAGGGAGGGCTGGGGGTCACTGGGTAGGAGGGTCTGAAAGACCTCACTGGGATGACATTTGATGGGACAAGAATGACAAGAGGGATCCAGCTCTGCATGAGTCTGGGAGCAGTGTGTCACGGAGATGGCACCACTGGTCCTAAGTCTCACAGGCAGAAGTGAGTTTGGCCAGAAGAGGTTAGAAAGATGGCCAGTGCGGCTGGAGGGAGGCTGAGAGGAGAGAACAGGAGCTGGGGTGGAAGGTAGGGACAGGGCCTGGTGGGCTGTGTCAGTTGCCGTTCCCTTTCTGACTTTATTGCCCCTAACCTTGCATTTCAAAACTACAAATGTTGACTATCTCACAATTTGTGTGGATCAGCAATCAGGCACGTTTTGCTGCGCACATCTGCCTCAATGAGTTTAACAGGTTGGGGCAGTGGCCTCAACTGAGGCTTGACTAGGGGAAGACTGGCCCCCAAGGTCACTCTCAGCCTTCAGGGTTCAGTTTGGACTGAGAGCCTGAGTTTCTTTCTGTCTGTTGGCCTGGGCACTCCCTTGCTTCTCCCCTCTATAGACCTCCACATTGGGCAGCACCAAAACACCAGTATTTGATTCCTCATTTCCAGGGATTCGACAGAGTGAGAGAGAGAGAGAGATGCAACATGAGAGAGGGAGTAAAAGGAAGTGAGAGACATTTTTAGTTAAAATTTAGATGAAACATCCCATCACTTTGGTTGTTATGATGTTCAGAAGCCAGTTACTAACCACCTAGTGGTCCCACAGGGATGGCTATATCATGGGTGGGGCTTACTGGGTACCACTGTGGAGACTGCCCACCTCATAAGCCAAGATGAGGCACTTGGCTCTCATTCTACTTAAAGCAGCAAACAATTGAATGGTTTTATGCCACAGTATGGCAATATCTGAATTTCCATTAGTATTAAACCCCTCATGATGCTGACCTGAAAATGAGGCCAAGCTGGAAGTCACTGTCCCAATATCACATTCCTGAAACCCAGGCCTGTTTTGAGTGGTGTTCTGTGCTATCTCCCACCCCTCCTTGTTATTCTTCCATCTCTAAGTTTGGGCCTTAGGTACATGTGACACCGGCCCAAAGGGGTAACAGATATTATCTCATATACACTGGGTGACGCCCTAGGAAGTAGATTTTGCCTGATCCCCATGGTGCTGATTTGGAGACTCAGGAGGACCTGAGAAACACAGTGACTTTCTCAGGATGCAGAACTGGTAAGAAAAAGGAGATCTGCATTCATCTCTGTCTCCTCAAAGCTAGGACCCTAGTGAGGTTTCCAGGGAGCTGTGGCTAGGGCTGTGTGGGCTCCTTGTATACAGTTCAGGAGATGACATGGGGGAGGGGGGTGAGCAGCCTGGGGGCAAGGGGCAGCTCTGGACAAGTCTGATTGAGGGAAGTGGCCCAGGTAATGGAATCTTGAAAAATAACCTCACTTCCTTGGTCATAGACCTCAACAGATCTTAGAACTCTGGTAACCAAGCACCCACAGACCCCTATCCAGCCCACTTGACTGGAGACAGTCAACAGGCAAAGATGTTTTGTTGTTGTATCCAATCATTTGGAGGAGCTGGGCTCAAAAAATCCCAGAAAGAGAATCTTTTTGGTCGTTGAAGACGTTGGCTCAGCCCTCATCCCCGACGCCTCTGGGTGTCTGGAAGGAGGCAGTGAAAGGTAACACGGGGCAGTCCAGGAAAGGCTAGTGCAGGCCAGGGCACAACTGTGATCCCACCTCATCAGCCCGACACTCCTTGCACCTTTTCGTGTGTGTGTGCATGTGTCTGTGTGGAGGGGGGAAGGCAGGGCGTGAGGGGCTGGTCATTCTCAGCCAGGAGCAGGTTGTTAGGTGTTGGAAGCCTGGTGGGTCTGTCATGTCCATACCCCGTGTCATGGCTGGCAGCATGAGAAGTTGAGCTCGTCTACTCATATGTTACCGAGCCCTAGAGGTTTCATCTCTTTCCCTCCCTGACCACAGTTCTTTGCAGGGATGCCCCTCTGTGCCTGAACTGAGGAGCAGACTTTCTCTTGGGGGTCGGCCCCAGTGGCAGTGTGCAAGCAGCCCCTGATTCCTTCTGGCCCAGCTCCTGGGCAGTCTTTGCAGAACTCCACTCAGGAGGCCACCCGCACCATCGAGTGCTGCTCTGAGATGAGAGCAGGAGCAGAGGGTCTCCACACTCAGGACCTTGAGATGCCGGGCTTGGACCAGAACTAGGGAGGGACCAGACTGGGGCTGTCCCTTTTTCAAGCTAAAGGGGATGTACATGCAGGTCACCTTGCCTGCTTAGGAGATGAGCTGCCGTGACCCTCTTTCCCTTGCCCGGTGTGAGCTTCTGGAGGCCACTGAGGCAGAGCCAGAGGGTAAGGCGGCCTGCAGGCTGGGTATTCCCGGAAGGGAAGTGGGATCTTTCCTGTGTTTGGAAGGACACGTGGAAAGTCAGCTATGTGGGTGAACCTTTCTCTTTATCCCGCTGCAGCGCCAGCTGCAGAGCTCCAGCCGGCGGCAGAAGCAGGGCAGTGGACAGTGGTGGAGGTAGAGCTGGCTCCAGCTCCGTCAATACCACCCCCTCTAGCGCTGGAGCCAGCGTCCCCTCCATCAGCAGTGTTGGAGCTGGAGCAAGGGCCCACGTCGGCTCCAGCAGGAGTGGGAGCTGCTGAGCTGGAGTCACCTGGACCATCATTTCTAGTGGGAAGTCCATCTCCACCTGTGGCCATTAAGGAGGGTGAGAAGAAGCCTAACTTCACGGCCTTCCCTCCTAAGCTGGTGGCGGAGCAGTTGACCGTGATGGATGCCGTGAGCAGCTGGGCTCTCAGGGCGGAGGGGCAGGCCTTCCCTCTGCCATCAGTGCCCCAGACCTGATCCGGACTCCTATGACCTGGGCCCAAATCCTGGCGCTCCCCCTTACCAACCGTACGACCTGGGCAACTTTCTGAACCCCCAAGGCTTTTCTGTCCACCTGCAGACCGTAGAGGTGGACACTAACAGGACCTGCTGCACAAAGTGGCTGTGCCGGCTCCATGAGGTAGAAGAGACGGAAAGCTGCGCGGGGCCTGGCCCATCAGTGGGGGAGGGGAACTCACTGTGTGCAGCCAGGTCACTGGTGACCCAACCGGCTGCTCAGGAGGCTCAACAGCCTCAGCATTTATTAGAGACCTGATGTGTACTTCACTACAAGGGAGACAGACAGAGCCTGTGGTTGTAGCTGCCGCAGGGCAATGTGCTGGGTCCTGGGTCATCCTGTGCTGGGTGCCTGCAGTGGACAGAGAAGAAAACCCAGAGACTCTCACGAGGCTCAGACCACATCCTGAGCTTCCTGAGCTCCAGCTCTAAACCGTGACCCCTGTGCAGCACTTTGGGGGCGGTAGA
This sequence comes from Diceros bicornis minor, assembly GCF_020826845.1. Classification (NCBI taxonomy): domain Eukaryota; kingdom Metazoa; phylum Chordata; class Mammalia; order Perissodactyla; family Rhinocerotidae; genus Diceros; species Diceros bicornis. The sequence goes on along the minus strand of NW_026690921.1, from coordinate 1,119,958 downwards.
CACGGAGCTGGGGTGTGGCAGGGCTGGGTGACACTCCCCCTCTTCCCCAGGAGCTCTTCCGGAAGGTGGTGCCCTCTCAGTGCCTGGGCTCCACCTGGGGCAAGAGGAACAAGCCCGGCAATGAGCACCTGGCACCCACCGTCTGAGCCACCGTCGACCACTTCAGAAGGGTGGTCAGCCTCGTCGTCACCACCTGCCTCGGGGACCCGAGCATGACAGCCCAGGACAGGGCGAGGGTGGTGGAGCACTGGATCCAGGTGGCCCAGGTGTGTTGCGGGAGGCCCAGTGGAGCCCCTCTCTGGAGCCTTGGGAACGGCCTCTCCACCTTTATCAGCTCCCAGGATTGCAGTGTGTGGTCTAAGCCCCTGCACAGTCCCTAGGCCCTTCCTTCCAGGGGCCCGCTGACCTTGACTCCAGGTCCCAGTGGGAGGATGCTCACTTCCTCCCTGGCTCCTTCCCTGGGTTGAGCTAAAATCCTCCTCCCTGTGAGTGTTACTCTCTGGGTCCTAAATGTGCCCTTCTGGGGCTCCCTGAGCATCTGTCTCATCCAGGAGGGGAGATTTAAATAGAAGGGGACTGAAGCTAGAGCAAGCGGGTCTCTAACGCCCCACCTCACAGCTCATTCTCTTCCCTTCCCCAGGAGTGCGAGATCCTGAAGAACTTCTCCTTGCTCTGCGCTGTCATCTCTGCTCTGCAGAAAACCTCCATAAGCCACCTGAAGAACATGTGGGCGGATGTTTCCCGGTGGGTAGGCCCCTCTCCATAGCATGACCAGGGTGGATGGGGGATCTCTCGTATGTCTGCCATTGCCCCCTTGATCACGTGGGAACTCCTGGGAGGCAGCAAATGCTGGGGACAGGGCCTGGGCCTCGGTGGGGGGTCTCTAAGCCTCCCTGGGTCCTTAGTGCACCAGTTCTGCTTCAGGACTCAGTTTCCCTAAATGCCAGGGTTGAGCCACATTGGAGATTTTCAAGTGTTTATGGTAACAGAACTCTACGCCCAGTTGAAACTCAAAGTGGTCAAAACAGAGGTGCTCTGTAGAGCTGGGGAATGGAGACCCCAATGACCAACAGGAGAGTTCCCTCCCAGTCCCACGAGACCTTAGCGCTCAGAGGAACCCAGTGAGAACACTCCTCCAGTCTGTTTGAAACTCTCAGGTTTGCAAAGAAAAGGGGTTTGCACTCAGACTCCGCACATCATTCCTAAATTTATCCTTCCTTCTTTCCCCTCCCCTCAGGGAGAGCTCTAAGAAACTTAAGGAGCTCTATAGCCAAGACAAGTCTTTGAGCAGAAAACTGATGACCAAGTTAGAGTGGAGGCTCTGGGTCTGGAAAGAGAGGAGCGGGGTGGGAGGAGGGGTATTGGAAATTCTGTGGTTTTGATTGTTTCTCACTTGAACGTTCTCTGAAACATTCATGTCTATCTTGTCCAGATTAACAGAAGGATCTGTTTGGTCCATGGGTGGGCGGGGTGCAGTTTGTGGGCAGGAGGCCCTGGTCGTGGGACACAGTGGTGTTGGCTGGGCTGTTCCAGGAGGAGTTGCCGAGCTGGTGCCATCAGCAGGTCTCTGGCTTCCATGCATGTCCATCCTGCTGGATGTAGCTTCTTCCAGGCTGTTGGGTGTTTGGGGTGGGTTTAGCCCTCAGCCTAAACCTGTCCTCAAGAAGCCAGGCCACTGCTGCTCCTTCTGTCTTCACCAAGTCTCAAAGTGGAAGGCACCCTGCCCACCCCAGGTTTGGGAACGACAGGAGATTCCCATGGCCCAGGTGGACAAACAGTCTGTTCATCCTTGGGTCTGAACATCTGGACCAGAAACAGATGTGTGTGCATTCTGTGACTCCCCACTGGACCCCTAGAGCAGTCACTTGAGTCAATCACAGGAGTCTCACCTGAGTGCCCAGTTGGCAATGACATATGCCCCAGGTGGCTTATGTGAAGAGTCTAGGCAACTGATGGATTCTTAGTGGATACTGCTGAAAGGACCTTGGTATCTGACGTAAATGAGGAAGCAGAGCCTCCTGTCACTCCCCTCCCTGTGGATCAGAGTATGCACCTTGGGTGTCCGGTTCCCGAGTGGATAAAGAAAGAGTTCAGTGCAGGAGAATATCCTGAGGGGTTCCTTGGGGAGGAGAAGGCGTTGGCACGGCCTCTGTTCCAGCCCGGGGGCCAGACACTCCATGAGACTGGGGAAGGCAGGAGCCACTCAACCAGACTCCCAAGACACCCGTTCATCTCCATCCACGGCTTGGCCCAGGATCACGCTTTGAGAGCTCAGGGGACAGTACTGTGGTCAGTGGTGGGGCGGGGGTTAGGTGAGGAGGATGGAACAGGGCCTCTGGCTGGGAGGGGCAAGCGGCCTCTCCTCTGTGGGCCACTGAGCAACTCACTGCCCCTGTTTGGGCCTCTGCCTCCTCATCACGGAAGGGAGGGATGTTGATTGTGTGGTGCAGGCCTCATACGGTGGTGATGAGATAAGAGGGAGAGAAGGAATGTGGGAGCTTTCCGCCTGCTCCACACGGAGGGGTGAGGCCGAAGACAACGATGACAGTCATATGCCACAGAGTCCTCAGGAGAACCTGTAGGGTAGCTGGAGTTCTCAGACCTTCCAGATGAGGAAAGAGGAGTAGGGAGGCCAGGCCACAAGCCCAAGCTCACACTCAGAGTGAGAGTTCGAGCTGGGCTTGTTCTAGAATCACAAGACCTTGGAGGATGGAGTGGCATTGCTACCAGTTGACTCGAGTCAGATGTCCAGGGTCGGAGGCCAGTGGTGCTGGAGAGAAATGGGGTGAGGGGAGTATGGCCTCACTGACACTGTCCTTGACCCTGGCAGGAGGGGCCCTCCACGTTGCCCCCCGGAGATCATCCCCCAGAGAGTGCAGGAGAAGCAGCAGCAGCAGCAGGTGAGTGTGCCTGTGGGGGAGGGGCTCTGCCCTCCCCGCTGGAGGCCTCAAATCAAGAGAGGAGGGCCCTTCCTCCTGGTGCCACAGTGCCTGAGTCCTCCAGTAGAAGTGACCAGGAGGGGGGTCTGGAAGAGCTGGTGCAGGATGGGTTGTTGTGGGGAGGGCCGGGGACCGCATACCCTGTGATTTGCCAGAAGCTGGCGTTGGGAGGTTAGGAGCAGGAGTCTGGTTTTATTGGGCTGTGAAGGGAGGAGGTATTGAGGGGAGGCTGCTGAGGGTCTCGGGCTGCTCCCCGTGGGAACCCTGGGGTGGGCCAGGAGGCTGAGGGTGAGAACTTTTCAAGGGAGGGTCTGCAGAGGGTCGACTTGACAGCAAAGGCTCATCTCACCTGATGTGACAGGGTGTCGTCCCCTATCTTGGCACTTTCCTCGGTGACCTGCTGATGCTGCACCTGGCGATGAGTGATTATCTCGAGGTGGGTGAACATGGGGACCAGGCAGGGAGGACCAGGATCCTGAGCCTGGGGATGCAGGAGCCCCCGAACTGAGCTCTGAGCTCTCAGCAATGAGCACTTCTCTCACGAGAGCCTTGCAGCTGCCCCTGGGAGCTGGGGCATCAGGCCCATCTTAGGGATGAGTGAACAGAGGCTCCGTCTGAGACACCCATTCTGGTTCCCCGGGCTGGGGAAGCTCAGAGCTGCCTGACGGCAGAGCTGCGTGAGGTTTGATCTGAGCTGGACTCAGCCTCTCCGTCCCATGCTGCCCATGGTGAGAGAGATGTCGGGTCTCCCCAAGTCAGGCAGCACGTAAGTGGCTGAGCAGTCCCCTCTGCCTGAGGCCTCAGCCTCCAAGTCTGTCATCAGAGAGGGTTGTGCTGCCAGGTCCCTCAGCCTCACGCCCCTGTCCTCCTCCTCTGGAGCCCAGAGCCCAGCCTAGGTCCAAGTCCTGTTTTCTCTGGATCCCCGGCTCCCTCTTGGGACCTGGCAGTAGTACAACATGATAAGAGGTGGGCATAGGGTGCTACTTAAGCTAGGGGGCTCTGTCTGATGGACTCTGGCTTCTGCCTTCCAGGGAAATGAGATCAACCTTGAGTAAAGGACTGAAGTGAGCAACTGTGGCACTCCCTGCAGGGGAGGGGAAGGAGGTGGAAATCAGAGACCCTCTGGGCAGAACAACCCCTGGCTCCACCCCCTGTATCTTACATTGAGTGGAAGAGTTTGATAAGGGAGAAGAGGGAGATCCACCCAGTTGTCGGGTGGGTTGAGGGGAGGATAGCTTCAAGGACAACTTCCTGGAGGAGGGGCTGATTATTCCCATTCTGAGAGCAGGGAGAGCCTGCATGCAACTGGAGGGAAGGATAGTTCCCAGGACTGGTCCCCTGCCCCACTCCTCACCCCCCACAAGGCCCCTGAAGCATCCCCCACCCAGGCCCTGTCTGCATCTTCTCCTTCCCTCTGGCCCCAGGAATATCGAGTCATAAGGTAGATCCTGCTGCTCCAGGTGGCTTCAAAGAATTACAACCTAGAGCCCGAGGATCGATTTGGGGCCTGGGTCCAGGACATGAAGCTGCTCAACGAGAGTGAAAGGTGAGGCAGGGCAGGAGTTGGGTGAGGGCAGGAGTGGACTCTCCCTATTGGCCAGTCCAGATAGCCTGTGTCTATGGCTCCCTGGTCAGCCCCAAGTCTTATTGTGTTGCAACCTCTGGGACACCCAGACTCCAACTGCTGGGCAGGCAGTGGGGGGACACCTGAGGTGTGGCTCCTGGTAGACTCACAGGTCCCTCTCTCTCCTGTAGCTACAGCCTGTCCTGCCAGCTGGAGCCCCAGGCCTAGTTGGCCTGCAGAATACTCAAGGCCCAGAAGAACTGGCCACCATCAAGGTCAGGGGTGAGTGAGTGTCTGGGCTGGGGTGACTACCCCTAGGGTTTCAGTAAAGTGAGCTAAGCATGGCCTTGGGAAGTCGGACAGCTGGCACTGAGAACCCAGCTCCACTACTGAGCAGTCCTGTGACTGGGGTGACTCTCTCCAGCTTCCTGAGACTCCGTTTCCTCCTCTGTGAAATAGGTGATACTAAATGATCGCTCATGTGGCAGGGACAAATGGGGTACTGCTGGCTGACAGCACTGAGCACAGGGACTGGAGCACCCAATGCAGTGCGGACAGGTTGCAGGGCCATGATTCTGAGGGAGGCCCTTCGAAGATAACCAGACTCTTCTACTCAGCCCCCAGGCCCCAACACTGAGCCCCGTACCAGTGGCCGATCACAGCCGCATCCTCATCAGCAGGGACACAGCTGGGACGCTTGCGATGCACCGGGCCGGCTCCTCCCACCTAACGGGAAGGGGAGAATTGCAAGCTGATTCCTGGGGTCCCCTGAGGCCCAAGAGAGTGGGGACGAACCCACCCCAGTTCCCTGATATCTCTACCTCAGCACCTCATCACCCATTGGGGAGGGACAGTAGTTATGTGTTGTAAATAATAAATGCCATATTTGAATATTGTATTAAAGTCCTGTTCCCTTTACAGCCTGGGAGTTGTGGTGTGGTTCTGTTGCTTTCTGTCGGCATGTAAGGGAGACACAGAATCTCACATTTCTCCTTGAATCAAAAACTCTTCCGGGTCATCAGCTTATTGTACGTGGGAGAAGGAAGAAGAGACAGGCCCTTCTCTGGCTAGTGGGGACAATCCCAAGTCCCCCTAACCCAGAGGACAAGTTCATTTCAATATCATTCAGCTGCTCCCAGAGCAAACACAGCCCGCTGCCCGTTCTCTTGGGATTTAAAGGTTGAAGGTTCTTTCACAGGCAGAGCAACAACCACTGAAATGTGGGTGTCTTTAAAACAGCACTACCCACGACCATGTCATGCCACAGGCAGGGGCTGCCTTTCTACATTCTGGAGGAAGAGGGAATAGTTTCTGCTTCTCTTGTGGAGGTTTCTTTTGAGCAAATTTTAGGAACTTGCAGTTTTCTAGTTCAATCTCTGGAATTGCATCCACTGTAAGTGAGGAAAACAATGTAAAAGATCAAAACGTGCACAGGGAGAGGACAAGGCCCGAGGAAGGTCATTTGCAAATGGTCTAAAAGCAGGCAGGACTTTCCCTCCTCAGGGCTCTCTAGGGTCTCCGTGTTCACCCCTGACCTAGGTTTGAATCCTGCTGGCATCCTTGTCCAGGACTCTGAATTCCTTTTCCTGCTCTTTTTGAATCCATAGGGAAAGATTTGCGACACAGCTTTTAAGGCTACCGCAGGGCATTATTCCATTTACATGACTGCTTTCTGTGAACTAGGATTTTCAGCGCCCCTGCCTTCCTTATGCAATATCCTTTAGAGCAGAAATTCCCCAGAAGGTCCCCAGCCTCTCTCTCAGGTTCATCCTGGCTCCTCCTCCCTGGCTTGGCCTGATGGTCATGGGTGAGCTCTGCTTTGACAGGATAAGGGACCACAATCCTGGACTGTGAGTGACCCTACACTCTCCCTTGCTGTCCAGGGTGACTTCTGATCCCATGTCATTCTGAGGTCCATGGTCTCAGACAATCTTCCAGTTTATGCACTCAGTGTTGGTGTTACCATCTCGTCCAAAAGGGGCAATTGGGTCCGAGACCTTGAAGTGTGTCATCCCTGGGTGGCTCTGTTTTTTTCCCCACTCGTGCTGTGGTTACATCACAACCACCTGTTGGGGTGTGATCTCTGTTGGGAGCTTTGAAAGATGAAGCAGAGAGGGGTGTGGGGTGTCCAGCAGGGAACGCCACAGCATTGATGATCCATGGACATGCATGAGCAGCCTTAGCAATTAAAATACTGAAATGCTTCCCACCTAGTGTTGAACAGACACTGCTCTGAGCTCACACCGAGAACCCACCCCATGACTAGGAACTTTCAAAGGGTTACCACGTGGCATTTTGAACCTCATCCCTTAGGAACACCCTGAAGACAAGGGCCAGATGAATTGCTTGGCACTTGTGAGTTATCCCCTCCTTTCTGATGGCTACAAGTGTCACCTAGACACACAGGCTGGATTCTTCCAGGAAGTTTCTCAGGACAGCCAGAAGCTGAGGCTGAATCTTGGTTCCCAGCATCCCAGACCCTTCCTGACATGGCACAGCCATCTAGTAAAGTTTTTTGGTAACAGAAAGACTGGTAAGGCTGTAATTCCCTCCAAAGAGAAAGAGAAGAGCCAATAGTGAAAGCTTGATCCCTCACATGGAAAATTAAATCCCAACAAGCGGTGGGTTCTTCACAGATTACTGATGCTGAAAATGTCTCTTTTGATGACAGCTCGATCCCCCAACTGCCACGTCCGTCTTCATGAATCAAATTTCCAACACATATGGATCTAAAAACCTGAGAAATCTGGTATTTCCTTAGATGCAACTCTGAATTAGCATGCAACAAAGAACATAAAAATGGAGACCTAGAAGTAAATATCTAATTTGAGGACATAGACATAAAAGCAATTTTGAAATAATATTTTGTAATCTATTAGAATATTACACAAAAAGAATAATCCACTTTAAGTAGGTTTTACTGTGACTGTGAGGGGAAAAACTGAATAATCCCCTGACGTTGATAACTCGCTGCTGACTTTCAAGTACAAATAAATAACGTAAATAGTAAAGGAAGAGGAGAGAACAGCATGAAAAAGGAAGATCTTTCTCTCCTCACCTGAAACCCAACCTCTCACCTCAGAAAGAAACCGCTGTCAATATTTTCTGTGTCACGCAGTGGAGTTTAATAAAAGTATTGGTATATGTTAAAGTTTCAAGAGCTAAAAGCAAGGAAACATTAGGGACGCTGCCAAGAGACCTCACTGAGATGCCTGCTTCATTTCATCTGCTCTCTTGACGTCCTCCTTGGCCCCGCACTTTCTCTGCCTTGCTAGCAAGTCTGTCTGTCATCAGTGCTATCACCAGTCTCTCTCCTGTGCTCTTCACTGCCCTTTCCTCCTTCCTGATACCTTCCTCAGTCACCAGAAATTGTTGGCAGTGGAGCTGTGGAATGCCCAGATCAGCTCCTGGAATCATCTCTGCCAAATCTGAAGACCGGCAGGAGAGAGCATGGGACCTGGCATGCAGACCACCTGCGAGCACACCTGGCAGGGATTCACCTGTGTGACTAAGTGCAAGTGTTTCCAATGCTTTGGCAAGATTGAAAGGACTTACAAGTTGTCCTGCACTGCTGCAGGCCTGGAGTCCTTGCGGTCTCTCGGGCCAGTAGACCTGGTGGGGCTGGTCCAAGTTGTCCTCCCCAAGGCCCGTCATTGCCAGGATGGGATGGGATTCTAGTAACCGGCCTCTTGAATGTCACTGGACAGCCTCAAAGGGATGGAGATGCTTAAACCAAGCTTTGGTTTGGACTGGTTCCCACAGTCACGCTGCTTCCTCTGTGAAGATGTGACCATCATCCTTCTTATCATCCTTCTTTTCCTCTTACCCTACAAAAATAAATCATGAAAGTGGGTCAAATGATAAAGGAAGCTTGCCTTTTTAGGACAATTATCCTGGCTGTTTTGTACTTCCATCCTCCCTCTATCCTCTGGGGATAGATCTGATCTGTGTCCCGGGATGTCATCAGGCAGATTTGCATCAAGAACAGAACGCTCAAGGTCAAAACTCAAGGCTACTCCAGATCATTTCTCCCCCTCCATCTTGTTAATACTCCCTCCTTGTTTGAGTGTGATTCTATTCTCTTCTTGTCCTTGTCAATCTCAACCACACAAGTCTTGGCACTCCCTCTCAGGACAGTCGGTCCTCAGTCTTTTACTAAATCCCAAATCCTACCATTTCTGTGTTTTCTGACTACTCATTTGCTTAATCCATTGACCACTTGGTGTTCATAGAAGTTAAATCAACAGTGACATTATCAACCACCTCCTTTCAGCGACTTACTCCCATGTCCCAGATGTTCACATAATCCAAATGGTTATGTTCAAAAGTAAATAATTCAGAAAACATATTCACCCACCACAAATTACTGATCTCTAACATTTTTATTCAAACACTCATGCAGTAGATACCTGTCCCTCAAGATCAGAAGTAATGTCAGATCACCAATCCTCACCTTAATTTCCTCCTACACCTATCAATCCTGGATTCCGTGGACTATGACCTCAATAATTTCCTTGGAATAATAAAAAATTCCTTACCACTCATTTATGTTGTAAACCTCCAAACCCAGAAGATCCCGATTATCTGCTATGCCGTAGCTACTGCTGGCCTTATAACAAGCTGAAGAAAAAGCACGAAACATGATCTTTTGATACCACTGTAAATACAAAACCATCTGCATCAACTGGGAAGCACCCATAAAGCCTGGAAATTTTGTTCTCTTTTTTTTTTGTTGGCTCAATAGGAAAAAGACAAATCAATTAAAAAAATGGGCAAGGGAACAGAATAGACTTTTTCCAATGAAGACATACAAATGGCCAACAGGTGTATGAAAAGATGTTCAGCATCACTAATCATCAGAGAATGCAAATCAAAACCACAATGAGCTATCACTTCACACCTGTAAAGATGGCGATTATCAAAAAAAACTAAAGACGACAAATGGTGGTGAGGATGTAGAGAAAGGAACGCTTGTGGGAATTTAAACTAGTACAGACATTATGGAAAACAGCATGGAGGTTCCTCCAAAAATTAAAACTAGAATATGACCCAGCAATCCCACTTCTGGTGTATACCCACAGGAATTGAAATCAAGGTCTAGAAGAGATACCTGCACTCTAATGTTCATTGCAGCTAATTCACAATAGCCAAGATACGGAAGTAACCTAAATGTCACTGATGGATGAAATGGATAAAGAAATGGAATATTAGTCAACCTTGAAAAAAGAAGGAATTCCTGCCATTTTTGACAACATGGATGGACCTAGAAGACATTATGCTAAGTGAAATAAGGCAGACAGAGAATGGCAAATATTTCTATGTGAAATCTAAAATAGTCAAACTCATAGAAGCAGACGTTAGAATGGTGATTGCCAGGAGCTGGGAGGATAGAGAAATGGAGAGCTGATGGTAAAATTTTACAAAGTTTCAGTTATCAAGATAAATAAGTTCTGGAGATGTAGGATATGGCATAGTGCCTACAGCTAACAAGACTGTATTGCATATGTCACATTTGCTAATAGAGTAGATATTATGTTAAGAGTTCTTACCACAGAATAATAGTAATAAAGGAGGTGAGAGAAAACTTTGGGAGGTGATGGATATGTTTGTGGCCTTGATGGTGGTGACAGTCTCAAGGGTGTATACTTATGTCCAAATCCATCAAGCTGTGTATGGAAAAGTATGACTTCATCATTGATTCCTCTTCACCTTGAAATACGCCATGTCCTCATCACAAGAGAAAAAAAATTGTAACTATGTATGGGGACGGATGTTAACTGGACTTATTGTGGTGATCATTTCAACATATACTCAAACATTGAATCATTATGTTGTACCCCTGAAACTAATTTAATGATGTATGTCAACTTTACCTCAATAAAAAAACACAACAGACAAAACCATTTGGATATTGTAAATGAGTTCAGTGAATCCCTGAAACTGCCCCATTCCTATATGGGAGTTACAGGAAGCAGAGAGGATGAAGTAAGATGGAAGAAAGTTGTACAAAACAGTATTCAAATTAAAATCATTTAAGTTGCTATCGGCTCCTTGTGACAAAGTTCTGTGAGCACTGATCTTCTTTCACATTTTTCCTGGAAAAGCATACTTTCAGATCCAACCCATAATAGTTTCATCATTTGCTCTAATAAGACACTTTCAACTTAATAAATAAAACCAAAAGCATCCCTTATGTATGAATAAAGTTAGTGAACTTCACAGAGAAAAGAGCATATTTGCACAATCTCAATAAAGGAAACAGAAGAACTGAATGATGATCGAGACTCATCCAAGTTTCTCTTTGAAAGCCAGTGAAACCAGGTTATCTTTTCAAGGATGTGTGTAGAGCTATCAGCTTTGGAAGATAGAAAGAGTGGCCTCCTCTGGAGCAAAGGGCAGGCTTGCTTACTGCCCAGTATAATAAAAATAACAAACCCCAGGCCAAAGGTCAGCAGACCTCCTGCCCGTTATCAAAGATTTGAGTTAGTTCCTTGAGCTCTGAGATTTTGCGACCTTCTGCATGTCACCTGGCCCACTGTGTATCACCCTGTAGGAAGTGGGATTTAGTGAACTGGTGCAAATGCTGATACTCTGGCCACTGCTATTGCTGTGTCATCAAGTCCTCTGTCTCTGACCCATGGGTCTCGTGTCTTTTGCCAGCATCTGTAAGACCATGGTAGGCTAACTTATTGGTTCGCAGGTAAGGTAAAATATCAGACCTTTCACAGTTCCTGACAAGCCCTTAAAGTAACTAGTAGTCTTAGGAACAGAGAGCTTATCCAGAACAATATGCATGGATGGTCTTCATAGTAGACGTCATAAGTCTCCAAAACTTCAGTAAGTCTCTCTGACTTCTTTTATTTCTACTCCAAGTAGAAGGAGAGGCACCAAGCTATTACAGACCTAGGGCTTGTGCAAGACACCTGGAGACCTAGTGACCAGAAACTTCCCATGGGGAGCAAAGACAGATGGGCATATTTCCAAAATGGACCCATGTGCCTCCCGATCATCCAAAAGCTAGTACATAATCTTAATTTATGATGATTTGTTTCATTAAATTTTTGTGATGGGCCAAAGATACACTTCTAAGAGGATTGAGGCACATGGCAGTTGTAAGCAAATTAACACATTTGGTGAATATCAAACTCTGAACTAAATTTAGTGTTCTAATCAATTATAAGATAGAACAAATTTGCTTAGGTAGATTAAATGATATTTAATGGTATGCCTGATTATTACTCTGCAATAATGAACAAACAGCTCATGTAAATAACTATAATTGGTCTTACTTTAAAATATGATAGTCAGGGGCCTGCACCGTGGTTTAGCGGTTAAGTGCACGCACTCCACTACTGGCGGCCTGGGTTCGGATCCTGGCGCGCACAGACCCATCGCTTCTCCGGCCACGCTGAGGCCGCGTCCCACATACAGCAACTAGAAGGATGTGCAACTATGACATACAACTATCTACTAGGACTTTGGGAAAAAAAGGAGGAAGATTGGCAATAGATGTTAGTTCAGAGCCAGTCTTCCTCAGCAAAAAGAGGAGGATTAGCATGGATGTTAGCACAGGACTGATCTTCCTCACTCACACACACAAAAATGATAGTCAAGACTGTTTGAGATAAGCTGGAGAGAAGGAAGGGGAGAAATTTAAAAGGTAGCTGCTCTGAAGCCACTCTCTAGACCCCTGGATCTACATGTAACCCAGGAGATCGAGGCAGACGGCTGTGTGCCTAGATCCTCCTGCACTGTGGTTCTCAGGGATGTCACGGGGCTGAAGCAGCTTCCTGAATCGTGTTTACACGTCCATGTGTACAATACTCCTGTCCATGGGGATGAACCACCATTCAATCATCCCTTACACCCCTGTAATTAACAATTAGATTTCAAAATCATTGTATCATTACATGATAATTTATTCCTCAAACCTGTAGGAGGCCGAGCTAAAAGAAAATCAAATTTCAATGGCTTATTTTCTTTGAGGGACCAAGATGTTCTTTCACACTTGGAATCCAGATTAGAGGATAAATCCATCAAATCAATGGAAACAACTTAAGAAATGGACAGAGGGATATTTCATTCACATATAGACAGTTTGAACTGTGGCAAAAATAGAGTTTTATATATATATATATTTTTTATTGATGTTTTAATGGTTTCTAACATTGTGAAATTTTGGGTTGTACATTTTTGTTTGTCCATCACCCCATATATGACTCCCTTCACCCCTTGTGCCCACCCCCCACCCCCACTGCCCGGGTAACCACAGTCCAGTTTTCTCTGTCCATGTGTTGGTTTATATTCCACATATGAGTGAGATCATACAGTGTTTGTCTTTCTCTTTCTGGCTTATTTCACTTAACATAATACGCTCCAGGCCCATCCATGTTGTTGCAAATGGGACGATTTTGTCTTTTTTTATGGCTGAGTAGTATTCCGTTGTATATATATATATACCACATTTTCTTAATCCAATCGTCAGTCGAGGGACACTTAGGTTGCTTCCACTTCTTGGCTATGGTGAATAATGCTGCAATGAACATAGGGGTGCATAAGCCTCTTTGGATTGTTGATTTCAGGTGCGTTGGATAGATTCCCAGTAGTGGGATGGCTGGATCATAGGGCACCTCTATTTTTAATTCTTTGAGGAATCTCCATACCGTTTTCCATAGAGGCTGCACCACTTTGCATTCCCACCAGCTGTGTATGAGGGTTCCTGTTTCTCCACATCCTCTCCAACATTTGTTGTTTTTTGTCTTGGTGATTATAGCCATTCTAACGGGCGTGAGGTGGTATCTCAGTGTTGTTTTGATTTGCATTTCCCTGATGATTAGTGATGTTGAGCATCTTTTCATGTGCCTATTGGCCATCTGTATATCTTCCTTGGAGAAGTGTCTGTTCATTTCCTCTGCCCATTTTTTGATCGGGTTGTTTGTTTTTTTGTTGTTCAATTGTGTGAGTTCTTTATATATTATGGAGATCAACTCCTTATCAGATGTATGTTTTGCAAATATTCTCTCCCAGCTGGTTGGTTGTTTGTTCATCTTGATTCTGGTTTCATTTGTCTTATAAAAGCTCTTTAATCTGATAAAGTCCCACTTGTTTATTTTTTCTTTAGTTTCCCTAGTCTGGGTAGGCATGTCATCCGAAAAGATTCCTTTAAAACCAATGTCAAATAGTGTGTTGCCTATATTTTCTTCTATGAGTTTTATAGTTTCAGGTCTCACCTTCAGGTCTTTGATCCATTTTGAGTTAATTTTTGTGAATGGCGATAGCACATGTTCCACTTGCATTCTTTTGCACGTGGCTGTCCAGTTTTCCCAACACCATTTATTGAAGAGACTTTCCTTTCTCCATTGCATGTTCTTAGCACCTTTGTCGAAAATTAGCTGTCCGTATATGTGTGGTTTTATTTCTGGGCTTTCAATTCTGTTCCATTGATCTGTGCGTCTGTTTTTGTACAAGTACCATGCTGTTTTGATTACTATTGCTTTGTAGTATGTTTTGAAGTCAGGAATTGTGATGCCTCCTGCTTTGTTCTTTTTCTTTAGGATTTCTTTAGCTATTCGGGGTCTTTTGTTGCCCCATATAAATTTTAGTATTCTTTTTTCTATTTCTGTGAAGAATGTCATTGGGATTCTGATTAGGATTGCATTGAATCTGTAGATTGCTTTAGGTAATATAGACATTTTAACTATGTTTATTCTTCCAATCCACGTGCATGGGATATCTTTCCATTTCTTTATGTCATCGTGGATTTCCCTCAATAATGTCTTGTAGTTCTCATTGTATAGGTCCTTCACCTCCTTGGTAAGATTTATTCCTAGGTATTTTATTCTTTTTGATGCAATTGTAAATGGTATTATCTTTTTGAGCTCTCTTTCTGTTAGTTCATTATTAGCATATAGAAATGCAACTGATTTTTGTAGATTGATTTTGTACCCTGCAACTTTGCTGTAGTTGTTGATTGTTTCTAACAGTTTTCCAACAGATTCTTTAGGGTTTTCTATATATACAATCATGTTATCTGCAAATAGTGAGAGTTTCACTTCTTTGTTACCTATTTGGATTCCTTTTATTCCTTTTTCTTGCCTAATTGCTCTGGCCAAAACCTCCAGTACTATGTTGAACAGGAGTGGTGAGAGTGGGCAGCCCTGCCTCGTTCCTGTTCTCAGAGGAATGGCTTTCAGTCTTTCCCCGTTGAGTATGATGTTAGCTGTGGGTTTGTCATATATGGCCTTTATTATGTTGAGGTACTTTCCTTCTATTCCCATTTTATTGAGAGTTTTTATCATAAATGGATGTTGTATCTTGTCAAATGCCTTCTCTGCGTCTATTGAGACGATCATGTGGTTTTTATTCTTTGTTTTGTTGATGTGATGTATCACGTTGATTGATTTGCGGATGTTGAACCATCCCTGCGTCTCTGGTATAAATCCCACTTGATCATGGTGTATGATCTTTTTAATATATTGTTGTATTCGGTTTGCCAATATTTTGTTGAGGATTTTTGCATCAATGTTCATCAGCGATATTGGCCTGTAATTTTCTTTCTTTGTATTGTCTTTGTCTGGTTTTGGTATCAGGGTGATGTTGGCCTCATAGAATGATTCAGGAAGTGTTCCATCTTCCTCTATTTTTTGGAATAGTTTGAGGAGGATGGGTATTAAATCTTCTTTGAATGTTTGGTAAAATTCACTGGAGAAGCCATCTGGTCCTGGACTTTTATTTTTTGGGAGGTTTTTGATTACTATTTCAATCTCTTTACTTGTTATTGGTCTATTCAGATTCTCCATTTCTTCTTGGTTCAATTTTGGGAGGTTGTATAAGTCTAAGAATTTATCCATTTCTTCTAGATTGTCCAATTTGTTGGCATATAATTTCTCATAGTATTCTCTTATAATCCTCTGTATTTCCATGGTATCCGTTGTAATTTCTCCTCTTTCATTTCTAATTTTATTTACTTGAGCCTTTTCTCTTTTTTTCTTAGTAAGCCTGGCTAAGGGTTTGTCGATTTTGTTTATCTTCTCGAAGAACCAACTCTTTGTTTCATTAATCCTTTCTACTGTTTTTTTGGTCTCAATATCATTTATGTCTGCTCTGATTTTTATTATTTCTCTCCTTCTGCTGGCTTTGGGCTTTGTTTGTTCTTCTTTTTCTAGTTCTGTTAGGTGCAATTTAAGGTTGCCTATTAGGGCTTTTTCTTGTTTGTTAAGGTGGGCTTGTATCGCTATGAGTTTCCCTCTCAGGACCGCTTTTGCTGCATCCCATATGGTTTGATATGGCATGTTATCATTTTCGTTTGTTTCCAGATAGTTTTTGATTTCTCCTTTAATTTCATCAATGATCCATTGGTTGTTCAGTAGCATGTTGTTTAATCTCCACATTTTTGTCACTTTCCCAGTTTTTTTTTCCTGGTTCATTTCCAGTTTCATAGCCTTATGGTCTGAAAAGATGCTTGTTATGATTTCAATCTTCTTAAATTGATTGAGGCTTGCTTTGTTTCCCAACATATGGTCTATCCTAGAGAATGTTCCATGCGCGCTTGAGAAGAATGTGTAGTCAGCTGTTTTTGGGTGGAGTGCTCTGTATATGTCTACTAGGTCCATCTCGTCCAGTTTTTCATTTAAGTCTAATATTTCTTTATTAACTTTTTGTCTGGATGATCTATCCATTGCTGTAAGTGGGGTGTTAAGATCCCCTACTATTATTGTGTTGTTGTTGATTTCTCCTTTTAGGTTTGTTAATAGTTGTTTTATGTACATTGGTGCTCCTATGTTGGGTGCATATATATTTATAAGTGATATGTCTTCTTGATGGAGTGTCCCTTTTATCATTATATATTTCCCTTCTTTGTCTTTCTTAACCTGTTTTATCTTGAAGTCTCCTTTGTCTGATATGAGTATGGCAACACCTGCTTTCTTTTGTTTGCCATTAGCTTGGAGTATTGTCTTCCATCCTTTCACTCTGAGCCTGTGCTTGTCTTTAGTGCTAAGATGTGTTTCCTG
This sequence comes from Diceros bicornis minor, assembly GCF_020826845.1. Lineage (NCBI taxonomy): Eukaryota > Metazoa > Chordata > Mammalia > Perissodactyla > Rhinocerotidae > Diceros > Diceros bicornis. The sequence continues at coordinate 1,103,444 of NW_026690921.1, read as the reverse complement.
AAGGCAGCATATTGTTGGGTCTTGCTTTTTCATCCATCCTGCCACTCTGTATCTTTTGATTGGAGAGTTCAATCCATTTACATTTAGGGTAATTATTGAAATATGAGGGCTGAATGTTGCTGTTTTGTCACTTATTTTCTGGTTCTTTTGCATTTCCTTTGTTTCTTGTCCCATTTGTTTTGGACTGCCAATTCAGTTTGGTTGTTCTGTCTTATGATTCTTCTAGTTTTCTCTTTGTTTATCATATGTGGTTTTAATTTGATTATTTGTTTAGTGGTTACCTTGAGGTTTGGGCAAAAAATCTTGTGTATGAGATAGTCCATTATCTGATAGCCTCCTATTTCCTTATACTAAGTCAATTCAGTCACTTTCCTCTTCCCCTTCTAAGTTGCTCTTGTTATACCTTATTCTATCTTGTGTTGTGGCTGTGTGTTTACAGTGATGAGGTTAAATTTATTTTTGGTGAATTTCTTCCTTTGATCTTTGAGTTTAGTATTTAAGTGGTTGCTAGCCTATTCCGGTAAAGATCTACTATTTCTCTGATTTTGTCTTCCTACTTTTCTCCTTACTCCAAGCTTTGTGTTCCCTTTCTCTTCTTTTTTTCAGGCCTGAGGGCCTTCTGGAGTATTTCTTGTAGTGGGGGTCTCGTGGCCATGAACTCCCTTAGCTTTTGTTTATCTGGGAGAGTTACTATTTCTCCATCATATTTGAAGGATATTTTTGCTGGATAGAGTATTCTTGGCTGAAAGTTTTTGTCTTTTAGTATTTTGAATATATCATTCCAGTCTCTTCTAGCCTGAAAAGTTTCTGTTGAGAAATCCGCTGAGAGCCTGATGGAAGTTCCTTTGTACGTTATTTTTTGTTTTTGTCTAGCTGCCCTTAATATTGTTTCTTTGTCGTTGACCCTGGCTAGCCTTACCACTAGGAGTCGTGGTGAAGGCCTTTGTCTGTTAATATATATAGGCGTCCTGTTGGCTTCGCTTACTGGTATTTCCTGCTCCTTCCCCAGATTTGGGAAATTTTCAGCTATTATTTCCTTGAATAGGCTCTCTGTTCCTCTTTCCCTCTCCTCTCCCTCAGGAATACCTATAATTCTTATGTTACATTTTCTAATAGAGTCAGATATTTCTCGGAGTCTTTCTTCATTTCTTTTTAGTCTTAGTTCTCTCTCTTCTTCCATCTGGAGTATATCTGTATTCCTATCCTCTAAAGTACTAATTCTTTCCTCCATATTGTCAGCTCTGTTCTTTAAAGATTCCAGATTCTCCTTTATCTCCTCCATTGTGTTCTTCATCTCCATCAGCACTGATTGGTTTTTCTTTATGATTTCAATCTCTTTTGTGAAGAAACTCCTAATCTCATTGAATTGTTTGTCTGTGTTGTCTCGTATTTCGTTGAGTGTTTTTATGATAGCTATTTTGAAATCTCTGTCATTTAGTTTATGGATTTCTGTGTCTTCGGGGTTGATTTCTGGGTGCTTGTCATTTTGTTTCTGGTCTGGTGATTTCACATATTTTTGCATTGTGGTTCCTGTGTTGGTTTTGATTTTCCTCATCCTGGAAGTCTCTGGTTGCAATTTCCACCTGCCGCCACTGTCTGGTGGTAAAGGGCTGTGTAGTCTAAGCCCCCTGCACTCTGCCCCAGTTTTTCTGCTGCGATCCGCAGTTTTGTTTTGTTTTGTTTTTTCCCCACTGCGATCCACGGGTCCAGTCCAGTTTGTTCAGGTCTGCCTCGGATCGCTAGGTCTGGTCAAGCTGCAGACTCCGGGTTGCGGGGAGGGGGGAGCTCTCTCTTTTGCCCTCTGGGTCCCTGACGTGGGAGGCTTCTCATTTGCCCCTCTTTATCCGCTCTCTGGGGTGCTCAGATGTTGATGGCAGCCCTGTGGCTCCTCTGAGCCCTCTGTGCGGGAGTTTCCCACTGGCTGAGAGAGCCCGAAGAGCTACAGTTTCCCGCCGAGGGCCGCCCCTCCCCCCTCTCTGGGAGCCGCGTGGACCGGGATCGCTGCTCTGATGGGGAGGGAGCGGAGTTCTCCTTACCTCTCCCCACTTCCTCTGGGGGCCCAGCACGTTCGGCTCTCAGATGTGCGGCAGTGTGGATCCCTCCACTCTAGGTTTTCACTGTCTGGGATTCCGTTGTTGGTCTGTGGCTGTTGCTTTTGTTGTATCTTGTGGGGGAAGAATTCACGGGAAAGCTCACTCCGCCATGATGCTGACGTCACTCCTAGAGTTATATTTTAAAAAATTAGAATTTTTTGAAATTTGTAGATATTAAAGACTTTGTTCTGCTTATACTCCCTTTGGTTTACCAAATCAAACTCACTCTTTAATGGGCATTTCTAGCATTGAGTGCTAATAACAGCAGGTTTTTAAAATTCTTATTTTTCCCAGGTCAAAGACCAAGGGCAGAGGTCTTCCAGAAGTCAAGTCTAATCTACCTATGGATGTGGCAGACTTAACTATGGATGTTCAAGGCAGACATTGCCAGCAGAACCACATCACTTCACCCATAGGTGAGTTTTTACTAGTAATCACAGAGACTTGAGGCTATCAAAAGAAATTCTTTATTAAGAACCAAAGTTATAGATTCCTATCTTGGGTTCATTACTTTGAATTTTTGACCCAAATCATATATATCTATTGGACCATATTCAATTCTATGATCTTTAGAAGATGCAGCCTACAGCTGAAGAGAAACAGATACAACACCAATATCTTATCCTCTCTGAAGCCCAACTGAGAGCCCCTGGAGTCAGAAGTTTTCAAGACACGAAAAAGTCATCCTTCTTCTGAACAGAGAAAGTAGAGGCTAGTCAAAGATTCAACTTTAAATTGTTAACATGACTTGTTAGAATGTGATGGAGCAAGCAGAATACCTTCTAAGTTTCATGATTTTTCTCCAGAATACTGGGATGGATGACCTTGAAGTGCAGTTTCTCCATAAATGTCTTTATTCAGTGATAAAATTAATTTCCCTATAAAATAATTCCCATAAAAATGTTAAAAATATATCATAGTCTCCGACTAAAGGGAAACAAAGCAAATTGAGCGGTTGAATAGCAGTGTAATAAATTCCATAACAGGATCTTACTGCGGCATTATGTATAATAATGAAACTGGATATCATCCCATCTCTATTGAAGAAGAAATAAACAGATCATGGTATTCCTGTTCTTTGAATAGCTCTAAAACATCTAAAAAGCTAAGTTAGAGTGACGTGCACGGATAAGGAGAGACGTCTATGATATATGGTTTAGGAAACAGCAAATTGCAAAAAGATGCAGTTATGTAATTTATGTTAAAAAATCTTTATGTGTATTTATAAATTCATAAGAAATGTCCAGAAGGATAAACCCCAACCTCTTAACAATAGTTCCTTCTGAGTAGGGGAGCCAGTTTGCAGGGAAGGGGATGAAAGGGGAAGGTTTCACTTTACTCAACATAGATCTGTGTAATTTGACTTTTTTTACAGAATGTATTTCTTTCACAATTAGAAAAATGAGTGATGTGACCGTTGGTGCAGGGCAACAGTATTATGTTCACTAGTCTCTGTAATGTATGTTACTGCACAGCATGGACTGTAGGAGAAGCCCAGAGGAGCAATGAAGACAAAGAAGACATGACACCTGCAAAAAGTCAGTGGAGTATTTCTACATAACAAACCTTCCAGGTGAATGACGGTCAGTATCTTCCACTGCTCCAGCTCTCGCAATGAACCTAGAACCTGCCCAGGGTAAGCCTGAGGACCACGCACCGCTAGTCCACTCCCTGCCCAGAGCCTGTTTGTGCAGGGTGACTGCCATCAAGCAGACAATGGACTCAGGATGGGGCGTGTGCCTTGAGGGGGTCTGGCAGAGAGGCACAAAGTGGAACACCAGCTAAGTGCACACTCCTGAGAGGCAGAGTTCCAGGAGGAGACTCAAAATGTACCAAGAAACTGTGTGAAGTGAAGGAAGCTACTTGACCTCTCTGAGCCACAGTGTCCCCCCTGTAATATGTGGATCACAGACCTACTTCACAGAGCTGTTGGGGAAGATACATAAAAGTGCCTGTGACAGCCAGTGTCCACATTATTAACAAAGTCGTATCCGACTTCAAAATAATCGATGAAAAGAATAATGTTGATGAGACCAAAGACGAGATGCCCAGCTTCATAACAGCCCCAGCAGCATGAGAATGAGAGGAGCTCCAAGTAAGCAGGGTTCTTCACAGCTCCACTGGAGATGATGAACACGGGCTACACCAGGATAAGGGGCTGTTGTACAGTGACTCGTGTAGTGAGGGTGGATCCCTAAAGACGCTGTGAAATACAGTTACAAACAGTGGCTCCTAGGAAACAACTACAAAGCAATCAACGCAGAAGATAGGAATGGGAAGGAGGCAAGCAGAAGAGGGTCAGAGCCACAAAATATGACAGAAGACACTGCACCACGATGAGCGCCCAGCTCTGTCAACAGCTGCTGTGGTTGCGCCAGGAGATCAAACGTCTGAGACAACAATTGTGGGGACTGCTGGGAGCACAGTGGTCACTGCAGCCACACCCCAACAGCAGTGCATCAGAGCACACAGACCCCGAGACTTTCCTCAACATTAATCCTTGTTTCAAGATGATGAATATCCTCATCTTACAATGTCTCTTTCCAACATTTGTGGAAGAGTGTCATCAGAACCCCCTGAAGAGGGCACAGGCCAGTGTGGGATGGAACACTGGGGACTAGGGGAGTGGCACTACACCTGACCACATGGACTATCAGTTGGGCCTATTGAACATGAGAGAAGAACCCGAGGATGTGGTCTAACGAGAATTCCCCGCCTTGCCACATTCAGAGACACTACAGAGTTTCTCTTCCGTTCTTTACAAAAATGTTAAAGAATTCACTTTTCACTAATTCATAAAGAGGCAATTCTTGACAAAATGACAGGGTCCAGTTTCCATAACCAGGTTTTTCAGTTGTTTTGATAATATGCCACATTCAGGAATCGGAAATGTAACCTATTGGGCTGTGTAATATAAACAAGGACGTTTTTTAATGTAGATCAACACCCAGATTTTTAGGGAGGGCGTAAATCATGAAAGCTGCTAACCACTCCTCCACAGCTTTCACTAAAACTTTTAAGTTAATTTACCAATATCAGGAAAAGAGAATTTGGCAATTCAAGTTTTTTGTTTCTGCGTTCAAGCATACAGTACAGTCAAGAGAATGAGCAGAAAAACATTAACAAGAAGGTCTTGGTTGCATTTCATCTTTTGCAAATAAGCAGGATATTTTATGCTCTGTTCCTTTCATCAATCTAATCAATTTTTAAAGAATACGGTACATCTGACTATCCCTAAGCATGTTTATCCTGGAACCTTGCCAGAATCCAAAGCAGAGATGTTAAAGCTGACGGGTTTCAAATGCTGCCCAAGTGCTGTCTACCTTGAACATCCCTCTCCCAAATCTGGACCACCGGTCTCTTCCTGAGGGATCAGAGTCATCACCCATGTCCCTGAGAGACTGGCCACTCATGCCTGGGCTGACATTAGGTTATCAATCAAAAGGGCAAAATGCTTAAGCTATTCTCATCTTAAGGATGCTGTTTCAGAGGCATCTGCACTAGAATGTGTTGATGAAAACGTTCTACTGGATACCTGCCTGGGAAATGGGTTGTTCTCCTCTGCTCTCAGCAGCTCCTAGGGAAACCAATGATTAACTTCATGGATGTCTCAACTTCCACATCTGCAAAAAAGGCAAGCAACAGCCAATGTTACCACCCTGCACAGTTCTTAAGTTGTGCTTGCAAGAGGGGCCACAGGAGCGAATTTCTCTCAAAAGCTGATGAAATGATTGCACTTTTGCTGGAGAAAGCAGATGGCAGCAGGCAAAGTGTAAAGTTTCTAGGATGTCAAACCAGTTCCCATAAGCAGTTTAGAGAAGCACCTGGCCCTGGACTAGGTAGGAGGTTGTGGAAAGACCCATAGGCATGCAGGTAGGAGGAGGAATCAAGCAGAGGAGTGAGGCAGTGGAGAAGAGGCGCAGGTCCAGCTTCTATTTTGGACAAAAGCAGTTGCACTCTGCAGGCCCGAGGCTGCCCATGCAGCCACCACAGCTTCCTAACTCACTGGTCCCGCTCGTCCCATCACATCCCTCTGAGACTCAGTCCACGTGGAGCAGGTGAAGAACCAGAGTCCTCAGCCCAGGGCAGTTTGGTCCTTGGCAAAGAGCACACTGCCCTCCTCCTCTCCCCAGGGTTAAGCACCGCCCCGTGCCCAGAGCGTCCTGGGAGTTGTAGTCCTGCAGCCCTTCAGGCTGCTGGCTGGGAGCCGTTAAGAGACAAAAGCTCCCAGCAGGCACAGCTAGGGGGCCCAACTCCCTCATTGTCCCTCCACCACTGGGCCCCACTCTGCTTCTCCACCCCACCCTCTACCCTGCCTCTTCTCTATACCATGCCCACCCTCCATGCCCTGTCCACCACCCAGAGTATGTGCAGGGTGGTTGGGCCGCATCCCTTGAGGCAGTACTCAGGTAGGGGTGGGGCTCACCAGCCTGGCTGTTGCTGACGATGCTTGCAGCCCTCGTGGAAGCTCCCTGGCCGGTATTTGAAATGTAAATTCAATATCTAAAATGGAAATACCGGGTGACTGGGATCCTGGAATTTGCCTTTTCAAGGCCACCTGTCCTATCATACCCTCGATCCCTCCAGGCTGCCATGATCCTCCCTCTGGACTCCATGGTCAGGGTCGCTGCAGAGATCCTCTTTGGAACCCGCCTGCAAGAAGGGCCCATACCTTGGTCAGGCATCTTAGAAGGACTGCCCTGAGCCATGTTATAAAAAGGAGAAAACATCACAGTGGGCAGCCCCAATTCCTGCATTATACAGACAGGAAACTCAGGTGCACTGGTAAGTGACCCCTAAGCCACTTCAGGGGACCACGCGCATGTCCCTTCTCCGACGATGCACGCAGGCTTGTTCACTGGACTTCCTTATGTAAGTGTGGACCTCTTGGCCTTGTTAACACAGGCAACAACACCAAAACTTCCCGTTGGTCCTTCCCACAACGTTAGGCAAGTTTGTGTAGGAAGGTAATATGCAATTTCTGCTCTAGTATAGGGCTGGCTCCTTGGGAACCAGTTTTAATATCCCTTTTTAAATATACCCTCAGAATCGCAAAATAATTAAGAAAAATAATTTGTTGCTCTTGGGCGTTATGGTGATAATTCTCCTAAGTCATTTTTCCATTTAGCTTCTCTGATTGACTCTAAATACCACAGGACCAAACCCTTCTCAGACTGGGATGCACAGCTCCACTTCTTTGCAGAGAGGACACGCAACAGCAGAATATCCGTGGTCCAACTTCTGAAGCATCAGTATTACCACAAGATTTGGAAGAAGCAAAGTTAGGTCATTTCCAAGGTAAGGAATTAAAAACTTAAAACTAAGATGAGGTGGGAAAGTCATATGCCATTAATAGTTGTCAGTAATCTGTGCTTGAAATGTCAGACTTTCTCTGAGAAAGAACTCTGAGACTCTATTTCCCATTGTTTTAAATAGGAAAAATTAGAAGGCATAGCAAGTCTATCGAAAAATCCTACCAATTTCCTAAGTCACGATATGGCACCTAGATATAAGTTACGAACATCGTTGCTCCTCGTTTTGTTCCTCATTCAACCCAGTCCCACAGGTCTTGAGTGCATGCTGTGAACATGGCACTGTGCTAGGTGTCAAGGCCTTGGTGAGCATCATCGTGGGGGTGGACCTTGCTGGGAAAAGATTGCATCATAAAAACTCAAAGCCACACCACTTGCCAAATTGAGGCAAAAATGGAAAGACCCAGGGCTCCATGCAAGGGTGAGGGCATTAATATATACTTGGGAATATTAAAATCCATCTGATAACGTCATGAGTGAATGTGTTCCACTTTAAAACAAAACACTGCTGTTATTCTGAGATATTGAGTTAGTATCTTTGTGCAAATATGCAGGATTTAAAATATTTGTTGATGTATAACATGAGTACAGAAATATATGCAGAGGTCATCCATGTAAACCTCAAAGAATTATTACAAAGTGAACACACTCCTGTGACCAAGAACTAGCACCAGCTTCACTCAGGCCCCAACAATCCCTTGCTCCCTCCTTCCTCCCCAAAGGTAACCGATATCTTACCAGTGAACACTGTATATTGAGTTTGTCTTCTTATACAAGTGTTTTATTACAGAAAAATTTAAACAGTATACAAAATAAACAAAATAGCATAGTAGGCCCATCACCCAGCTTCAACAACTACTTATAGCCTGCCATTTTTGTTTCATCCACACTCCTTCCCATTCCCACCTGACTTTATTATTCTTTTAGTCCTTTTTGTGTGTGTGGGGGGGGGGTAAGATGTACGCACACTGAAAAGCACAAGTCTCAATCATAAAGTTTTGGTAAATAAAAATGCCCATATAACCTTCACCCCTTTAAGAATAGATTATTTCCATCACCCCCAGAAAACTCCTTCCTGTTCCTTCCCAGGCAATTTTTTCCTTCCCCCGAGGCAGCCACTGTTCTGGTTTTTTCACCATAGGTTCATCTTGGCTGAAATCATCCCACGTGTATTGTTTTCTGTCCAGCTTGCCTCCCTCGGCACGAGGTGGAAGAGACTCACCCAGCATGTGTGTGTCAGCGTTTGCTCCTCCGCACAGCTGAGGGCGTTCTGCTCTGTGGATGCCCCACAGTGCACTCGTCTTTCTCCTGGGGATGTGCAGGTCATCTCCTGCAAACATTCTTATACAAATCCTTTTTGTATGCTGTTTAATTCCTTTATTAGCATTTAAGTGACACACCTTTGCAGTTTTTAGTGGTAGGTCCAGATTACAGTATGCATCTTTAACATAGCACAGCCTACCTAGACTCAATAGTGCACCAGTTTAATCAATGTAAAATATAGAAGCCTTGTTACAGAACAGTTCCATTTACCTCTGTCTGTCCTTTGTGCTATTGTCATAAATTTTACATCTATCCATGTTATAAATCCCACAATACAGTGTTATAATTTTTGCTTTAAATAGTCATAGGTCTTTTAAAGAAATTAAGAGAAAAAAGTTAAGTATTTGGAGGGAGATGCTTTGAGGATCTGCAAATGTACTGTTTCTTCTTTAAGTTTCACTCACAGTTTTTGCATTCATCAGTCAGTCTTGCCCACAGTAATTGTTACTGTGGTGTTCTAGTGGCGATTTTCTATTTCATGCTATCCAGCCACATTTATTATTTGGAATTCTGTGAGGAAGATTCCCCCCCCCCCTTCTTCCTTTCTTTGTCTCTTTCTCTCATTCTATTTTCCCCCTTTTTTTCTTCCTTTCTTCCGTAATCTTTTTTATATCAGTATAGACTCATGGATATTTATTTTATTCTCTGGGTAATAATTCAATGCTACCATTATTTATTTTGTTGCTCACAGTTTTCCAACTTGAGCCATTGGGAAGTCTTTCAGATTGATTCCTTTTGACACATCTCATCACTTTCTGTGTTTTTTCTTAAAAGAACTTTCCTACTTTCTGGCACTACAAGATGCTCCAGGCTCATCTTGTATTTTCCATCCCCAGCTCTAGTATTAGCCATTTCTCCAAGAAAACCTGGTTCTTTTTATTGGAGAATGATATTTAGAAACCAAGATCTGGGAGCTAAATGTGCTCATTGATACTAGGGTGTCACTGCTTCTAGACCCTCTCAGCAGAGCTTGGAACTGTATATATGAATATAAACTCTATCTATCAATCTATCTATCTATCTGGATAGATATATGAAAAGAGATATGGATTCATACTGATACTTCCAACTCCAATCCAGCACCACAGAGTTTATTCTAGCATTCTCCTTTTGTTTATTTGTAACTTCTTTCACCAACAGTGAGAAACTTAGCTCCAGTTAGCTACAATATATTTACTAATGTGTCAACTAGTTTCAGAATCGCTAATTCATACCCTTATGAAAAACAAATTTACCACCTAGAGTACAGTGTTTGTCTCCAGTACTTTAGTTTTACAGTATCCCATCAAAACACTGTCTTCCAAAGTTACTTAGGTCAGGACCTTTCATCCCCACCCCTTCTGTGTGGTTATGTCACATGCTTGTAATACAGTGACATTCATTTGTCACTGCATTCCATCTGAGTTCCCCAGCATGCTGATTGATTTTTAAAATTTGCAGAGTAAAATTCATTCTTTGCGGTGTACAGTTCTATGAGTTTTGAAAATTTTATGGTCATGTCTCCACGTCCACAGTGCCACACAAAGCTGTTTCTTTCACCCCCAAAATTCTCTCATACTGTCTCATTGTAGTCAACCGCTTCCCCCACTCCATCCCTTGGCAACCACTGATCATTTTCCATCCCTGAAATTCTGCCTTTTCTAGAAAGTCATATAAATGGAATCATATACTATATAGCCTGTTGAATCTGGCTTCCTTCATTTAGAGATATGCATCCAAGATTCATCCATGTTGTTGTGTGAATCAAGAGTTTATCCTTTTTATTGCCAAGTGGTATTCTAATGTACTGATGCACCACAGTTTCTTTCTCCATTCACCTGATGAAGGACATTTTGTTTATTTCCAGCTTTTGGCAATTATGAATAAAATGGCCATGAAGATTCACACAAAGATTTTTGTTTAAACATTAGTTTTCAATTTGCTTCAGAAAATACATAGGAGTGGGATAGCTGAGTCATATAATAAGTGTATGCTTAAATTTATAAGAACCTGCTAAACTGTTTTCCAAATGCAACTATCATGTTGCATTCCCAATTCTAGTTGCTCCTAGTCCTCAGCAACACTTGGTGTTTGCAATTTTATTTTTTATTTTAGCCACCTAATAGGTGTGCAGTCTCTTATTTTGGCTTCTGTTTTGTTTTTGAAAGTGAGTTCTGCTAAATATAGATTTCTGTGTTGACTTTTGGGTTTTATTTCTGCACTTGAAAGATGTCATTTTGTTGTTGATTTGTCTCTTTTGTTTTTGGTAATATATCATCCATTAGTCACATTATTTCTCCCTGTATGTAATGTCTTCCCCTGTATATATGTATTTCCCTGACTGCTTTCAAAATTTTCATTTTATCTTTGGATTTTAGCATCTTGACTATCATGTACCTAGGTATGGTTTTATTTTGTATTTTATTTTGTGGGTTTCCTGACTTTCTTGGATCTAAAATTTTAGATTTTCCACCAAATTTTGGAAGTTTTGTGCTATTACTTATTGATTTACCTTTCTGCCTCATTTAATTTTCTGTCTCTCCTCTCTCGGCTGGGGACTCAATCATCTCACAGGTTGTAAGGATCTCTTCATTTTTCTTCAAAATTTTTACTTTCTTTTCTTCAGACTGGATAATTTCTATTGCTCTATATTCATGTTTCTTCTACTGTTTCTAATCTATTGGTAAACTCAAAAGTATTTTTTTATTTCATCTTTCTATTTGGTTCTTTTCTGTAATTTCCATTTCTCTGCTGAGTTTCCAGATCTGTTCATTCATTATGACAATATTTTTCTTTATAAAAGCTGCTTTCTTATCTTTCTCTGCTAATTGCAACACCTTGGAGATAGTTTCTACTGCCTGCTTTTTGTCGTGTATGGATTATATTTTTCTATTTCTTCAAATCTCACGATTTTTTAAATTATGTACTGGAAACCATGGATGATAGTTATAGAGACTCTGGATTCTATTGTATTCCTTTGAAGAGTGTTGTTATTTTGCTAACAGGGATTTAACTTGGCTGGACTGAAACTCCAATCCTCTCTCCTTTACAGTGGCCATAGCTGAAATCCTCATTCAGTTCTTTCATATTCCAACTGCTGTTTTTACACTAGGCCCCCTGGGGCCTACACTGCATGTGTGTTGTTCAAAGATCTGCCAATTTGGTGTTTGTGTGGGACACACTTTCATACATATTTTAACATTTTCCGGTTGTGGCTCCCTCCCTTGCAGAATTTCTTCCCTAATTTTCCAGCTACTCTGCCAGCTCCAAAATACATCCTCTAACATTACAAGTAAGACTGTAGTTTTTCTCCTGTATGGGCTATGCACAAATTTTGGAATGCTTTAAGGCAAAAGACTCAAGCTTGCATATATCTCCTGGTGCAATTCCCCTCATTCAAGGGAAGACTCCCTCTCGGTTCTGCTTCCTTTGGAAGAGATTTATACATACACACATATACACATTTATTATGCCATCAACTTCCATAACCATCAGGAAATTCTATAACTTCTGCAAGATTAACAATTTTACCTTACACTATATTTATCTCATGTGGTTTAAAACATCCAGAAATCATTGATAAACTGACCCTGCCGAAACTAAAGCCTGTTGAATTTTAAGAGATGGTCTCTGTTAACTAGGGAGGGATTTCAGATTGAACTTAATTTTATAAGTGGTCCCTTTATTACAATGTATTGTTCTATTATGTATTTCACTTCTTTTTTTAAAAAAGTGATAGTTGAGGGCACTTAGATAATAAAACGTTGAGAAGATAAGGAACTGATATACTCTGTAAGCTTCAAATGTTTTCAAGCATAAGATACAATAAGAACTAAAACTAAGAAATGGCAGAGGAAATAGAGATCAGAGGATGAAATTGCAAAACTAAATCTATAATAATATCTCAATGGCTAGCGTTGTGGTGCCAAGAAGGTGGTGAAGTCAAAGAATTCATAAAGATGATAATAGACTGCAAAGAAAAAAAGACTGAAATTTTTGTAGAGGGAATTTTTACAGCGATATTACAGATAGAGAACAGGGAAGATAAGTTGGAGTGAGAGACTATTTGTTTCTTAAATTATTTCCACTGTAGAGAACAAAAAAACAATTTTCTGAAATCTTTATTCCTCTCTATGACCCTATCTTTACCTGCAAACTCTCAGCCCTGAATCAGTGTCACAGTCCTCCTTTTCCATCCCTGGGGAATAGGGCAAATAAACTCATCTGAAACCTCAACTGCCCAGCCTGTGAAATAAGACCAGCCATCCATTCTCACAGAGGAGCCAACTGGAGGTAGGATTTTTAGTTCTGAATTCCACTAAACATCTTCAAAGAATTGTATCTGGCCGTCCTTATCCAGGGCTATCAGTGAAGGGCTGGCTGGCTTTCAGAGAAGACCAATTCACAGTCAGCTGAGACATTTTCTGTTGAGCTCTCTAGTGAAGGCTGTGGGGTTTGTCAGTAAGAGTTGATTTCTATATGGGTTATAATTTTTTTATTTTATTCATAGATTTATAAAGAAATTTACATGGTATTACTTATTATCAATAATAAAAGTTGTCTATTCTCTAGTCATTTAGGCAAAATCCTCCTCTCAGGCCCCACCCATGGACAAAGCTCAGATTTAATCTCCAAGAATCTGCCAGGCACTCTGTGGTCCATGGGAGGCCTCAAGTTAGCAATGTGTCCCCTTGTGTGCTGGTACTTAATCTTCCATCTCTTCAGGGTACAACTAGACAGAGACTCAAAGGACTTGACATTGGATAAATGTACTTTGCATTATCTTTAGACTTCTACGCTTTTCCAAAAGACTCTCAACATTTCCAGTAATTGTGTAACAGTTTACCCAACATTAAAGTTCTCACTCTATTAAAATAAATAAATTTTGAAAAGGAAAAAAGTGATCTTTGCAGTTTTGTACAGAATCTGTATAATAGGTGCATCCTTATAAATGGAGGAGAGATAACAAATTTAACTATTTTGGTTAGTTAACACAGTAAGTAATATACTTTATATATTATCAATTTTGAGACTATTTGTATTTAAAAATACTGCTTCAAACCCCTAAATCATTGTAAGTGGTAGAGTCTGCCATCTGCTTTGGCTGAACAATTATATACAGTAAGTCAGCCAAAATTCTTCCATTCCTGTATAATCTTATATATGGGTGGTAATTGTCAGTTCTCATAGATTATTTGAACACGTGCATGTCACAAAATACAAGTGGCCATTAAAAATTAAAATGTTCACCAAATACAAGATTATCTCATTCCCAGGAAAAGAAAACATTACTGTAACATTAAAGCTAAAACTGTCAAAAAGGAAGGCAAGATACACTCAAGTAAAGCTTTTGTTGAAAAGTTAATTGGCTCCTCTTTGAAACTTTGTCATGTTTATTATGTAAGCGAGATACTTTCCGAGCCTAGAATATAGAAATTGCTTATTAGTAAGTTAACATTGTGATCATTTATTTTGTAAATGTTAATATGAGAGACATAATTCATTTTCTACTATATTCATATTTTCAAGTTCTGCTAAATCTAAGGCCACATTAATTGGAAGTTGGGATACCTCTAGACATCTGAAAAATATGAGTCCTACACAGAAGCATATAAATTCTCTAATCAGCAGGCTCTAAATTCTAAAACATTCTAAGGTTTTGGAACAAACCAATGGCATTCCAAATTTACAGTAAGGTTGCATGTGCCATACATGATTCTATAGGAAGAGAAATCCAGATTTAAAATAGAGGAGACTGTGCACAAAAATAAAGTACATTTTCACGTCTGAAAGGGGATTTCAAGAAAGAAGGGACTCTCAGAACATGTGGTAAGTGGTAATTAACTTACCAAGGGCTCTGTAAAGGAGATCATATTGCGGACAAAAGAGCTTCACATGCAGAGAGCTAAAATGGCATCTCTGGAATCCTTACGATGATACAGACACTGAACTACTTTTTCCTAAAATTTTTTTGTGTGTGTGTGTGTGAGGAAGATCAGCCCTGGGCTAACATCCGTGCTAATCCTCCTCTTGTTGCTGAGGAAGACCGGCTCTGAGCTAACATCTATTGCCAATCCTCCTCCTTTTTTCTTTTTTTCCCCGAAGCCCCAGTAGATAGTTGTATGTCATAGTTGCACATCCTTCTAGTTGCTGTATGTGAGATGCAGCCTCAGCATGGCCGGAGAAGCAGTGTGTCGGTGCGCGCCCAGATCCGAACCCGGGCTGCCAGTAGCAGAGTGCCCACACTTAACCGCTAAGCCATGGGGCCGGCCCCTTTCCTAAAATTTAAAATGCATCTTATCCTCCAAACAAATACCACTTCCCTGCCTTGCAGCTTACCTGGGCATGGTGATGTGTGGGAATCATTTTCTAATTCATTGGCTCTTAAACTTGATGGACACCAGAAGCACCTGGAGGCCTTGTTGAAACCCAGATTGCTGGGCCCCATCCCAGAGTTTCCAGTTCAGCAGATCTGCAACAGAACCTGAGAATTTGCATCTCTACCCAGTTCCCAGGTGATGCTGATGCTGCTGGTCCAGGGAACTCACTTTGAGAACCACAGCCTAACTTACACCCTATGTATGGTTACCAAATCCATTATTTCATCCTTTGGCCACTACATTTTCTTTATCACATCAGCACCTTAGCTCCGAATCTCCTCACTTAGCAATGGGAATACTTGGAGAGTTTATAAGCTGGTCCTCCTTCCCGGCTCAGTTCTCCCTTTTCCTCTTGATACTACAATCTCTTGCCAGGTAATTCTTTAAACATCAGTTCATCATCGAGCGCCTCGTTCAAAAACTCATGGCTCTTATGCTGAGCACAAGACATTTTAAATTCTCTACTTGGCTCATAAGGTCTGTAATAGCCTGTAGAATGTGAACACCCTGTTCCCTATCCTGTCTGCTATAAAGGAGTATGTGAGGATTACACAAGATATGCACAGTGATGCTCGTTATGCACAGTGTGACATTCTATAAAGTCACTGTGAACACTGAATCGGTGAATATGACCTACTGCTCCTATGGGAAATGCAGGGTTAGGGTCATGCAAGCCTTAGTCACATTTTCTTCAATGGATCAAAACATGACTTTGTTCTCTGTTTCTCTTTAAAGTCACATTATTTAATATATATTATTGATATATTAACATTGAACTCACACCAACAACACTGTACCTCGTGTCTGAAAGAAGCTTGTCAAACACACATACTTTCTCTGTAAAGACACGTCACAGCCTCTTGCCCTGAGCAACACCAGGCAGCATTGCAGCACTACACATGGGGGACATATTAAACAGCAAAGTCACCAACACAAGGCACAAAAAGATAAAACATGAAGCACTAAATAGACTGCAAGAAGGACACTTGTTTACAGTATGGGCTGAAACGAGGGCAGAACGTCACCTTGTTCCCCCTCAGCAGGGAACGTGCACGTCCAGTGAAACGTCCAGTGCACGTCCAAATTTTTCACCACTTTGTGCATATCTGCAAATGGACATGAAAGCCCTGTGAATGTTGATTTGGGGGCTGCCAGTACATTTTAGCTAGTGGGCAAGTGTGCAAACACGGAATCCACAAATAATGAGGATCAACTATATTATGAAGACATCTTTTCAAAACCAGAGTATTGCTCAGATATAAGAGCAATAATGATAACATAACAGCTAACATTTAAGTGCCTACTATGTGCCAGGAGCTCTTCTAAGTAATTTAAATAAGTTAATGCATTTAAATCTCACTAAAACCCTATGAGACAGGAGTTATCAGTAGCCGCATTTTATAGATGAGGAAACTAAGGCTCGGAGAGGAAATACTTTGCACAGATTCCCCAGTTAAAAGTGGAGTAACTGGGATTGGTGCCCAGACACACTGGTCCAAAGCCCACAGCCTCAACTATTATGGTAGGAATGTGAATGAATTTTCTACCACTCCCTGAAATGCCCCTTCTGCTCCAGCCAGTGTGGTCTCCCACATACTTATTCACTCATCAAACATTTTCTGAGTGCCCCAAAGGTGTCGAGTACTGTGTTTAGATACTGGAGGGACAAATAGAATGTCGACGCAAATAATCCATAACCAATCTATAAATCAAAATTGCGGTGAGTTTATTATGAGCCAACCTCTGAGGACCATATAGCCCGGGAGAGTCCTTTCACGAAGAAATGGAGCACTCCAAAGACATGGGGTGTACAGAGTGGTTCCATACCATCAAAGAGCATGTACCACATGTGTTTGCAATGTCCCTTTTACAATAGCCACAACATCGACCTGTTGGCAGGTCGATTGATGGACACAGTGGGTATCAGGTCTGCTGTCTCCATGGATGTGGCTGTTGTCTTGAGTTGGGTGGTCCCAGGATGGGCGCAGCAATCAAATCCTAGCCTAGGGAGAAATGCTTATCCTTAAGGAAATGCCAATGTGAGGGAAGTTGCATTTACATCTTAAGGGCATTGTTGTTGTCTTTGAGACATGTTAATTGCTTAATGCGGATATACAATGGATGAACAGAGGCTACAGACCCCTTTTGGAAAAAAAAAAAACAAGGTGAGGCCCAATTAGTTTTACACCAAATGGCTTCCTCATGTGCTCCAATGTATCCTGTTGCTCGCCATTTATTTATCAAGAAGAAGGATAGTCTCAGCTTTAAGGAGCTCACTGTCTATGAGACATGAAGAAAACAACAGTTATGGAAAAGTAGATAAGTACAGGGTTCCAGGGTGGGGACATCAAAAGGGGTCTCTGGATGGAGATCTCTCAGGAAAAGTGTCCAAGAGGAAGAAACATTTGACATGAGTTTAGATTAAGAAATAGGAATTAAGTTGATCAAAAAAGTGGGTAGGAGGACAGAAGAAACACATAAAAATACAGATATAAAGGATGCTGAAGATTTCGGAAAATGGTATTTTTAAGGCTGGAACAAAGCGGACATGTAGGAGACAGTGGGTGATGAGGCTCAAGATGAGGACAGCAAGGCAAAGCCTGCGTGCTCTGAGCAGTCATTGAAGGAGTCTAAGCAGATGTCAGATTTAAGCAAATTTGGATTCTAGAAGGTAACTCTGGAGGCACTGGGGAGGAAAGATTAGAAGAAATTAAGACTGGAACTAAAGGGATCTGTTGGGAGACTAGGCAGCGATCCAGATAAGATAGGCTTTGGCTCAGGCATGGGGTCTGCAGGTGGAGGAGGCCAGGGGGTGGGAAGCAGTGCTGGGCTTCTGGAGGAGGAAACTGAGCCTCCTCTCACTCACAGGAAGACTGTGCCTGTCATGGCCTCCCCACCCCCATGCCCAAATGCCATGTTCCTTTCTACGTCTGTACCTTTCCTCTCTTCCCCCATCTGAAATCCTCATTCTTTCTTCCCTCCACCTGCCCAAAAGTAGTCCCTTTGAGGACTTGATCTAGTTTACCTCTCCTAGAAGCTGTCCTTAATTACAATTTCTCGATGACATTACCATTTTTTTAAGTTCTATAATACAACATACACTAATACCTTGGCAGAATCTAATTACATCTTGAAAACAATTTCACGGATGTGGAGAGCTTATAATTCTTTGTATTTCCTTCAATACCTACTACAAATACCTTGCACATATAGGTCAATAGACGTCCAGTAAAGTTCAATAAAGAAGAAGCACCCTTTATTAGCTAAAAACTTTTGTGAGCTCAGTTATTCCTTTAGATCAGCTGCTTGAACCATTTGTCTTTCTCAACAGGTCAACAGTGTTGCCCAGAACAAATGAATTTTACACCTTCTCAAACTCAATAGAGCAAAGATGGGACTTCATTCTCCCTGCAAGCCTTACTGCCACAGAGAAAAGCAAAAACAACGTGTGACATCTAATTTTTTTCTCCACAATCTCGTCTCAAATTGCAACTGTTTTCCAGATGCTATCTGCTTTTCATTCTTAAAACTGACAGAAAAGTTTCTCATTATTTCTTTTTCTTTTCTTTTTGTGAGGATGATCAGCCATGAGCTCACATCCGATGCCAATCTTTCTTTTTATGCTGAGGAAGATTAGCCCTGGATTAACATCTGTACCCATCTTCCTCTACTTTATATTGGATGTTACTACAGCATGGCTTGACAAGCGGTGCGTTGGTGCGCGCCAGGATCTGAACATGTGAACCTGGGGCCGCCGCAGCATAGCACATGCACTTAACTGCTGTGCCACAGGGCCGGCCCCTCTCTTTATTTCTAAAGCTGAAATGTCTAAATCAGTCTCTGGGCTAGCTGGAGTTTCCATAAAATGAAAATGTACATTCCAGAAAAGTCCTTAAATTTCCAAAATCATCCTTAATATATTATGGTAAACACCTTGGCAGAATGTCACTGATTTTCAGTGTCAGTGCCTCCACAAGGGTATCCTTGCATTGTCTCCCCTCCCAACCACCTCTGACTTTGCCCCTCCCCAGGCTCATGGGCTCAAAGTGTTTACTGAGCACTAAGAATGATCAGAGTCTGAGGGAGACTTCAAGGATGACTAAGCCATGTTTTCTGACCCCAACCAGCTCTCTCCATCTCTCCTTTAACCTCTATTTTTCTTGCTCTGGTTTCTACTTTAGTTGTTTACTTGTCTTGTGAATTGTTGTTTTGTGGTTTATAATTACCATGTAAATTCATATTATGTTTTGCCTTAGAGTTTAGAAAGAACTTACGTTAAACAATGTTTTTTTCCCAGAGCTTGATGTGTCTAATATCTTCCAATGCAATTCAAGTGGCTTCTTGTTTTTATGTCTCCATCATTATTCCTTCAGAATTATGTTCACTCCACACTTTTGATCTGACCAATGCTGCTTTACTCTTTAAACTTTTCTATGAGAAGACTCACGTGAGGAATCCCTCAAGCACCATCAACTAGGCGACGCCACATTCCTCACATCTCTTTCCTTGATTTGTTCCTATATAAAGATGTTTCTTTTTTTTTTTTTGGTGAGGA
Organism: Diceros bicornis minor; assembly: GCF_020826845.1. Lineage (NCBI taxonomy): Eukaryota > Metazoa > Chordata > Mammalia > Perissodactyla > Rhinocerotidae > Diceros > Diceros bicornis. The sequence goes on along the minus strand of NW_026690921.1, from coordinate 1,083,802 downwards.
AGATGAGCACTGAGCTAACATCCATGCTAATCCTCCTTTTCTTTTTTCGCTGAGGAAGACTGGCTTTGAGCTAACATCTATTGCCAATCCTCCTTCTTTTTTTCCCCCAAAGCCCCAGTAGATAGTTGTATGTCATAGTTGCACATCCTTCTAGGTGCTGTATGTGGAACGCGGCCTCAGCATGGCCAGAGAAGCAGTATGTCAGTGCGCGCCTGGGATCCGAACCCGGACTGACAGTAACTGAGCGCACTTACTTAACCTCTAAGCCACGAGGCCGGCCCAAGATGTTTCTGAAACTAATAATAAATCGTACCAAGTGGTCATTGTATAAAAAGCACTATCACAGATAACTTAAAGAGAACAAATGGAAAAGAATATTCAATTCCTCAGATAGGTTTGCAATCAAATGACACATTGAGGGGACCTGGGGACACTGAGCAGAGCAGGATCCTAAGAGAAGAGTTTTAAGTCAATTTCAAATGAGGTTAAAACTGGAATGAGATAGTATTTTATCAGTTAGCTGAAATCATAAACATTTTTCTGACCTTTGAGTGTTTATTTGCATATAAACTGTACATGTGGGGTAAGAGAGTGCTGATATTGTTTAATTTCTTTTTATTATTCAGCACTTTGTAATAGATGTGGCTATTCACAATTAATAAATATCATAATGTGGAGAGATCCAACTTTCAATTGCCTGATATTATCAATTCTTACACAAAGCTAGAGTTTTAAAGATCAAATTTCATTCTACTTACCTTTCAACTAGTCCATTTATATCAGAAAGATGCTGAGTTTTAGGAAAATACTTCAAAACATAAATTTTACATGTAATTTCAAAAGCAAAGAATTAGTTAAAAACTGGGTGGTAACCCGTTTTGCTACCATATATTAATCTTTAACATGGGAGCAAACATTTTTAGAAAATATAATTGATATTTGCCTGTTTGTATATTGTAGAATGTTAAAGGATTTAAGTTTTAATAGTATTTCAAATACCAGAGAATAAAAAACAGAATTGTTTCAGTTTTATGAAATACTTTTTTAGACATAGCAGATTTTCAGAGCATATTACTTGAAAATAAAATAATTAGTGATGTTTAAGCAATGTGGTTTTATTTTAAACTTGCTCATTCCATAGGAGCATCAGTAAAAGCCCTCCAGGGGTAGCTGACGCTCTTTCCCTCCACATGAGCACCAGCTGCGTTTGCTTTAAGCATCAGACTCTCGGGCAACACCATAGCCCTCAACTCCGTTTAGTTGAGAAAAGGCTTTAAGAGTAGTGTGTTTTTTCCAGGGGTATGGAGCTCCCAGACTTATTAACTACAGGGAGAGTGTAAGAGTCAGAACGCATTCAATAAACTCCAGTGTGCTCAGGTGAGAGGGTAAGTGCCTGAACTCACATCTGAAGAAGAACTTAGAGGATGCTTTCTGACTCTGCTTCGTGCCTCTGACTAAGCAGCCCTGGACATCCCCGTTACAGCCACGGAATAACACAGGCAACCTTGATGGACCAGAAATCCTCCTATGTCCATCATTTGTACAGAGCAAACTGGCTTAAGACCTCTTGTTTCCTGCTGCAGTGGTAATTTACAGACATACAAAACTGCCATCTAGTGACTAAGAAGAAAACAGCAAGGTGCTTTACATGAAAAATGAAATTGTGATTTTTTAAAAAAAGAACAGTGAAGCACTGAGGTTGGTAAAGTTGACACAATGTGGCACACGAAAGTTATAATAAAACTGAAAAATGTGTAGGTGAAGTAATCAGTTGTTCTCTCTGCCTCTAAAACATGACTTGACATCTGACTCGTAAATAGTATAGTTCAAGTACAGTAGAATAATTTTGGAAATAAACTTCTCATCTCATCCAATGATGTTGGCAGGAGCCGGTATTAAATAGCCAGATGGTGAGTACCCATGTTGAAGTACCATTTTTATCACCGTGGAGAGCATATGAGGCATAAAACCCAACATACTGATGTTCAGGTCTTCCCTCTTACCCTTGATCAATTTTGCAAACATGGTCTTTTTTTATTTTATTTTTGTGAGGAAGGTCAGCCCTGTGCTAACATCTGCCAATCCTCATCATTTTTTGCTGAGGAGGACTGGCCCTGGGCTAACATCCATGCCCATCTTCCTCCACTTTATACGGGACACCACCACAGTGATGGGGCAAGAGGGAGAATCTCCCTCTGCCCTTTTCCTTAAGGTTCTTATGGCTGGCCAAATAATTAACAAGACATGTTAGCAGGAGAAAATAATACCAAGTTTAATAACATGTATACATGGGAGAAACTCAGAAATGAGCAACTCGTCCCTCTGTCTAAGCTGCTTGCTTAAGTATTGCAGCTAAAAGCGAGGAACGTGTTGGGGGTGGGTAGTGGTCTGGGACATCAGAGGCCAGGAAGACAATTCTTTTCAGGGTCGTCTATAGATAATGTGGTCAGGGAGAGACAGAGTTTTTGATAAAAGGGGCTTGGTGCTTTTCCTATTGTAATCTTTATCCTACATTATCTTTACAGCCATCATGATAATAACTCCTTCCTGAAACAGATCTTTTGTTTTAAATTCTTTAGGCAGTTTGGGAGGGGAAACTCAAATATTCTTCCTGAGTTCTCTGAGTCCTTATTGTCTTCAGCTCGAAATAATCCGCATACCAGAGTGGTGCCTCCTGGGGTAGCTTGCCCTGAGCACCATCAACAGCATGGCTTGCCAAGCTGTGCGTCGGCGCACGCCCTGGATCCGAACCTGCGAACCCCAGGCCACCGCAGCGGAGCTAACGCACTTAACTGCTTGCGCCACTGGGCAGGCCCCTAAACATGGTTTTCTTTATCAGTTAAGTATGAATTATAATAGTTACTTTAAAGGATTACTGTAAGAATTGCATGAGGTAATACAGTAAAGGAACCAGTGTAGAGTGATAATTAATTCTCCTGCCCTGTCTCTCTTCTATGAAACATATACAAATCATCTAAGAAGAGAAGTCGTCTATACCATAAACTTATGACAAAGAGTCAATGGCTCCAGAAGTAAGGGCCACCATTGTTGAGAGCTTAACCTCAACTGCTTCCAAATACTCTTAACTCTCAATTAATTTTATGTGTTCTCGGTCTTCCAGACACTTCGCTGGCTACAAGGAAAGCAGAAGGTGTGAAATTTAAATTGATGTGTTTCACCCTTGAATGTCCAAGCTGTAACATCAGGTGTTTTAAATCACCTAGTTCATCAGGTTTTCTGCTTATTACTATATATTTTACCATGGTTCACAGCCCGAGAAAAATAGAAAATCATTATAATATTACACACATGAATCTATTTCTTGACTATTACAGCTGGAATCTTAATATATAGAGCAATGTTGTACAGAATACTTTTGTCCAGGTTTTCTTTGGCATTATCATATATAATGAAGAACTCAGTAACATATGCCCTGGAGATAAGGATTTAGAAAAATCTAATATACTATTCTAGTCATGCCTCAAAAAAAATGCTATAAAAATAATGAGAGGATATTTTGAAGGCACAATTTTTCTTAATTATTTCCAACTTTATGTCCCTTTACCTCTTTTTAATCATTCTGCATCATATTCGCTATGGGCTAATTATCTCACAGTAATTAAATAACCCTCAGCTGAGTCCACCATGCCTCTTCAAGTGCCCCAGCCTGATGTTGGTCTCAGCTCTGACAAAAGGAAGCTGGGAAAACCTGTTTTGTAGCACTATTCTTAAGGATATCTTTACTCTTACAATAATAGTTATATTTTTGAAAGGCACCAGTGGATTATAAAATCAAGTACTCAACAAATGTTGTATCCTCATTTTCCCTCCAGAGGGAACACAACTTCCATGTGTAATGAAGGGCTGCTGCTTTATTGTTTTTTCCTTTCAAGATATCACTTGTAAAACATGTCAACGTAAATAATCTATAATGAATCTATAAATCAAAACTGGGGTGAGTTTATTATGAGCCAACTTTTGAGGACCATGGCCCAGGGCCTTCCTTCCCTAAAGAAGGAAGGGCACCAAAGAAGTGGAGTGTACAGAGCGGTTATATACCATCAAAGAGCATGTATCACATGAGATTGCAATGTCTCTTTCACAATAGCCACAAGATCGCCCTGCCAGATTGCCCTGCCAGAATAGCTATTGACGGACTCAGTGGGGAGGGCGTGGCTGGTGTCAGGTCTGTTGGTTCCAGCTGGGTGGTCACAGGATCAGTGCAGCAGTGAAATCCCAGCCTAGGGAGAAATGCTTATCCTTAAGGAAATGCCAAGGAGGGGGAAGTTGCATCCTTATCTTAAGGGCATATATTCTTCTCTTTGGGACATGGCAAAGCAGATACACAATGCAGGTGACAGGCCCTTCTGGAAAAACAAACCCAGGCCAAATTAGTTTTACCCCAAATGGCTTCCTCATATGCTCTAATATATCCTATTGCTTGCCATTTATTTATCATTTTCTCACTTTCGATCTATAATATTTTGATAGAAAGCATTGAATGATCAAAATATTGTCCCTCGGCCCCAGAGTGGTTGTTGCCTGTCCTGGGTCCCTCATGTCCCTCGGTGCCAGGCTTTTGTCTCATTTGTTTGCCCAGTTGTCCACCTTGGGGGGAATTAATTGGATATAGTGAACAAGCAAAGAGGTATATATATATTAATAGAGGAAGCATTTCATGGGCTTTGGATTAATTTTAGGTTGTTGCACAAACATTGTATCTGTGCTTTTTATGACTCCTTGTGTTTACGCTATTCACAATTATAGAACAAGTACAGTAACAATGATAATAATTTAACTTCTTTGAAAAGATTAGTGTAAAATGAGTTCTTAGGCATAGTCCCTATCAAAAAAGGAAGTTTGTCCTAGGTTATAAGATCAATCGACCACCTCAAGTTTCATTACTCCAGCTTACATGACAGTCTTACAGCACTGAGAAAAGAAAACAGCAATTAGTTTAAATATTATGACTAGTACAAGAATTCCAAGAAGTAATAGAAATAGGAATTGCAATCCAGATCAAAAAAGGGAACCAATACCAGAAGGGAGACAACCAAACAACTCAAGACTGAACGCAGGATCGCTTAGGGCATTCACCTGCTTTTTCATGGGCTTTAGCAGAGATGACACATTGGAAGACTCGTCAGGTATGAAAACACAGCATTCAGTTTGAATGATTGTACATGTACCACCTTGGGATGTAGTTTAAATATCTAAGGCCATTCTATCTTGAAGGACAGTCTTTTTATTAAAGACATTTTAGTATTTAATAAGGCAATTCTTGCTTGACTGTCATTAAGGGCTTCTGTATGTGATGTGACATCATTTAGCCCTAAAAAAGGAACAAATATAGCTAGCTGCTCGGTGGTCATACCAGGGGAACACTGAATGAGCCCATCTGGCATTAAGCAGAGGCAGGTTGGCAGCAGTTGTCACTGTGAATCCTTCCCTGCATTTAAGAGAAGATAGGGTGCAGTGTTTTAGCCATCAGGCCAGTAGTCAAGGCCAGAGATTTGTTCTATACAACCATTAAGTTATATTAGGAGCCACCCGATAAATGCCTGGACTTTAAGACCAGACTGTTCCAAATCAAGCACCTTGCTTAAGTATGATAGTATTCTGAAAATCTTAAATGTAACAATTATAAAATAGGTATACAGTTTAAGCATAACAAAGGTTTAAATGAGTGGATTTAAGGTTGGGAATACAGGCCTGGTCCGGAGTCTTGGGACAGCTGTCTACAATTGATGTCTTCTTCTCATCCTGGTTTGGAGATATTCGTATTGGCCAGTTGAAGTCAGCTTTCAGAAATAGGAACTGTAACACGCTTAGATGCAAAAGCCTCTTTTTAAAACAAGAAATGTGAATCCATGAGTCTATGTCTTTTGATTCTGCAGTGCACGAACTGGTTAAAATTACCTGGTATGGTCTTTTCCAATAGGGCTGTAGAGTCTTTTATTTAATGTCTCTTCTGATAAGTAAATTTTCTAGGTTATCATCCTTATGGTCTGGGAGAGCTCTGTAAAAAGAATCGGCTACCGACTTCTCCTATATATATTTTTTTAAGTGTCTCAATGAGAACTTGGTAGTAATTAAGATATTTTCTTTACATGAAGTTGATCCATACATTTCTTTATCTAATTGCATAGGCTGTCCAGGTATTATCTCAAAAGGAGACAGCCGATATTTAGCAAAGGGCGTGAATCTAAGATTGAGGAGCAGTAGTGGAAGAGCTTTCAGCCATGAGGTGAAATGTTCCTGAAAACTTTGCCAATTGAGTTTTGATTGTGCCGTTAGTTCTTTCCACCAATCCTGAGGATTGGGAATGTTAAGCGAAGTGGAAATGCTGTATCATTGGCCCAATATTACAAATAGACTAATTATTTGTCCAGTGAAATGAGTTCCCTGGTCACTATGTAACTCAGCAGGAATTCCCCAAACAGAAATTATTCTCTCTAATAGTAATTTACCTACTATTAGAGCCATTGCTCTTCTGCAAGGAAAGGCCTCCACCCAAAGTGAGAACACACAGTCATTACAAGATATATTTATCCTTGAGATGGTGGCATTTGGACAAAGTCCGATTGCTATACCTCAAAGTGTCCCTTAGTAAAGGGAAAGTGGCCTTGTGATTCATGTAGTAGTTTCCTTAGATGATATTTTGGGCATATAACACAATCAGTATAGCTTTATGAGCCGCTGTGGGAGAAGGTTTTTAAAAGCATTGCTCTTCCCACAAAATTATCTTTTCAGGTGCCCAATGGGTTAATTGGTGTATATGCTGGAGCAGTGGCAATTGTGCTCCAATAGGTACTATGGGTTTTTTTACTGGGTGCAAACCACATCTGTGAGGGAGTGTCAAAAACTCCCCCTTTTGACTGCTATATCTGTTTCTCTTCTTTCGTGGTGATTTCTTTCAAGCCTGTGGAAAGAAGTCTTTTATTGGGTTAGCAGAGTTAGTAGGTATTAGCAGGTGTGGGAGATCAAGATTTGGCCACCCTGAAATATATCTCTTTACCTCGATTGTTTTCTTTGACCGACATTTGACCTCCCCCAATAACTGCCTAAAGAATTTGACATAGTAACTCTTTCCTGCAACAGATCGTCTATCTGATGGCTGTAATATAATGTAAAATAGATGTTACAATAGGAAAGACACCAACAAGCCCATCTTATCAGAAGTTCTGTCTCTCTGGCCACATTGTCTGGATGGCCCTGCCGAGGAGTTGCCAGACAAACATTTATATTTATAAGGGAAATCTCCATTTGTAAAGATATCTCTCTCTCTGTATTGGGAAGAGGGGGTATGACCTCATTTCTAGAAACTTATCAATGTGGAAGGCGAGGCCTTAAATCTGCATAATAACCTTACTCTTTTTTACAGAGCTTTAGTGGTGATCTGTAACTGACACCCCCCACCCCCACATCCTCCTCTGTCTTTATGTAAAGACGGTATTTAAGATCAGAATTTCTGCTATTGTGTTGAGAAAAGCAGTGTCCCTGGTTTCTCCCATGTATACATGTTATTATATTTGGTATTATTTTCTCCTGCTAACCTGTCTTGTTAATTATTTGGCCAGCCATAAGAACCTTAAGGGAAAAGGCAGAGGGGGATTCTCCCTCTTCCCCCACACAGGCATTCTCGAGGGTAGAAAGCATATCCAGCTTGGTAATATCTTGCTTATCACTTAAGTAAGACCCATCTGTAAACCAAATTAAATAGAATGCAGTCGTGGTCTTTCCTTTTGTAATGTTGGAAGCAAGATAGCAGTGATAAAATAGTGAGTAATATTTACCTATGCAGTATAACCTAAGAAGTTTTATCATTTCCTTGACAAGGCTGCCCGTGCAATTTAGCATACTTAACAAGTCTAATTAGTTTAGCATCTCCCTCTTTATAGGAAGAGATAAAATTTTCTTGAGAATTGCCAGGGCCCTTTGAAAACTCTCAAAGAAAAAAGTTATTAGACAGACTTTATTTAGGATATGAATTTTGTGGAGATTGCCAAAAATATAGAAGGGTTTTAAACACTTGGTCAGACAAGATCAAGGAGTTGCTGCTCTTGTCGCAGTGAAATCATACTTAGTTAACGAACAGCAGTTATACAGTCAAAAAGACCTTAATAGAGAGACCTCAGTCTTTTGAACATAGTAAATTACCTTAACAAAACAGATTTCTGTTCTTTAGATAAACTTAACTCAAAGGTGAAGAAAAATCTTTTTACCTAATAACCTCTATCAAGAGTAGATTAAGAGTAGAATAGGGCCGGCCCTGTGGCTTAGCAGTTGAGTGCGCATGCTCCACTGCTGGTGGCCCTGGTTCACATCCCAGGCGTGCACCGACGCACTGCTTCTCCAGCCATGCTGAGGCCACGTCCCACATACAGCAACTAGAAGGACGTGCAATTATGACGTACAAGTATCTACTGGGGCTTTGGGGGAAGAAAAAAAAAGAGTAGAATAAAATTATCCTTTTAAAAGGAAGAAGACCAAATTTGAATTTTGTACCAGCTTACTTTTGATATTAAAAATCATTTACTTAATTGGATTTAGTTTAATCTTAGCCAACTTGACAGTGTATAAAACTCCTCTGGGTTTCTCTTCAACAAACCTTCTATAACTTTTTGTTTACATTCAGAATTTGTGCCATGTGCTCCTTTTTTTTTCCTTCTAGTACTTTTCAGGGCAAATTTATCTTTCCTAACCAAACAAAAATATTTCCATTTTTCATATCTTCTTAATGAAAACACACATTTTACTCTCCTTGAATACAAACATATTTTTCTTAATTTTTTAGTAGTTTAATCACATATTAGAAATTTTTAACCCTTAGAAACATTAATTTTTAAGTAAAAACTAAGTAAGCAATTATAAAATTTCTTTTGCCATAGCATAACTTGGCTTGACAAATTTATATGGACACTTTTTATAATTTTTGGAAACATGTTACTTTATAGTACAATCTTTTAAATAAAACACAAGACATGTTTACTAATAGACCCAAAACACCTTTTAGCTTTTCTGTAATAAGCCAAAAGTAGATAAACCTATATTTAGCAATCAATGTCTAATATTTTATCTAATTTGGAAATGACCTAGATACTCAATGAATTTTTTTTTTTCTGAGGAAGATCAGCCCTGAGCTAACTTCCATGCTAATCCTCCTCTTTTTGCTGATGAAGACTGGCTTTGGGCTAACATCTGTGCCCATCTTCCCCCACTTTATATGGGACGCCGCCACAGCATGGCCTGACAAGTGGTGCATCGGTGCACACCCGGGATCTGAACCCGAGCCACCAGCAGCAGAGCGCGCGCACTTAACCGCCAAGCCACGGGGCGGCCCCTCAATAATTATTTAGATTGCCTACAAGACTTTATGAGACATTAGATAATATTAGCCATCATTTACTATTTTTGAGACTCGTTTTGTAATAGAAATAACATCAGTTTATCTGACGAATAAAGGCTGCATATCTGCATTTTATTCAATGCTGAAAACTAACAAGATTAAATAAGCTTTTATTTACCAAAGATTATTTCATATCACGTTAACTGGAAAAATATTTGGATTTAGAAACAACTTTTGTAAGTGCTTACTTCAAGTTAATTGAATAGACCTCTTGATTTTGACCATACCCTCCGGAGGTAAGATATCACGCATATATAACATACATGTAGAGACACACACATAAAGAACAGACAGATGCAACAAAGATTTTATAGCCGCTGTTTTAGAAAATTTATTAGTTTCTATCTGCAGAAAGCTTCTTAACCATTTTTTTTTCTTTCAGTCTTAGGCCCCCTGCTGTCTTAGCACTTGGGCAAGTCTCCTGGGTTCAGAGGCCAGGCCGCCCAGCCGGGAACGGTCCAGCAAACTCAATTTCCCGCTTTTATTTTATTTTGCTACAAAGTCTGAACAATTTCTAGGGACTGTGTAGCGGGTCAGGAGTGTACTGCTTGTGAGTGTTACTCACTAAAGAAAGGTCGTAATGACTCTCTTACGTACCTCGGTTTCTCCCGCCCGCAGTCTAGGTACTGCCGTGGGGGTTTGGAGCTCGGGTGACCAACCCTCCTGTGCGGGTCCCCGGACGAACCTGTGATTAATTAACATGAATGATAGTGGAATTCCCTATAGGAAAGACCGTTACACGTCGTGGTGTTCGCCTCTGACACCCCCGTTGAGATTCTCAGTTGCCTGAGAATGCCCGAAAGGCCGGGAGGAGCAATGTGCCTTTTCTACGGAGCTGAACAGATTCAGTCTCTCATTTCTCTATCAAGCAGTTTTGATCATACTTTATAAACATAATTCTTCCCAATTTTAAGCCATATTAATGTCACCCTGCCCCATTCACTCCAAAAGTTCCCCCTAGGCTCCCCAGGCCTATGAAAGTCCCTTTACATTTCTCTTTCCTAGGAATTCCTCCCTAGGTTCCTCTGACCTAGGGAATGTACCAGCACCCCCTTAAGACTGTGGGAGATCAAGATTTGGCCATCCTAAAATATATCTCTTTACCTTGATTGTTTTCTCTGAGGGACATTTGACCTCCCCCACTAACTGCCTAAAGAATTTGACATGGTGGCTCCTTCCTGGAACAGATCTATCATGATGGCTGTAAAGATAATGTAGGATAGAGGTTATAATAGGGAAGGCACCAAGACTTTTTATCAAAAACTTTGTCTCTCCCTGACCACATTATCTATAGATGACCCTGAAAAGAATTGTCCTCCTGCCCTCTGAAGTCCCAGGCCACTACCCACCCCCAACACGTTCCTCGCCTTTAGCTGCAATACTTAAGCAAGCAGCTTAGACAGAGGGGCGAGCTGCTCATTTCCGATTTCTCCCATGCATACATGTTATTAAACTTGGTATTATTTTCTCCTGCTAACCTGTCTTGTTAATTATTTGGCCAGCCATAGGAACCTTAAGGAAAAGGGCAGAAGGAGATTCTCCCTCTTCCCCCGACAAGACACCTAGCCTTAAGCCTTGAAAACAGCTCGAATAAACCCTGGACTGTCGACTTAAAATAAAGAGGTCTAGGTTTCAGGAGAACTCACTAGTGTCACCTGAAGAATGCAGTAATCTGGAGGACACAATGGGTCCCTATTGGTACCCAATGCCAGTTCAGTGTAGATTCCAGGTGGTCTCTGGTGGGTTTCTCTGAAATCCTGCCATGACTACACCAAGAAATGTCTACGTAAATCATCTGTAACCAATGTACAAATCAAAATTGGGGTGAATTTATTATAAGGCAACTTTTGAGGACCATGGCCCTGGGCCTTCCTTCCATAAGGAAGGAAGGGCACTGAAGAAGTGGAATGTACAGAGCGGTTATGTATCGTCAAAGAGCATGTATCACATAGGATTGTAATGTCCCTTTTACAATAGCCACAAGATCACCCTGCCAGGTTGCCCTGCCAGAATAGCTATTGATGGACACAACAGGGAGCAAGTCTGCTGTCTCCATGGGCGTGGCTGGTGTCAGGTCTGTTGTCTGGAGCTGGGTGGTTACAGGATGAGTGCAGCAGTATAATCCCAGCTTAGGCTGAAATGCTTATGCTTAAGGCAATGCCAATGAGGGGGAAGCTGCACCCTTATCTTAAGGGCATTTACTCTTCTCTTTGAGACATGGCAAAGCAGATACACAATGCAGCTGGCAGGCCCTTTTGGAAAAACAAACTCAGGCTGAATTAGATTTACCTCAAATGGCTTCCTCATATGCTCCAATATATCCTATTGCTTGCCATTTATTTATCAAGCTCAGGGCATGTCTTTCAAACAGAAATCATCGAGAATAGCATGAACTAGTCACTTACCAACAGATGTCACTGTGGCAACAGAATATTAACAAGTGGCCATCAAATATAACCATTTTCCCAAATATTGTATTTCACTGAATTAATCAAAAAGGGATTCTTCTTTCTTATACTCACAAATCTCAACTCTGAACTGAACACTAGAGGTAGCCAATTTTGAATAAAGACCTTTAACATCAAAGCCAGCCAATAGATCTTGTTAAAGAAAATCCAAACTTGGGAACACTTTGTTTTCCATCACATGCAAATCCTCTCAAACTCAAGATAAGGTCCTGGTTTTGTGCAGATGGAGAAAAGCTTCTCTTCCTCTTTTTCTATTCTGATAGTCCAGGGAAGAGCCCAAAAGATCTCCTGGTGGAACATGAACAGTTCTTTACATTAGAAACGCAGGCAGTGTTTCCTAGCTTCTTTTCTATAGGCCGAGCGAGACCTGCTGACCTGACCAGAGGAGCAAACTTCTGGGCTCCAACAGTAAATAAGACTGTGTGCAGTTTACCACACCAATGAACTACAAAGATATATCAAGAAATATTTTGAACACCCACACCTAAGCTCTCCGTTTCCCTCTGTTTAATTCCATGGCTACCTGAACTGAGTTCATTCTCCATCCCCATCCCTTTCGTGATAGTTTTTATCTCCTTGAATCACCATGTTATAACATCTAAGAGAAATTTATCAAAACACTTTCTTCAAAATAGCTAGCTGAAGTATAAAAGTTGTAGAGGGTCAAGATTTTAAGATGAATGTGATGTACAGAGTAACTGTACTACAAAGTAAAAAAAAACGAATGAGAACAATAAGGAAGAAAAAATTGATAAGGAGAAGGAATATAATAGAGAGTAAAAGTAAGAAAGAGAGAAAAAAGAAGAAAGAAGGTGTAGGAAAGAGAAAGAGTCAGGAGAAGCATGAGAAATGGCAAAAAGGGGCACGAGCAGAGGGAAGACACCATGCTCAGAGCAAATGACAAGACAACTGGCTTCTGAGCAGGGCTCAGGTCTAGAGTCACTGGGCTGCGTTTGAAAACTCCACTCAGTTCTAACATCCAGAGAATGACCACGCCTCATGCAAACTCTGACGACACTGATTACCAGCGCTGTCCTCTCCCGGGACCTGCTGGAGCTTTGAGAACTGCCTCTGTCAGCAGCTCTGGGACTGACAGAGTCCCCACTAAATATTCATCAAACTAGGATGGTGGTTTTTGTTCTGAATTACTTTTTTTTAAATTTTATTTATTTATTTTTTCCCCCAAAGCACCCGTAGATATTTGTGTGTCATAGCTGCACGTCCTTCTAGTTGCTGTATGTGGGATGCAGCCTCAGCATGGCCGGAGAAGCCGTGCATCGGTGCACGCCCGGGATCTGAACCGTGATATTTTAAAAAGAATAGGGCCGGCCACATGGCTTGGCGGTTGGGTGCACCCGCTCCGCTCAGGCGGCCCAGGTTCAGATCCCGGGGACGCCCCTACGCACTGCTTTTCGGGCCATGCTGGGGCCGCGTCCTAAGTGCAACAACAGGAAGGATGTGCAGCTGTGACATACAACTATCTACTGGGGCTTTGGGGGGAAAATAAATAAATAAAAATTAAAAAATAAATAAAAAATAAAATGAATAGACACAGAGGTAAATGAAAAATCATGGAAAGTCCACACATAGACCTCTGCAAATGCAGACAACTTGATCTTGGTCAAGACAATAAATGCACTCCAACATAAAAAATAATAGTTTTTTAAGTCTTTAGTCTTTTAGTCTCTGGTCATCATCAACCATGGTGATGATACAAAAAGATTACCCTATGGAAACAAATGAACAAAGACACCAACTTTGCACCTTAGACATAAGTTTACTCAAAATCACTCATCAACTTAAATATAAAATACAAAACTGTAAAAATCATACTGGGAAACAGGAGAAAATCTTCATGATTTATAGTTTGATGATTAGTTTTCATATACAAGACAAAAAGCACAATCCATGAAGAAACTAATTGATCATGTGGACTTGGTTAAATTTAAACTGTCCAATCTGGGAAAGACAGCATTCACAGAGTGGAAATACAAACTCCTGACTAGGATAATACATTTGTAAAACACATATCTGCAGAAAGACCTGCATGCAAAATATTCAAAGAACCAATCAAATACTGCAACAAGAAAACAAACTCCCCTAATTAAAATAAATAGACCAAAATATGAATAGACAAGTTACCAAAAATATATATATACATGGGAAATAAGCAAATATAAATTGCTCAACAACAAGAAATTATTGGAAAATAAAATCCATTGTGCATTAAGAAAAAGCAAAATTAAAACACCAATGAGATACTCTACTCTTCTAGTAGAATAGCTAAAAACCAAAAACTGACAATACCAATTACTGGTGAGGATGTAGGACAATAGGAAATCTCATTCACTGCTGATGGGAATACACACAGTACAACCTCTTAAGAAGACATCTTGCTAATTCTTGTGAAGCTAAATATAGTGTCACTATATGGTGCACCAATTGTGCAGCAATGTATTTCTCCAACTACTGTGAAAATATACATCCACACACAGACCCCTAAGAACATCTAAAAAGCAGCTTTATTCACAGTGGCCAAAACCTAGAAGGAACCAATATGTCCTTTAACAAGTGAATGACACCCAAGCGTGGGACACTGAGGGAAGACACTTGAGGCACACATGGGCTACAGGCACAGGGTAAGGAAACACACAAGTTCAGACAGGGGCTAGAGGAAGAGTAAATGAAAACACTGGTTGTCTAGATAGGCTGGAGGCACAGAGAATGTAGACAAACACGAGCTGGCATGGGCTGAAGCACAGCGGACAGGCACACTCAGGGATGGAAAGGGATGCAGACACATGGAGTGAGAGAGACATGTGAGGTTTGGTATAAAATGTGGGCACAGGAGATAGAGACACTCGAGGAAAATATATGCGCTGCAGGTAATTGAGAGAACGACATGAGTTGTCTGACATGGGTTTTAGAGAGAGGGGATGGAGACTCAAATGGGTTGGCAAGGGCTACAGGAACAAGGAATGGAGACTTTTGAGAGGTGGTATGGACTGAGGGGAGAGAAAATCTTGACAAAACAAAAGGGCAGACATGGACTGCAGTCATATGAGATGGTGACACTCAACACAAGATATGAGCTTCAGGTAGAGGGATGGAGACACACAAAGGCTGGCTTGGTTGCAGATCATGGGCTGGAGACGCTATGGGGCCGACATGGCTTGCAGCACAGAATTTAGAAATACACTAGGGAAGACAAGAGATACCAGCTACATCTGTGTGTAGCCTTAAATGAATGTATGACTATGGAAGAAAGACAGGAAATCCACAATCTCAGCTTCTGTCTCAAGAATTAAAAGAGAATAACACGGACAAAAATACAGATAGGAAACAATAATAAAGATAAGAATCAATGAAATAGAAAAATACTAAAGAAATAAATCAGGCTAAAAGTTATTTTTAAAATATTAATAATGTTAATAAACCACTAACAAAACTGATTAAGGAAAAGAAAAAGAAATGAAACACAAATGACCAGTATCAGAAATCAAATAAAAAGTATTCTCTACAGAGTGCTTAGATCTTAACGAGATACATCATTTTGTGAAATACTTAGCACTATGAATTTGACAGCAAAGGTCAAAATTCACTTTATAAAAAATCCATATACTGAAACTGACACACAAAAAAACATAAAATAGGAAAACTCACATATCTACTAAATAAATTGAATTGTTAGATGGTCAAACCAACTAACCAACAAGAACAACAAACACTTTCCACAAGCAAAACTCTAGGTCTGGGATTATTAACTATTCCAGACAATAGAGGGAGGATGGAAGGAAAGGTTCAGATTCCAGATTAGACTGAACACAAAACTAATATAGATTTTATTCACATTGAATACAGTACAAAGATGATTCTTTACCACACAGGACCTCTGAAGTCATCTTTCCACTATACTACCCAATAAATTGAACCTAGAGAAGAACTGGAGAAAAAAAGCACAACACTTATAAATATATATATATATTTTTTATAATTTTATTTATTTTTTTCCCCCAAATCCCCAGTAGATAGTTGTATGTCATAGCTGCACATCTTTCTAGTTGCTGTATGTGGGACGAGGCCTCAGCATGGCTGGAGAAGCTGTGCGTCGGTGCGTGCCCAGGATCCGAACCTGGGCCACCAGCAGCGGAGCACACGCACTTAATCGCTAAGCCATGGGGCCGGCCTTATTAAATATTTTTAATACAGTAAAGAAACTGAGGTGATCTAAACAGAAGAGGAAAATGCTAATAGGTGACAATTACCATCTTCAATGTATGAGGAAGTCCAGAGAAGGCTAAATTTAAAAAGTGGATATAAAGTGAAAATTATTTAAATAACACAAAGAAAAATTTTATTATATGGCAAAGTAATATAGCAGACAATCAACCAATCAATAAAAAACCAATTAATTAATGTATATCATTGATTAGTGATATCAGAACTGATTTCTGGAGGTTGTGGAGTTTTTGTCCCTGGAAACTTCTCAGAAACCAACATTAAGCCATTTGTCCTGGATAGACTTTAGACCTTCTCCTGCTGGGGCTCAAGACCCCTTCAAGTTTCTTCTTTAATTTTAATCTCCTGCTAAATTAAATCAGAGAAGGCATGGTGAAGTCAAATATGAGTGTGGTCTGGGGGGTTCATTAGAGGAGCGGTAGAGAAACAGTAAACACACCTGGGATGCCGTAGGGTTCTGAGAAACAGAGCAATAAGTCTGTGAAGGGCTTGAGACATATTAGGTCCTCAGTAAATAACCATTGTTATCACTAATAATTCGTTTCCAATAGTGTAGATAAAAGAAAGTTGGCTATTCTGTCAAAAAAATCTTCCTCAAAAATGTCTTAATTGACTGAAGATTAAATAATCAAAGCTGGCTTTGTTTTTAATATTCTTTCCTAGCCACATAGGGGTCGAGGGAAGCAAACAAAGTAATTGGGCAACACTTAGGAGAGTCATAAACCTTGAAGTCAGAGTAATCTTTGCTTTAGTCTCTGAAAATTCAGGAGCCTCTAGATCCAAATGCCAACACATTCAAGTTGTTGGTGAATCTTGATTAAGATTTTGATAGTTTTGGCTGTCTGCTCAAGCAAAGCATCCTTTGAAACCTAAGGTTTCTAAGCCGGTGGTTCTCAATGTGTGGCTGGTCAGCAGCATCACCTGGGAAATGGTCAGAGACGTATATTTTCGGGTCCCCCATCCTACTGGATCACAAACTCTGGGATGGGATCAGCATTCTGTGTTGTAGGGGACCTCCACACAGTTCTAATGCACACTGGAGTTCGAGAACCACTGTCTTAGGAGAAGCCAGTCCTAGGTACCACATAGGGTTAGCGTGGATTCCTCTCTCACGAGGGCTTCTCCTGAGGCCCCATGGCCAAAATAAGGATTCTTTTTTTATGGCCATAGGAAGAAGTATCGGCTCAACTCCAGGTAGGCTTCTTCAGGAATTTTTCCAATATGACCAGGAGCTCTGAAATTTGGATTCAAAAAAGAAAAAAATACAAAAAATTGGTTCAACGTTCAAGAAATTTTCCTGCTTCAGATTGAGGGTGGAGAAGTAGCTGAAATAGAGAAAAATTTCCCAGAACACTGATCTATCAGTTCTTGATGGAAACCACTGAGTTCCTTCAGTGGAACTAAACAATGACCAGGAAGGTTATGGTTAGTCTGATGTGTTACAGGAGAAAGAAACACAAAGATAAAGGAAAAAAAAAAAAATAGGAGAGAGGGAGAGTAAGGAAGGGAGATAGAAACAGCGACCATCAGTCAGAGGTGGTGAGAGGAGGGGAAAGGAATAGAAGATGCAGAGGGAGAGAAGCAGCTGCCGCTCGGTAGGAAACATACCTGTTGACACTGTGCACGTGTGGCTTTCATAGAAAGGTGTAAGGTTTCTAAAAAGCAAAGAAAATAAAAACAAATCCATCCAATTTAGTAATTTGTCCTAAATATTAATTGATCAGGTCTGATCACGCTGATGTCTTCCTTCTCCTTTATTCCATCCATGTCTCAAATTCTATGTCCTGCCCTTGTCTAAGGCTTCAGAAACACACCACAATTCAAACTATCACAAGGTGAACCTTTTAAATCATTTCAACTTCTTCTTCCTTGCCCTTCTGCACAAAATAGATGCCCTACGTGTTAGCTTACGCTTCGGTGCCTTTCAAAAAAACTTTATTCTTAAAAGTAGAGTTTGAGATTTACAGATAATTGAACAGAGAGTACATAGAGCTCCATACACTCACCGCACTTCCTCTCCCCTCTCTCCCAAGCCCCATCTCCCCTATTATTAATACCTTTTATTAGTATGATACGTTTGTTATAATGAATGAACAATATTGAAACGTAATGAACTACAGTCCCTAGTTTAAGGGTCACTCTTGGTGTTGTACAGTTTCATGGGTTTTGACTCACATATAGTGACATGTAGCCACCATTATGTACAGAACAGTCTCACTACCCTAAAAATCCTCTGAGCATATTATCAGCTCTTAGTGGCTTTTTAAAATATTAACAGTTGTCAGAAAAACGTAAATTTTTACAATGAAAAATGCTTCACAGGTGCTAAGTTTTGTTAGTCTCCCTCTTATGATCACTATTAGAAATAACGAAAAAAAATGAACTCCTATATAAATAGCAAAAATCATAGAATTTTAAAGATAAAAAAGATCTGGAAGATTAGGAAATCCCACATTCTTCAAGACCCTGCTCTCCAGTCTCTCAGCTTTGTGTGTCATTTATCTGCTGACTCCGCTGACGAGAAAGAAAGAAATCAATAAAGAAAAACAAAGCAAAAAACAAGTTTTGGTTCTAAGTAGTCCTCTTGATCCCGAGTTAATCAAGCATGGATTCTCTATTATTGCCTATTTGCATCAGGAACATAATTATTAGCTAGAGCCTAATTTGAGAACATTCATTATGAATGAAAGATGTCATATCTAAGAACAGAATGGAATTCACTAAGGCTTTATTCTTGGGACATTTGTAGAATTAAGTCAGGACATGCTGTGACAGTGATAAATAAGTTCTATATATTTTTCTTCTCCAAGACCATGGATTTCAGCCACACTTTATACCCATGTACTTTGCAACAATGAAAAACAATTAAACACTGACCTTGAATATTTTGCCCTCAGATTCATTAGTCTTTAAAGTATAAATTGAGCAATTTAAATCTAGATGAGTGAAAGACTATAGAGACTTCTAGAATGTCACGTTAGGTTTTTTAGAAGTGAAGAATTGACTTTATAAAGCATTTCTATTCCTGTCATACCTTGACAATAGTGCTACTGTGACTCTGTTTTAAAGAGGATAATGGCAGGCTTTACTTTAATTTGCACCTTTTTGTTTTAAGCACACTTACTTAATATTTCTCAGTCTCTTGAAAACTTTTATCATTAAGCTCAACCTTCATTTAAATCACCAGACCTATTTGATGAAGGTGACATGAATATTTACTTGCAAACTCCTCAGAAAATTACTAATTTAACCTTACTTCAGATGATCCATTGTAGAACTCAAACTGGATTTCCCAGGCCCTTCAAAACAGCTCATAACTCTGTGTTTGTACATTTATTTGGGAAGATATTATCTAAGGGTAATTAATCTTCCCAAATGCTTTCTTCACCTCAAACAGCAATACTTCCAAAGTTTTAATGAAAATGTGGCCGATTTGGTGAAAACCAAGTGAGTTGTTTGTTTTAGCATGCCAATGAGATTAAGAAATAAGTATTTTAATTATTGTTATTGATTACAAATATCAGAAATTAAGAAAACAAACTTCTTTGTCCAAAGACATTTCTGCAAATGAAATCATCTGAAAAACTGACAGCTAGCCTCCCGTTTTAACCACTAAACCATAAGAAATGTAATACCATGGGCAAACACTTGAGCCTTGTCACCTGCATGAGTCCCCAACGCTGTTGCCCCATCAGGGCCACAGATCAGGGAAAGGAACAGGCAGAGAGGAGACAGCTGTGCTCTCAGTGTCCTTCCTTCCTGGGTCAGAACTCGGTTCCAGCTGCTCGCTGTGTACTCTTCTGGGGGAGCAAAGAATTCTGGGGACACGAGACATCCAGTGTTAAGGATGTCATCATTCTTTTTTAAACAAATGTTAGATCATGTGACGAGCTTCTCAGGACAGGAGGAGCCGCCTCAAGGGAAGGCAGATCTTCTCTAGGAGCTGACGATCATCCAGGGAGAGCAGAGTCAAGGGATGCAGAGCGCCAGCCTGATCCCGCTCTCCCTCTGAGGGACACTTCGATCCCCACCCCCCTCCCAGCGCCCCCCCAACAGTTCCCATTGTATCCTCCGAGGCCCGCGCATGCGCAGGACCAGCGCTCTGAGCGGCAGAGGGGCCGGTGAGCTGGAGAGTGCGGGAGCGCGTGCACTGGAGGCGGGGTCCCTGGTGTGGAAGTGGCTGCCTCAGACGTTTGTGTGGGGGGATTGGCGGTTTCTGGATCCTTCCTCCAGGATTTTCAGTGCTGGGGAGCTCTCCTTTCTGCAGTGTGGAGGAGCGCTGGGCAGGAGGCGGCGCCAAGGTAGGTGGTGGGCGGCGGGCTCGGTGTGGAGATTTCCACCCCAGATGGCGGGAGCGCGGTGTCGGGGGCGGTGGATGGAGTCGGGGGACGGGGTTGCTGGTGGGCTGCCTGAGGCGGGGGAGCCCAACGTCTGTCCCTTGGAGGAGCAGAGGAACGCCGCCTGGCCAGCCGGTCTCTCTGCCTTGGCGGGGCCCCACCCAGCGGAGGTGCTGGGGGCGGCAGGGAGTCGCCTGCCCTCTGTGCGCGCCCTTGAGTTCGCGCTCCCCCAGGACCCCGTCTAGGCCAGGTCGCGACATCCCGGGGTGAACACTTTCCTTCAGAAGACAGCCAGTGGTCAGCGCTCCTCTGCCTGACTCCGCGCAGGCTATTGGGCTCCTCACTGCGTTCTTGAAACAAATAAGCGTTCCTACTTCTTTGGGACACTTTTATAGAAAAGCCTAATCCCATTAATGGTTTCTGATAATTGACTCTATATTTGCAAGGCAAATTTGATGCCTGTGAATGGTTGTAAACTGCATTTAATGAAAGGAGCTTTAAACAATCTTTGGTGAAAATTATGTAAGTTCCTAATAATAACTCACCTTCTGTTAACATAGACTGATGACTGATCAATTGAGGATTGAGATGATGTGTACGGAATTTTGGTTTCAGTGGAAAGGTTTTTCTTGGCAGTTGGTGCTAAAATTAAAATCGGATGAGGAGGTTTTTAGAAGTAGTATGTAGTGTGTGTTTTGTCTCCATACTCATTTAGAATTGTAAGAATTTAGATTTGGAAAGCTCATAGAACAAGAATTTTCAAATTTTGATTTGACTGAGAGGGTGAAGGGTCAAAAGGCCAAATACGGTAGGATTTCATTTATATGATAGTCTAGAAAAGATAAGCCATAGGGAAAGACAACAAATCATTAGTTGCCATTAGTTTTAATATTTAGTTAATCATTTAGTTTGATAGTTTAATCATTAGTTTTAATATTTCTGATTTTAATGATAGCATCCTAATTATGCTTTTGGATGATACCAGAATTTAACAACCTATGAAATTCTGCAAGAGGAACAAATGACATGTTGGTTATTGGTGTCTTTGAAGTGTAAGTATTGTTGGTAATGAATCTAAATAAGCTTTTTTGGATTGTGAACTACTGATTTTTTTTACTAGATCCTGTTGGACATGGCATATTACAAGTTTCAAAAGGCTCTTTAAATTATTGTAGCAGGCTGAAGCTATTAAATTATAATGTAAGATCTTTATAGATGAAACAGGCAAAAATACAAAAAGCCATTCATCTTTTTATCTTTGTTAAAATATCAAGTAAATCTTACCATATACATGAATGACTTTTGGCTAGACAGACCTGAACTTGACAAGTTGGACTCATTAGTATGGTGAATTTGTTTTGGAATGTTAAAATGGGAGAGGACATACGTTTTTCCTGAGGGTGACTCAAATCAGTATGGTGGGTTTCGCTGTTTATACGCTGTTTCTGAGTTACGATCTTGATTAAACAGCTTGTCATAGACGTACCAAGAAATTTGGGCCATTTTATGTACCAATATTTTAAGATGTCCAATTTCGCTGATAGTTTCTGATTTCAGGGTGTCTGGGAAAAACAGTTTCTCAACATAGGTACTTTGGAATACAATTTTTGATTGTTGACTTATTGAATCATAGAATTGTGGAGTTGGAAATAATTTCAGTGGTTGTAGAGCCTAATCTCTTCATTTTCCAGGAAATGGAAAGTGCGATACCTCAAGTTGTCATCCATAGTCTGACTGTTACTTTAGTGGCAGAGTTGGAACTAAATGCTCAGATGCTTGTCTCCAGATTCCTAGTACAGTGCTCTCTGTGCTAAGTACTATTAAGTAGACAAACCAATGAGTTACCTTCCCAGATCACATATGTAACCAGCAGGGTTGATTCTTTCCCATATGCATTTTTTCCTTTCTTTTTTAAATAACTACTAACCACAATTAATTCAGTCCCTTACCATGTTTAATGACTATCCTTGTGTGTGTCTCCTTGAACACATGTGGACTCCCTAGAATGGACACCAGCCTGTGAGTGGATTGCTGGGCCAGAGGCCGATGTGCATCTGCAACTTGACGAGCTGCAGCCAAATCATCCTCTGAAGTTTTAACAATTTCCATTCCCGCCAACAGTGTCTGAGTCATCCTTGCCCTGGGAATTGTCGGATCGGCATTGTCAAATTTTTAAAGTTTTGCCAATCTGATGCGTGAGAAATGATGTATTTGTTTTGTCTTTGTACAACTGTTTTGACAAAGCACAGAGCTGTGCAACTACCAAAATCAAGATACAGAATAATTCTAGCACCCAGAACTCCCTTCAGCTGCTCTTTTGTAGTCAACTCCTCCCCCACCCTTAACCCCTGGTGGCTAATGATCTGTTGCCTTTCCCTGTGGTTTGTCTTTTCTAGAATATCATATAAATGGAATCCCACAGTATTGGGCCTTTTGAGTCTGGTTTCTTTCATTTAGCACAATACATTCATTTTAGTGTTCATCCATGTTGTTGCCTGTATCAGCAGTTCCTTCTGTTTTATTGCTGAATGCAGTATGTATTGTATGAATGTACTACAGTTGATCCATCCAGCAGTTGAAGGACATTTGAGTTATTTTCAGTTTTGTCTTTTTTGACTAGCAAAAATCTGATATAAATCTTTGCAAACAAGTTTTTGTGTGAGCATTAGTCTTCTTCTCTTGGGTAAGCACCTAGAAGTGGAATTGCTGGGTCACATGGTATGTGTATGTTTAACTTTATTTGAAAAACTGTTTGTGGTAGCAAAGTCATGGCCCACAAAGATGTCCTAAACCCTGGAACCTGGGAATACATTAGTTTATTTGGCAAAGGTGAATTAAATTTACAGATGGAATTAAGGTTGCTAATCAACTGATTTTAAAATAGGGAGATTATCCTGGATTATCCAGGTGGGCCCAGTGCATCACAAAGGCCCTTAAACGGGAAAGAGAAGCAGTTGAGTAGAAAAAAAGATACAACTAGGGAAGCAGGGCCAGAGAGTTGCAGAGTTCTTGGTCTTGAGGGTGGAGGAGGGGGGCCATAGGCTAAGGAATGTGGTGGTCTCTAGAAACTTGAAAAGGCTAGGAAATGGATTAACTTTTAGAGTCCCCCCAAAAAGAACCTAGCTCTACCAACACCTTGATTTTAGCCCAAGGAGACCCGTGTCAGACTGCTAACCTACAGAACTGTAAAGCAATAAACTGAGTTGTTTTAAGCCATGAAATTTGTGGTAATTTGTTACAGCAGCATAACAAACTCCACTTTAAAACTGTTTCCCAGGGGCCGGCCCCGTGGTTTAGCTGTTAAGTGCTCGTGCTCCGCTACTGGCAGCCGGGGTTCAGATCCCGGGCGTGACCGACACACCGCTTCTCTGGCCATGCTGAGGCCACGTCCCACATACAGCAACTAGAAGGATGTGCAACTATGACATACAACTATCTACTGGGGCTTGGGGAAAAAAAAAAGGAGGAGGATTGGTAATAGATGTTAGCTCAGAGCCAGTCTTCCTCAGAAAAAAGAGGATTAGCATGGATGTTAGCTTAGGGCTGATCTTCCTCACAAAAAATACATAAATAAATAAAACTGTTTTCCAAAGAGGCTGAACCACTCTGTGTTCCCACCAGCAATGTAGGAGTGTTCCAGTTACTTTCCATCCTCATTAACACTTGGTATGGTCAACCTTTTTAGTTCTAGTCATTCTAACAGGTACATAGCAGTATCTCAATGTGGTTTTTATGTGCATTTTTCTCAGCATTAATGATGTTGAGCATCTTTTCATGTGCTTATTTGCCATCTGTGTATCGTCTTTAGTGAAGTGTCCAAATCTGTGCCCATTTTAAACTTGGATTTTCTTATTGCCGAGTTTTGAGAGTTCTTTATAGTCCTGTCAGATATGTGATTGGCAAAAGTCTTCTCCCAGTCTGTGGCTTGCCTTCTCCATCCTCTCACCAGTGTCTTTGGAAGGTCTGTGTAAAGTAAGTCGAGAGGCTCTACATGACCTCACTGGGAAAGAGTGAGTTTGGAGCACCTGAGTCCAATCAGACATTGATCAGAGTTGGGGCCGGGTCTCACTTTTAGTAAACCCAGCCCTTCCGCTTTCGCCTGTTCCTGTTTGCTGTGCTCGCCTCCCCAGCACAGGGGTCTGGTTCTAAGTCTGGTAGATCTCTGTCTCCTCAGGTTTGGGAGCCCACAGAAAATCCAGCTATGGCCTTCAGACATCTCAGCGCAGTTCTCCAACCTCCTACCTTACATCGCTTCACAATATGGCAAATTCCCTGAAGGTCAGACTAGCAGTATGTTTGACTTCGGCCACTTCCACCACTTCTGGAGGTTTCACTTTGCTTTATGGAAGCTTTTGGCCTATCTCCCCAGATTCCTGTGTGGCACCAAAACATAACACGGGTGCTTTGAGGAAGAGCAGTTGTGTGTCTGAAAGCCCTCAGGTTTCCTCTGCCACACCACTCCTGCAGAATCACTACAAGTTTGGCTAGTTTCTCTTTTCCCTAGCCAAGACTCGGACTGAGCAAACCAGATCCTCGGCAAGCACCCAGAATCAGAAAACGCCTGCAGGAGAAAGAAAGATAAAAATCCTTGCTCACATAAAAGACTTTTTCTTCTTTCTGGAATTTTAGTTGGTTGATTCTGAAGTTGTCTGATGCTCTAAAAATATATTTATAATTTATCTGCCTGTGTCCACTTTTGCAGCAAGAGTGCTTTCCTGTCTTAATCTCCTCTAAAACAGAAGTTCCCTTGTCATTAGTTTTTAACTGCGTCAGTTATACATTGTGAATATTATTATTGTTTGGTAAAGTCATGCTTTCAATGATTTATTCAGATGTTTACCCGTTTTTATCCTCACAATCCATTTTTACCTCTTAGCAGTTCTTCTATCAGTTTCTTTCTTCTTAAAGTACATTCTTTTTTACTTTTTAAGTTTTTTCCTTGAGGAAGATTAGCCTGGGTAATATCTGTGCCCATCTTCCTCTATTTTGTATGTGGGTCACCACCATGGCATGGCTGATGAGTGGTGTAGATCTAATCCTGGGATCCAAACCCACAAACTCAGGCCTTGGAAGCAGAGCGTGCTGAACTTAAACCACTACACCAGGTGGCTGGCCCCTTAAAGTACATTCTTCAGAAGTTCCTTAATGAGCATTTGGTGGTGGTAATACTCTTAGTAAATGTTTGCATAAAAATATCTTTAATTCACCCCAGTTCTTGAGATATGGTTTGATTGGGTATACACTGAAAGTTATTTTCTCTCTGTACCTTGAAGATTTAATCCAACTCTCTCTTGCCTTCCATTATTAAGAAATGTATCATAGGTCTAAATGTAAGTCTCTGTAAGTGTTCTGTTCCTCTGTGGGGCTTTGAATATCTTCTTTTGTATTTAGTGTTCTTTGGTTTCACTGGATGGATCTGGCTCTAAATTTTTTTTTTAATTGTGCTTGAGATGTATTCAGCTGCCTGAATCTAGAGTGGAAGTCTTTTATCAATTCTGGAAATTTCTGTTATTATGCCTGAATATTCCTTTAAATCATATATATATCTTTATATTAATTCAAATATATATACACATACTTATACACATTCAATACATATTCATTAAATATATATTTTAAATTATTTAATTCAATATATTATATTATTCAATATAGCGATTTGTATTATTCAAAAAATATACATATATTATTTATATATATAGTTTCCTGTACTTGACCAAACTCAAGCCAGCCTCCTTTGAGCCCTCTTCCTGACTAGGCCTCCATCTTGGCCTATAATAACTACACCCTCTCAGCACAAATGATTTCACCCCCCCACACACATTATAAGACTTAAACACTGACATAGTTTCTAACAGCTCAAATCCACATCTCTAGGATTACCCCTGCCCCCTTAAAGTGCCTGCCTGAGAAAGCTCAAGGCAGCCAAAAGATTTGACTGTTTGTTCTGGCCAACACTCCATCATTGATCCCTGACATCCCTTTCTTAGAGCATTTACCCAAAAGTTCTTACAACTGTGAATCTTTGCTCTGTCCCTTTGAGTTGTATGTGTGTCTCCTATAACTCAGGACTGCACTTCTTTTTTTTTTTTTTTTAAATTTTATGTATGGGCCAGCCCCGTGGCGTAGCGGTTAAGTGCGGGCGCTTCGCTGCTGGCGGCCCGGGTTCGGATCCCGGGCGCACACCGACGCACCGCTTGTCCGGCCACGCTGAGGTCGCGTCCCACATAGAGCAACTAGAAGGATGTGCAGCTACGACATACAACTATCTACTGGGGCTTTGGGGGAAAAAATAAGTTAATTAATTAATAAAATTTTTTTATTATAATTATAATTTATAATTATATATAAATAATTATAAATTATAATTATAAAAAAATTTTATTAATAAATAAAATTATTTAAAAAATTTATTTATTTATTATTATTATAATTATAATAATATAATTATTATTATTATTTATTAATTAATTAATAAAAATTTTTTTATTATAATTATAATTTATAATTATATATAAATAATTATAAATTATAATTATAAAAAAAATTTATTAATAAATAAAATTATTTAAAAAATTTATTTATTTATTTTTTCCCCCAAAGCCCCAGTAGATAGTTGTATGTCGTAGCTGCACATCCTTCTAGTTGCTCTATGTGGGACGCGACCTCAGCGTGGCCGGACAAGCGGTGCGTCGGTGCGCGCCCGGGATCCGAACCCGGGCCGCCAGCAGCGAAGCGCCCGCACTTAACCGCTACGCCACGGGGCTGGCCCAGGAGTGCACTTCTAAAGGTCCTGACAGCCATTACTTGAGCTGAGGACAGGGTGTCTGTCTCCCAGACTCTGTGAGAGGAGAGAAGTGAAACTTTGATCATTTCCAACCAGCAGACACAACTGGCCAGATCACACTGCACTGACCAACACTCTGTAACTTTTCCCTCCCTGACGCTACTGAGCCCCTGCTCACCCCTCTGCCTGCTCCCTCATTCTCCCTTTCAAATGCCCAGTCATCTCTGTACAAATCAAATTGAGTTCAGTTCACCCTGTTCCCTCTTCCCTAGTGCAGTGGTATATTACTGATTAAAATCTGTCCTGACCACTTTCACTAGAGCCTGGCTTTGTTTATACTCTAGGTTTAACACACATACAGATAATCTCATGCATATGCATAGATACGCATATACCAACATAACCATGGGCCCTCCAGGACCAGTTCAAGTGACCCCATCTTATCAACAGAGTAGCTAAGAGTTTTCTTTCAGGAGCTGAGACCCCTCATCCAGATCAGACCACTTGGGACCACCAACTCATCAACTGGGAGTGCCCAAATGCTTTATAAGTGACCTTTGGACATCAAGGAGCTAAAAACTCCATTCTCTGATCATGGTAACACTGCCAATTTGTGAACATACATCCAATGAAGAGCCACAAAGCTTGACTTTGCTTGTGCAGATCATCAATTACCTCACTTCTCCTTACTTCCAATCATGTACCTCAACACGTCAGACCACCCTGCCCTTCATCCCATAAATTGTGCCCCAAGACCTGGATCAGGGAGACAGATCAGAGACAGACACATGCCCCCTGTCTCCTTGCAGATCAATCTCACAAAATAAAGCTACACATCATTTCCCAAAAGCTGATGCCAGAATAATTGGATTTTTTAATGTGCATTGGGCAAGAGAAACCCAATATTGTGCAGTAACATCAATACATATATATGCACTTACTGATTGTTTTATCTTTTTTATTTTCTTTTCTGAGGAGGATTCACCCTGAGCTAACATCTGTTGCCAATCTTCTTCTTTTTGCTGAGGAATATTCACCCTGAGCTAACATCTGTGCCAATCTTCCTCTATTTTGTATGTGGGTGGCCACCACAGCCTGGCCACTGATGAGTGTTGTAGGTCCACGCCCAGGAACTGAGCCAGGACCACTGAAGTGGAGTTCTCTGAACTTAACTACTAGGCCATGGGACCAGCACATCTCTAAATGTTTTGAAGATGTTACTAGATATGCAAATGAAGTTTCACTATGATCTCTGGATTTCCTTTCTGCTCCTTTAGTCCCTCACTTCAGTGTATGTGTTTCTTGCTCCATCATTCATGCTAGAGGAATTCCTCAAATATCAAGTGGTCCTTGGCTACCTGTTCATATTTCTGTGATGGGAAGAAAACAGCTGAGTAGGATCTCTGCGGGCCCGATGGGGCCTGTGAATGTCTGGACTCAATGTTTCTTCAGGGGTGTTGAGTGTTCAACTGGTAACAGGCAAACAATGTTGGTGTCCACACTGATTAATAACATACTTATTCCACACATTCCCACAATGACAGACATCCTCTGAACACGTGGAAATGCTGACAACACACACCCACATACACACTATTTGCAAATGACCATCAGCATTCAGACTGTAAACTACACCTGATAATGCACACTGATATTCAGAACATACACACAAACTCACACACACATACAGACCACTCACTGTCTCAGAGCCCACAGTGACTTGAACTCTCTAAACACACACACACGTCAACAAAACACACCTTCACATAGATGCCATAATAACCATGCACCCTGTGACCATACAGAATTGCTGAACACACACACATCCACACAACAAGGAACGTGGTCGTGCACGAGTGGGCTTGATCAAGAGGTTTTTCACACCTCAGCATCAACATGGACACCCCAGGGCGAGAGGGAGAGGCAGAGGGCACAGGGAAAAAATGTGGGGAGCTGTCAGGAGGCACTTGCATAAAGCAAATATGATACCTGCAAAGCTGGTTGCTAAATGACATGTGACTCAAGGGTAGGAGGACCCAAGAGGATCTGAAATGGTACAAAGAAGGTGACTGATACAAACCCATCACAAGATATTTAAATATAAGGAACAGTGATATTTTAAAAGGCACTGAAGAGAGTGCATCAAAGCTTAGATATAATTCCAAACAATGAATAACATGGAATTCTGGCCAAAGAACAGCCATTATTGCTGTTAAAATTCCTATTTAAATGTTTCTTATAAAATTATAGAAATATTCCTTGAAAAATGACAAATATTCATTGGTTTAAAATATTTAAAACATTTCAGGATAAAATTACTGCAGGTTCCACTTTTATTGAGTAGCTTTTCTTGGGCAGCTATAAGAGCTTGACAAAGCACACAACAGCTGTTTGGAGGGTTGTAGAACATCCTGTGCAGACAGGACTTGGGGGTCTACAAGCTCTGAGACAAGGAAAGCACAAGATTGTGAGCACCAGCTCCATGCGGCTTCTCTCCTAAGGCATTTGCTATTTCAATGGAGAGAAGAGAGTCTGAGCAGAAAGAGGAGGAAAAATGAACTGAAATTTGGTTCCAGACAAGTCCAGTAATTTCTGCTTTCAGTCAGATGTGGTAAAGGCAGAGCAACAGTTAAACATTGATTTAATAAATACTGTATGTTTGAAAACACCAAAGGGATGTGGAAGCAAACAGGACTAGATGAAATAAAATTTCAAAAAGGAAAGAACCTTTTTAGGTGAGATTGCCAGACATGCCCTCACCCGGGGGAATTTGCTGAATCTGGACTCTGATAATCAGACTTGTCTTACCAGAAGACAATTGTAAGTACAGTCTGTCATAATTGATTTATGTTAGCTTTTAAATAGCACAAGTTTTCTTTGTTAATTTTTACTGCCTCCACTAGGAGACTCTATGAAGGGAAAGATATTGTATCATTTGCCACATGATCTCCAGAACATTCTTCAGTTTGGGCTGTATGACTTCTATAAATATTTGTTAATTGTTGGTTTCATGAATGCTATGGACTGAATGTCTATGTAATCCAATTTCATAAGTTAAAATCGTAATCCCCGACGTGATGGTATTTGGAAGTGGGGCCTTTGGGAGTTAATTAGCTTAGATGAGGCCATGAGTGTGATGCCCCCATGATGGGATTAGTGCCCTTACAAGGAGATGGAGGGCCAGAGCTCTCTCTGCCAGATGAGGGTAGAGCAAGAAGCTGTCCTTCTGCAAAACAGGAAGAGAGCTCTCACCAAAAGCCACTCAGCTTGAACCTAGATCTTGAACATCCCAGTCTTCAGAACTGTGAGGAATGCACTTCTCTTGTTAAGAGTGCCCAGTCTAGGGATGGCCCGGTGGTGCAGTGGCTAAGTGTGGGTGCTCTGCTTCGTGGCCCCAGGGTTCATAGGTTCAGATCCCAGGCATGCACCGATGCACTGCTTCTCAAACCATGATGTGGCAGCGTCCCATATACAAAGTAGAGGAAGATGGGCAAATACGTTAGCCCAGGGCCAATCTTCCTCAGCAAAAAAGAGGAGGATTGGCATCAGATGTTAGCTCAGGGCTGATCTTCCTCACACACACACACACACACACACACACAAAACCCAAAGATGCCCAGTCTAGGGGTCTGCCCCATGACCTAGTGTTTAAGTTCAATGAGCTCCTCTTCAGTGGCCTGAGTTCGGTTCTTGGACACAGACCTATACCACTCATCAGCAGCCATGCTGTGGGCATGACCCATATACAAACTAGAGGAAGACTGGCACGGATGTTAGCTCATGGTGAATCTTCCTCAGAAAAATATAAATAAATAAAGTGCCCAGTCTATGACTAGGACACTGAGTGTGTGAATAAGTTCATTTAGATTGACGATCCTTCTTCTACATGACACGTTATTGTCAATGATTCCTAAATTGGTGTGAGTCAAATTTCCCTTAAGGATCATAAAGATGTTAAGGCCCTTCTCCCTAGTTATGCACATATTGATACACATGAAAACATGTTGCGTCAAGTGCTTTATTGACACCTTAGTCTCACACTAGATCCTATTGGCCTTCAGTTAACCTCAGTGTTACAGTCAGTGTATTCCCCAAAGGGCAATAAAGGAAAGTCCCTGGACTGAAGAGGGGTCGGTGTCCATCGTGCAGCTCCTGCCCTCTGCCCAGCCAGCTCCAGGGCAGGGTCAATTTACAAGATAGGCTTTTCTCCAGGCAGCTCTGTGTTTCTCCCAGCCTGTTCTCATTTAGGATGATCTCATCAGGAGGAATGAGTGGAAATTTGGAGGGAAGAGCTACAGAAGGCGTCTCCCAGGGGAAATTTTTTGTGGTTACATGACCTAGAATATGGACATCTGACTGCTCTAAGGTGTCCTGAAAATGGAACCTTTCTCGTGTCTGCCATATCCTTCCATGTCCTCTTTCCCCTCCATCTCTCTGTTCTTGGTGGAAAAATTCCCTTGGCAACGACAATAAAAAAATGAAGGTAGGGAATGGCCCATTTCCAGTCTCAGAATTCTGTGAAATTTTACTGCCTATCCCCAGTCTCCCAGGACTGACACTCTTTTTATTCTTTTAAGATTAGATTACATTTTAATCTCCTTTAATCAGAGTTTTCTCTCAACCTTGTTATGTATATACATGTTCTAATACATAATATTGAAAACATTATTTTTGGCCCTACAATTTCCAGATTCACTCATAGTTGTTTTCTGATGGATGCATGCCTTTGTAATTATGTTTATAACTCCATTAACTATAGAAATTGACTAAATGATGAGTAGTAATGTAATAATACAGGAAAATGGCCCATTTTTATTCAACATAAAGTTTCATGTTTTCATCAAGACAAATACATGAATACTTAATTGTTCAGCAGAAACTCTTACTGTGTACAAGTGAGCAATTATAAATCTATTGGAGTTGGTTAACCTTGTCGATTATTCCTTGTTTCCGAATTGTGCATTCAGCATTTCCATGAACCCATTAGAATCCTGCATCTTTATCCTACCATTTTATTTTTTTTGTTATAATTTTTATTTATTTATTTTTTCCCCCAAAGCCCCAGTATATAGTTGTATGTCATAGCTGCACATCCTTCTAGTTGCTGTATGTGGGACTTGGCCTCAGCATGGCTGGAGAAGCGGTGTGTTGGTGTGCGCCTAGGATCCGAACCCGGGCCGCCAGCAGCGTAGCTCGCACACTTAACCACTCAGCCACGGGGCCAGCCCTATCCTACCATTTTAAATACTAGGTCATTGACAAAAGTCCACATGACTTGTTCAGTTGTGTGCTAATGGGTCCTCCGTAGGGTGTCTTCCCGGGTATGTTTTCCAATGTGAACTCCAGCTGATGGCCTTGTGACACTGATATAAATACTGATGTCTCCACAGATCATGGGGCCAATGATGTGTGGTCCTTTACATAGTCATATATAACCTAATACTTTTCATCCTATTAGTGTAAGGAATGCTATGGAAGGTAGATTGGTGACAATTAACAAAAGATGATTGATTATGAACATGCTGTTAGGGAGAAAAATTGAACCTCTGGGTATAAAGTTTTACTTTTTATGCAATTAATCAGCCACCCTAACAAACCCCGTTTATAGGCAGGTCTATATATATATATATATATATATATATATATATATATATATATATATATATATATATATATATTAGATTAAGATTATATCATCTATTTGTTTGAATGTGCCTTTGTAAAGTATGCCTTGTTTCTCTTGCCCTTTCGTACTGGGAGAAATATGGAATAGCTAGAAACTGACTGGATTACTCTGGTCTGAACTCAGATCACGTAGGGCTTGAATCGTTTAACAAATGAGCGATTAATGGCGGCTACACCGCTGGGATCTCCTGATCAAACATCGCGGTCATACACCCTATTGTGGATATGGACTGTAGAATAGGACTGTGCTGTTTTCCCGAGGGTAATTTGTTCTGTTGATCAATATTTTGGATCAATAAGTGATAAAATATTTTGACTAGCTGGTCTAGATTTTAATCACTCAGAGGTTATTTTATTCTCTGAAGTCACCCCAACCAAAATTGTTAGTCCATTTAAGTTTTGTTATCCCTTGATTTGGCTTACCTTTGTTTTTTTTTTAATTCATTGAAGCTCCATAGAGTCTTCTCGTCTTACTTTGTCATTCCCGCCTCTTCAGGGAAAGGTCAATTTCACTGATTAAAAGTAAGAGAGAGTAAAATCCTCGAGTGGCCGTTCATACAATTCCTCATTTAGACAACAAATGATGATGCTGCCTTTGCAGGGTCCAGTCACTGTGGCCTTTACACCATGTCACTGGGCAAGCAGTGCCTGTAACACCAGAAATGCCAGAGGAGATGCTTTTGGTAAACAGGTGGGGCCTGTGTTTGCCGAGTTTCTTTTACTTTTTTAAATCTTTCCTTGAATGCCTACTTGTGTTGGGTTAACAGTTAATGTAATAAATAATTGTTGGGTTGAATTTATTTTATTGTTAACTTTCGGTGATGATCTGTTCTAAGATTATGCAAGGAGAAATAATTCTTGTTCCTCATAGTAACAGTAGTACTTTTATGAATTAATAGATTAATGCAGTATTAGATTAGGAGTTAGTTTCTGTGATTGAAATTAAGATAAGTATATTGTTGAACCTGAAGGCTTTCTTAATTGGTGGCTGAATTTAGGCCAACTAGGGTATTGTTTGTACTCCCTCTCTAAGGAAGTTTGTATCCTGTATCTAAAAGGCTGTACCTCTTTAGCGCTGGGTCTGGGGAAGGCAGGAGGCTGGACAAGTGTGGAGCTGGCTCTGGCCCAGAGGGATGAGCAAGAGACACAGGGCACCTCCTGCCACACACAGCCGCAGCAGACATCACCAATCAGTCACGACACGCTGGGCTGCAGAGCCCAGAGAGCCCCCCAGTCCTCAACAAGTTGCACATGGAAGCCACTCCCGGGCAGAGCAGGGGGCTGTGATGAACCCATTTGCCATCCCAGCTCCCCTAAGACGTGCTCCAGGCCTCCTCTCCCCACTTATTCCGCCAGCTCCTCACTGTCCTTGGGACTCAGGCCTTCAAGGCCTGCCAGTAGGCTGCTCCAGCACTTCTCCTTCCTTACCACCGCCTCCCCTCTCTGCTCCCACTCTAGTTCCAGGGCAAGTTACCTGTGGCTCCTGAGTGCTGCTCCTTGGCCTGGAAGGGCCTTCCTTCACCCCATCCACCCTGTGCACTCCTACTTACCGTTCAAGACTCGACTCCAGTGATGCCGCCTCAGGAAGCCGTCCCTGACCCTCCATCTCCCCAGGCCTGCTCTGGGCCACCACTCTGCCTTCTGTCCACGTCCATCACTGCCTGGAACCCTGCTGGGCCCCGTTCTCTGGTCTTCACCTGTACCCCAGCCCCTCAGGTGGGAAGGAAACTCTTAGGCTCAGGGCAGTGGAGCAGATTCCTGGACTGTGGTGACACTGCCAACCTCAGGAGAGGTCATTCTTTGGGCCTCTTCCAGCTGTGGCCCATTGCAGCTCAGCTGGAGCCAGGACACAGGGAGGCTGGCTCTGGGCTCAGTAGATCACAAGGTCGGCCTAGGGAAAAGGCACAGGGGCTACACAGAGGGGCTCGGGACAAAACTCCAAGTCAACGATACCCTCGCTAAGGGCAGCAGGGGCCAAAGGCAGCTGCACAGGCCACAGGAAGTGCTGGCGAGCTTTTCATCTGCTCAGAGAGTCCCAGGGCTGGATAGAAG
Source organism: Diceros bicornis minor (assembly GCF_020826845.1). Lineage (NCBI taxonomy): Eukaryota > Metazoa > Chordata > Mammalia > Perissodactyla > Rhinocerotidae > Diceros > Diceros bicornis. Next base: position 1,048,825 of record NW_026690921.1, on the reverse strand, counting down.
GAACTCAGGAGGCCCATCTGAGGTGGAGGTCACCTCGGGGGCACGCAAGCAGAAGCTGCGGGTCCCACAGCAAGTGGAATCTGAAGAGGTGACCCTGAAACTCCTTGCGGCTCTAACATCTCCGAGTTGGAAGTCAGTCCCCTCAGTCACAGCCTCTAGCTGCCCCCTCACAGGGCTGTGCCTCTCAAACACTGCTCCCAAGGCGAGAGGAGGCTGAGGGTGAAGGCAACCTCCTATCTGTGAGAACCGCTGTGATCACAGCCTCCCACGAGTGGCTAAGGATGATGAGCAAGGGACAGAGGGACTGACCCACACGACTTCCCCTTGGATGCTGAACATGCTTGTGATTCACAGGGCGAATCAGTATCTGTCCTCCTCCTCCACTCCTCTCTCCCCAAAAGGACATGTCAGTGTTTACTATGACATCCACAGACACATCAAGGGCATCTGGGAAGATGTGTACATCTGGAGAGTCAGGAAATGTGAAAACCAGTAATATCTGCATCCATGTGTGCAGATACCGACATCTACATACGGCTGTCCCATTCCTCCAGCATCCCTGGAATACTCCACAATCATGCTGGCAGGTTTTGGCACAGAGTAGCCAAACCAATTGGTGGTGTCCCTATGTTCCACCACTGCTGGGGTCTACCTTGAGATTCGGGGGAGGCAGGGTGCCATGCCCCATCTCACGAAAGTCTGGCTGGTGTCCAGGAGGGTCTCACAGCCTTCGACAATCATGCCTTCCATGGCTATGTTTTCCTGGATGCTCTCTGTCTCGTTTACTTCATTGTACGTTATCCTGTCGGGACAGAAAATGTCAGAGACAGGCTGCCCCCGTCTCTCAGGGAGAAGGGAATGCCGGGCCTCTGGCCAGACCTAGGAAGAAGGCCTGGCATCCAGGATTCTCAGGTGGAGCCTGTGGTCACAAAGGGGGACAGAGCATGCATATTGAACGCCCGCTCTGCCAGGCACTCTATGGGCATGATCTCACATCATCCTTCTGATAGCCCAAGGAGACAGGTGTTGGAAATGGAAATGGAGATTAATAGCTAGAAAGCAGGTCTGATTTAAAAGTCTGAACCATGTGGAACAGAGATGGCAAAACTGGGAGGACAGGAGTATAGGAAACCTTTCTTCATTACTCTGCCCCCCACACCACTACTGACCTTATCTCCATCCATAGAACTCCACCCACCCATCCTTCCTCAGGGTCTTTGCACTTACTGTCTCCACCTCTCCCCCAATGCACGTTATACAGTTGCTTTCTTAATGTTCAGGCCCTGGAATGGCTTAGTTTTGGAGCACCTGGCAATCCAGCTGGCTCACGGAAAGTCTGACTCCAGTAGGCTCCAGCATGTCTGGGGGGAGCAAGACACACCTTGCCCCTTAATGTGAGAATAAGGGCAACTCTCCTATTTGTCCTGTTATGACTGTCGCAACACCCCTCCTCCAGGAGGTGGCACCATTTAACTGCTTTTTAAAAATAGCATTGGTGGTGGGGCCGGCCCCGTGGCTTAGCGGTTAAGTATGCACGCTCTGCTACTGGCGGCCCAGGTTCGGATCCCGGGCGCGCACCGACACGCCGCTTCTGTGGCCATACTGAGGCCACGTCCCACATACAACAGCTAGAAGGATGTGCAACTATGACATACAACTATCTACTGGGGCTTTGAGGGGAAAAAGGAGGAGGATTGGCAATAGATGTTAGCTCAGGGCTGATCTTCCTCACACACACACACACAAAAATAGCATTGGTGGGAAAAGAGGCCTGTGAGTTGCCAACTTTGCTAAGAGCCTTGGTGGGTTTTCAGAAGTCTTAGGAAGATAGTAATTTTGTGGGGAGAAGCATCTGGAGAAAGTACCCCACTTACTCCAAGAAAAGCACAAACTTCTTATTTGTCTGCTGATGTCTCAAATTCTACAACCATGACCAGATCACCAAGAGGGCTGCTTAATATGCATGGCTTCCAAAGTTCTCTAGTAGACACTGTCCAGTTTAACCCTCCCAGCAATGAGAGATGACACTGGTCAAGCTGGATTGGTGATTAACGACCTCAGCGTGATGAGCAAATTACTGGGCCTCTCTGACCCTCAGTTTGCTCGGTCGGAGTGAGGATGGAAGAGAACGCATTTCACGTGCTGACCTCTGGCCCAGCACACAGCAGGTGCTTGAGTAAAGGGCCGTGATCACTGTTGCTAGTATCACTGGTTGCAAAGGTGTTATTATTCAACTATTATTACCCGTTGTTTTCTGGTTATCAGACTGGAGCATGGAAAGGAGTCTCTTCCTTAGGAGCCTCAGTCCTTCCCTCCCAGCAATGCTCTTCTCAGCAGCCCAGGCCCTAGCCGTCTTCTGGAAGGGACGGGGCACAGGGAAGCACCTTTCAAGGATATGCTGCTAGTTCCCTGGATAGGGATTCGTTTTTGGAAGTTAGCAAAGGTAAGCAGAACCATTTCTTTTGACAAGGGTGGGGGTTTTGCTGAGGAGGGCTGTATTTGCTACAAACAAGGGGGCGATCCCACAGTAGCAACACTAGTTTCACTGTTAGACAAGTGCCAGCTGCAGATGCTCAGGACTCCTGCCAGCCCTGGCTGGGGTTTGTGCTGAGAGCCACACCGTCCACGCAGCTGGGGAGGAGTTCCCAGGGCCGCAGTCTGCCGGGGGAGCTGGAATTGACGACCTGGGTTACAGTGAGCCCAAGAGATGAGGTTCAGGAGAAAAAGCGGGACAAAGGCCAGAGGTAGGAGAGAGTCAGCCCCAGGGGAGGAGTGTTTCTGAGCACAGCCAGGGAGGGTTTATTATCTGATGGCTTCCTGCCTGGCTGGGAGCTTTCCTCAGTCCCCCAAGGGAGGGAGAGAGGAGGATGAAAGGGCTGTTGTCAGGCCGATAGGAAAACCCTCTTCTGTGCCTCTAGGGCTGTGTTCGGGCCAGATGCAGATGATCAGGTGATCAGATGAGTAGGCTTCGGGAAAGGGGATCAGGATCTTAGGATAAAGTCCTTGGCACCCATGTGCCTTCCTTGCAACGGCACGCACTGGGACAGGGCATCCCACAGGGATGAGGAGTCTCGTTGGAGTCCCAAGTCTTCTGCTTGAGGAAGGGTGCAGGATTTGGCTCCTTGGGGCACGAGAGGACTGGGGTCTCCACCCCACAATGCTTTTTGTTAGTCTGCAAACACACTCTGATTACATCTGCTCCCTGAATGAACCTTCACTCCATGGGCTGTGCCCTGCCCTAGTCCAGCCTGGTCCTCCCTCTGCCCAGCTGGGAGACGTGGCCCTACTGGCTGCCTTTTGCTGGACTCGGGAAGCCATTTAGGGCACTGAGTGGTTGGCAGAGCTGGGGACTGGACCTCACACGCTGCAGACCGACCCTCCTTTGCAGCTTCTGGCAGCCCATCATTGAGTATGAGGCTGCTCATCATCTCTTAGACTCCATAAGGTGCAGACCCCAGGGCTTAGCTCTTGGTACGCACCTCGTTCCTGCCTAAACCTACTCCTTTGGTGATCTCACCAGTCTTGTGACTTTAAATATCATCTCTGAGTTGATGGCACCTGAATCGCTCACTCCCTTACACTTCAGACTCAAACGCCCTCCTCCATCTTGTCCCCTCCACCACTGTTGTCCATCTCAAGCTCAACAAGCCCCCAGTCAAGCTCCAGTGAAGCAAGAAAGATTTCCCCTCCACACCTGCCCAGCCTGCCAGTTTTTCCATTTCAGTTAGCAGCAACTCCAACCTTCTGCTTGCTCAGCCAAAAACTCTTGAATCACTCTTGCCTCCCATCTTCTCTCTCCCCACATCTAATGCATCAGAAGCTCCTGTTGGTTCCATCTTCAAAACACACCCCGAATCTGAACCTCCTCCTCACCTCCAGTGCCACCACCTGGTGCAGGCCACCGTCAACTGCTGCCTGGGCTGTTGTAGGCCCCTCCTCCCTGGTCCCTCTGCTTCTGCCCCGGCAGAGGAAGGTTTCCCCTGGGCTTTGGAGACTGAATGAGGGGCAGCAGAGGGGCCTTGACAAGAGGGCTGGGGCCTCTGACACTGGACAAGTCATGGGCTTGTCCACCCGTGACACTCCCTGCTGTGATGCAGCCTTGGGCACATGAAGGCCCGTCACCCAGGACCCCCTCTGGGGCTCCTATACCACAGGTTGTGAGACACTGACACTGGAGAACAGAGGAAGTTGGCAGAGTGCCTGCGAGTCCCTGGGCGGATCCCCACCTGGCAGGTGGACCCACGTGAGTGCCAGGGCCCTTCCTCGAACCCCATCTGTGTCAGGGACAGCACACCACCCACACCATCCCACCAACTGCCCCCTAGGCTTGAGCTGTGAACTCCTCAGATTGCTCCGGGGACCCTGCTTCCAGGTGGAACAGGCTGGGGGTGCCCCAACACCCACCTCTTCGGATCCTAACCTGAACATGAGATTTTAGCATCTGGGGCTCAGGAAACTCCCGCTGGGGAGCATCCTTAGCCCTGGCCTGTCCACTGGTGGGGGCACCCGGGAGCCGGGCTCACTCAGACAGCTCCCCCAGTTTAGCCCTGGCGTCCTCCAGTCTGTTGGCTCTATGTGCTAGTGAAAAGTGGGCCAGGAGTTTGTGCAGTGTCAGAATGTGCCTGGAATCTGCGGCAGGGAGAGGCAGGGAGACAGGGACAGAGGCAAGGATGGGGAAGGTCAGAGGGACAGGGAGACAGAGGCAAGAAGAGAGACAGTGATGAAGTAAGTCTGAGAGAAAACAGCAATGTAGAGAGGGAGAGAGAGTGACCAAGTGGACGGAGAATGGTTCTCTCAGCTCCCAACTCTCCCATGAGCAGGGCTGAGGACGGACACCAACAACACTTCTGATCTCAGACTCTAATGTGGAGGCTCTTCCAGGGTCTTGTCTGGGGCAAGAGCCCAGATCTTAAGGCTGTAAGCCAGCAGGAGAAAGGGCCTGGTGATGGGCTCAGGACCAGGAGCTCCCCCTCACCTTCCCACACTGCCTGCTCTGTGGAGCTGGACAGGCCTGCCATCCGCTGGGTCGGGGGCTGGCTCTAACCCCATTCTCCAGGCAGCCCAGAGCTGGGGCCTGTTAGGGCTTGGGCTCTCCCGGCCATGGCCGCATGGTGCCCGGAGCTGTGGCTTGCTCCCAGCTGGGGCCCTCACTGCCATGGACCCCCAGAAGGCTCCCAAGGTATGTGCCCTCAAGGACAGGGCTAGGTGCCAGCTGGAACATGGGGTCAGTGAGGAAGATCTCCAGAACTCTCTCCTTGCAGTCAGTTTGGCCTCATAGTGCTTCAGTAGCTTGTCAAAGTCACTGTTCTGCTTGCAATGGGCCAGGATCTGCAGGCTGTACTGGTGGCTGGAGACCAACTCCTGATAGGAATTGACCATGGGCAGCAGGATGTCTAATGAGTCTGCACGAGGAGTGGCTCCACAAGCCCTTGGTCACCCAGCCCCACCCACAGAGGTCAAGACCAAGTTCAGAGCTCCCACCCAGAGACACCCTTGCCTTTGGGGATGACTCTGGCACCACTGCCCTATCCAGGGCCAGATAGGTGGCCCCAGGCATCAGGACCACATCAGAGTCACAGATCTTTATAGAGATGGGGCCCCATCTTGTCTGACACCTGTGTATTGGAAGGTCGGAGAGGGCTGTTGCGGGTGCTCTGGTGTGCCTCGCCGCCTGAAGGGTCTGAAAGCCACCCAGCTCCGGAGTTTTGGGGGTTCAGCTGAGGCCTCTGTGGTCACTGAATTGCAGCTCCACATCCCCCTCAGCCCTGGCTCCCCCAAGAGACCTCCCACCCAGAGTGCCCCACCAGTGACAGAAGTGACCCATCCAAGGTCATAAGGTGAGTCAGTAGCTGGCCTGGAACCAGGTCTCCTGAGTCCTCCATTCCAGGGCTTCCCTCCACAAGACATGCCCTCCCGAGTCACGTCCCTTCAGCTGTCTGTCCATTTATCCACTTGTCCCTGTCCTTCCATGCCTCCCCAGGTTCAGCAACTTGGGTCTGCTGCTGGCCCGCTCTGTCCCAACCACTTGGAAACACAATACCCTGCCTTCCAGCCCCCGAAAGCCCAGCCAATCTCCCCAAACCTGCCCTTCAGTACTTGATTGGCAGGGATGGGACCACTGAAACCTCTGCTTGTAAACTCCATTAAAGAAAAACATGCCTCCTTTGCGATAAACTCTAAGTGGGAGCTTACACAGGGCATTCGACTACCCAAGGGATGGCACCTTCAACCACGCAACTACAGGAAGTGCAGACTTCGTCTTTCTAGGGCCGCTTCCCATTGTGACCTTGGGAAAAAGCAGGGCTCTCTGACTTAGGGAAGTGAACAGCAAAATGTCACACTCAGTGTGGGAGAGGCACGATGCAGGGGTCCTGCTGTGCAGCCCTCGGGGCCGTCAGGGCAGTGCAGCCAGCTCGGAGAGCAGTGATGCAGGATGGAAGGAGTGGGAGCCTTGACCGTGCTTCTACCTTTTGTTTCAGTCATTCTACTTTTGGAAATCTGTCCCAAGGAGACGCTTTCTCATATGAACATTTCAGATGCAGAGATGAGTGTTTCTAGTAACAAAAATTTGCAACAACTTTAAGAGCCAATGATGGGAGATGGCTGCATGGATGATGGCATGCTCACAGGTACTGGAGCATCATACAGCCATCGAAAAGCATACTTTCAGCATGAGAAAACACTTGTGCTATAATGTTAAGTAAAAAAACAAACACATCAAGATTCAAATTCAGCATTCATATATGTGACGTTATGTAAATAAAGCGGGGGGAAAAACCCTAAGGTCTGTGCATAGAAAAAAATTTGAAGAAAACACAACAAAGTGTTTACAGTGGTTATCTTTGGAAAGGAGAGCTATGGTTGATATAGCTTTTAACATTTTCTGCTTTTCTAGATTGTCAAATTTTCTCAAATGGGTTCATATATATAATTTTTAAAAGGGAAAAATAGATAAGGAACTAAAAATATATTGCTTCCTCCTAGAAAAACAGCTTTTGCCGACTTGTCTTTTCTCTTCTGCTCCCTCTGAGGGATTCTGTGTGTTTTTAAGGGGCCGCTGTTACACCCCAGGAGGATGGAAGTGCCGCCAGCCTGGAGGAGTGGGCCCTGGAGAGGGACTTCTCAGATGGATTTCAGTGCAGGTGGGTCTGGAGACCTCTGCCAGGGCTGCCTGCTCACCCAGGCCCCAGTGGGCCAGCTGGAGATGCAGGCCTTCAGGCCTTGGTAAAGATCTGGTGCAAACACCAGATGGCCTCACTGACAGAGGAGCCACAGGGTAAGCTCCGGCCATGGAGTTCCTGCCCCTCCAAGGCCTCGCCCAAGTCCATCAGAGCTGAGGGAACTAGGAAGAGGGCAGTGGCTGCCACCACCGGTGGGACTCTAGCAACCTTTCTCAAGTGACACCTTATGTGAAAACCCCATCAGCGGGATAGACTATGTAACTTGTGGCCCAGTGCAGAGAAAATATGCAAGACTCCTTAAAAAATGACAAAATTTCAAGATGGTGACAACAGAACACTAAATCAAACATTGATTTTTCTAAACATGGATCACACGCCCCAGAAGCTGGCAGAGGATGGCAGCTGCTCTTGCTGCCAGCCTTCCTGGCACCCTCAGTGTCCACCTGCTGCGGTGACCCCAAGGGATCTTAGAGGAACTCAGGGCTCTGGAGAAATCAGAGGAAATGCCACTGATGATGTGAAAAGAGCTAGGGCTTGAGACCCACGCAGAGCAGGCTCAAATCCACCTTATCCTGCTTCTCAGCTGTGGGACCTCCAGCAAGATGCCTAACATCTCTGAACCTCAGGTCTTCCCTGTAAAATATGAAGGTGAAATGATGTCACCCCTGTAAGTAATGGGACAATTTGAGGGCCTGGTACAGAGAAGTTGCTCAGTAAATGCTAGCTCTCCACCACCCCCTTTTGGGGGGACAACTTAGAAAAGCAAAAACACCCAGATTCTTCCATGCACGTGCCCTGTCACCACCTAAAGAGGCCTGGGGATCATGCCTTCTGACTGGCAGCTTAGCACCAGGTTGAGTAATGGGCCTCTGAGCGCCCCTGGCAGCCACATTTGCTGTGGCTCCCCTCCCAGCATCCTCTTCCCCGCCCATGGTCCCCAGCCAGCCAGCTCCAGAACACAGCCCGAGTCTGCTTTCCCAGGATGAGCTGTAAGGATACCAGAGAGACTTCAGCTACTTCCTGCAGCCCCCTCCCCTCCCAGCTGTACCTCCTCTGTCCTTGTTCATCACCCTCAGCTCCTACCACCCTGGAGACTTGGAAACCACCCCAATGTGTCTGGGGTTTGAGCTGAACGACAGAGGGGAAGCCAAAGGGACTCTGTCATGCACCCCATTTGTGGACAGGAAAACAGGCCCAGAGAGAAAGAGTTAACCCCCCTGGGAGTCATGGCAGCCCCAGCCTAGGAGCCTGTCCTCACATCCCTGCAGTGGTATCTGTCTTTCTCTGCCACATCAGATGCCCCTCCCTACTGCCATTCTCCATGTGTGCTCTCTGCTCCCTCCCTCTGTGATGACCCAGCACTTTGGCTGTTGGAGGTGCCTGGTGCTTTCCTCTTCTGTGAGCTGTCACAGGGGGCTGTCTCCTCTCCTAGGAGTTTGTGCCCTGAGGGCAAACCCCCACCCTGGGGTCTCACTCTCTCAGTACAACAAGAGCAGGGGCGGAACGTGCTGAGTGGACACAGAGACACCCTTGAGCTGTGTGGCACACGTCCAAAGATAGTAGCTCAGGAAATCACAAACATGCCACAGAGCCAGCTCTGCTCCCTTTTCAGGGCATGTGGCTTTGTCCCCTCAAGGCCACTTGCTGAACCACAGGATGAATGTGCTCTGACAATTGAACGAATGGAGCACTTTGAAAGCAAAATGGGACAGTTACCCACTCTCCACTTCCGGGTTGCTAAAACTACCCCGGCCTGTGCTTGAAGAGCGGCTGAAAATATCTAATGGAGAAATATTCAGTGCCAATGCAGGCTTTTCTATTTTTTCCATTCTCTGAAAACCTTGGCACATGAAATAATGGCTGTTCTTGGATCTGAATTCTAAAGAGCTAAGGGACTCACACACAGGCTCATGGAGAGCTCAGAAACATGTGGATGCCCAGTTAGCACCCTCACTGCCCTGATGTCATCACCCCCATGCCAGTCTGCTCTCTTTGCCAGTTCTGGGATTTGCACGTGGTATCCTTTTCTCTTTAGGATTGTGGGGTATGTGTGTGGGAGTGTGTGTGTGGGTAAATGTAGTTTGTATGTAAAACTGATGGCGCTCTTCTCAGAGGCATCTACAGGACACCTACTCCCCAGGGACAAGAGCAAAAACCAGACGCAGTCAGGTGAGATGCTCTGCTCCCTGCACAGGCAACACCGGCGGTCTGGGAGTCTGATTTAAGGATTGTGCTGGGTGGGCAAAGCTCTGGAGAGCTGTGAGCCTGGGGACCCTGCAGAAGCCTTGGGCTACGGCCCACCCCTACTAGGAGCCAATGTCGGGATGGTAGCAGGAACCTCTGAGCTCACAGAGCCAACCTTTCCCTTATCCTGCTGGTCCCTTCTGAGGATGCATTTGCTTTGGATCCAGGTTGGCTTGGCTGACATCCAAGACCTGCTCAGTTGACCCTTGTCAACGATGACAATGGACAGTTGGGAATTTGGCTTATTATCCCAACCTGCCAGCTAGAGTCTAGCTCTGGCTACCCAACCTGGCTCAATGTCTGGCGTCTCAGCTGAGCCCTGCCCACTTGCCACCCCACAGTCTGGCCTTCTTGGCCCATCAGAGGTAAACCCTCATTTGCCACATCCCTTGGCTGCACTACTCATTGGCTCCTGCCCCACTACAGTGCCCTCTCTGGAGACAGTGTCTTTAATCCAGAATGCATTTAGTCAGTGCAGTCATTGATGGAGGAATTAGTCTATGTTTTCTCTCTTTTGTTAGCAGTCAAGGTTTTGCTAAAGATCTCTGTACTTCTTGTTTTTCAAACAGCTGCCACACAACTCAGTTCTCTCTCCTTCCTTCTCCATTCCCTCTGGCCTCTTCCAAGCCTAAGAGATGCCCATCTCTGTCTCCCTTTGTGCCAATGCTGTCAGCATGTCCTGATGGAGTTCGTGTGGTGGGCACCATGCTGGGCATGGGTGAGACACAGCCAGAGGTGGATAAGTCAGATCCCTTCACTGGAGGAGCTTCCAGCCTAAGAAAGGGGTCAGAAACCCACAGAGGTAACTTATACTCCAACAAGGTGAGGCCAGAACAGAGGGGTGCCCCTACTGCAGTGGGAGGGTCTCACCATGGAATCCACAAGCGCTATCCAGAGGTTTTGAAGGACAAAACAGGAGCCCAATTGGTCTGGCCCCATCGTGTGGCAGTTAAGTGCATGAGCTCCGCTGCTAGCGGCCCAGGATCCAAACTGATGCACCGCTTGTCAGGCCATGCTGTGGTTGTGTCCCATATAAAAGTGGAGGAAAATGGGCACAGATATTAGCCCAGGGCCAGTCTTCCTCAGCAAAAAGTGGAGGACTGGCATGGATGTTAGCTCAGGGCTGATCTTCCTCACAAAAAATAAAAAAAAGGAACTCAACATGTGTGCTAGAGTATAGAAGGAATTGGAGCAGAGGGGCTGATGTGAACAAAGATGCAGAGTACAACAGGGTGTTGAGTGCAGGGCAGCAGGGGTGGGGATGGCAGGAGGAACATGGGAAACAAGACTCAAGGCATAGAGTGGGCCCTGCAGAGGGGCTGCCTGGGGAGGGGTCAAAGTGGCCCTCTCTATGTCAAAGTTGGTTTGTAAACCTGATCCCAAGGCTACAGTTTTACGTTAAACTCTGAACTAAAGATCTCTGCAGTTTCTTGCAGAGTCAGCCTTCCAGGATTCTGAGTGCTCCCAAGCCAGGAAAAGACCATGACCATCTCTAAACTCCTACCCTGCCCTTTAGGGCTGCCTAAGCCATTCCAACTTACTTCCAATCATAAATGGGAGAAAAATAGCTATTAAAACAATGAAATGGTGCCAAACTGAGGATTCTAGAGGAGAGGAGGATTCTTCGCAGAAGAGGATGCTCCCTTTGTTTTAGATGGTCCTTGGAGCTTTTTGGTTACAAAAGATGAAGCCCAAGATGGCTGTTTAGATGGGAGAGAAGAGACTGAGCAGAGCTGGATAGTTTTGCTTAATAACTTTGCTTTTGTTTGGGTGTGATCTCCCGTTACCTCTAGGGAGAGTTGGCTGCTGGTGGGGGCTCTGGGTGTAGAGGGTATAGAGGGACTAGAGACAGGGCAGTGTCCTCGATGTCTGACCTGTGCACAGCCTGCTTAGAAGGGCCTAATGCCTGGTTTAAGGCTCTGCTGTTGTTGCCTTGAAATTCTTAAGAGCCCTGCATTTTCAATTTGCACTGGGCCCAGCAAAGTGTTTAGCTGATCCTGAAAAAATATGTAGACAAGGGTATATTGGTAAAGGATTAACTACCAGCTCTCTGAAAGAAAAACTCTGACTGGTAGCACTGGCCAATTTCCATGCTGTAAACATTCCTACCTTGGCCCATTTTAAGCTACCAAAGAGTGAATAACAAGCTTGCAAGATTCTTGAAAATTTCACAACCGACTTGCAAGTTGGTGTGAGCCAGCTCCAGCACATCACTGGATGTAAGGCGAGGGTCTTGGCAGATAAAGGGATTATGAACACCCCCACCACCACCAAAATGACAGTTGGGAGAGTATGGAGAGAGGCCAGCGTGCGGAGAGGAGGTCAGCAAGAAATCCCTGTAGCAGGAAAGGCTGAGTGACAGGAGGGCAAGGATGTCTTCTATTCAGCTTTCAGCTGTTTTCTGTTTCAGTACTGGAAACCCCCTCGAGTGCATCTAAGCCTTTCAGAAAGTCTGGTCCATACTTGGCCCATGTTGAGGGCTTGGGGAGTGAAGGAGGAGCCAGCTGGGTGTCATTAGGGCTTTCCTGGATACTCTGGTTCTCCTCCTGGGTCAGGGCAGGACTGTACTGCCCAGGGCCCTGAAGTCGGGTGCGGTCATGTGACTCGCTGTGTCCAATAAAACTTGAGCAGAGTTGTCAGGCATCATTTGCCACATTCCTTCCCCTGCCCTGGGATTGGTGAATTTCCTGATGGTGGGAGCCCCGTCAGCCTGTGTCCCTGACTCTGAGTGAGAATTTTGTGGAGCAGAACACACAATGGACACACAGTGTGAGAGAGAAAGCAATCTTTGTTGTTTTAAGCCTCTGAGACTTGGGGGCTGTTTGTAATTGCAGCAGAATCTAGCTCCACCTGACGGACACATGGAGCGACCACAAGGGGGCAAGGAGCAGTCAAGACTGAGTGGAGACTGGCACTGTGAGAAGTGATACAAGAAGCCAGGAGAGCAGAATTGGAAGCCAGATGTGGCCAGGAAAATGGAAGACCCTGAGAATCCTCAGGAATACGTGGGATGGGGCTTGAGGAAGTTTTCTGGCTATCAGGTGGACCCTGAGAGCTTGAGGCCAGCCAGGTGACACAGTCGTTCCTGAATATGCACCTTTTATATGGCCCGTCTCCCCAGCAAGGAAGGAATAACGTGTGTGGCAGGCACAGGCCACGGATCTACAGCCAGGAGACCCAAGGTTGAGCCTGGGTTCCAGCGCTGGAAGTGACCTTGGAGTGACCTTGGATAAGTCCTTTCCTCTTCTGTGGACCTCCCAGTTCTCAGTTCCCTCCCAGCTCTGATGTTTTATGACCCTCTGTCTTTGTCACGGGCATCACTCATCACTTATTTGGCTCCTCAGCACCTCCTGCCTACCTGATGGCCTACTTCCTGGGAAATGGGCTCTGTTTCACCTTCCTGGAGCCCCTCCAGAGCACACAGGTGCCCTTGCTCTGCAAGGTGTGTGTGTCTGTGTGTGTGTGTGTGTGAGAGTGAGAGAGAGTGAGGGAGTGAGAGAGAGAGAAAGACTACAGCCAGAAAGGTTTACCAAGCTGATCTTGCAAAGTCTTACTTAGAGGCCGGCCCCATGGCTTAGAGGTTAAGTGCACCCGCTCCGCTACTGGCGGCCTGAGTTCGGATCCCGGGCGCGCACTGACGCACTGTTCGTCCGGCCATGCTGAGGCGGCGTCCCACATACGACAACTAGAAGGATGTGCAACTGTGATATACACTTATTTACTGGGGATTTAGGGAGAAAAAGGAGGACTGGCAATATATGTTAGCTCAGGGCTGGTCTTCCTCAGCAAAAAGAGGAAGATTGGCATGAATGTTAGCTCAGGGCTGATCTTCCTCACACACACACAAAAAAAGTCTCACTTAAAAAATTGTTTTCCCTGGAGAGTAATGTACTCAGTTGGAAACGTTGCTCCAAATTCTCATTACAAAGGCCTCTGCTGCCACGCTGACACACACACACTTTCGCCAAAACTGACCAGTTTTGTGCCCCCGGCACCAGAGAGGGCCCTGCCCTTTGCACCCACCCCTTCTCTTGCCTACCAAACCCCGAAAACTTTCAAGGCCATATGCGACTTGAACCCATACCTTCTTTGGCCATAAAATGACTCATTTTCTACCTGGGTTCACACTGCAAGCTCTATTATGGTGCCAGTCACACTCTACCACAATCAGACTTTAAGGCTAGAAGCTTCCATCTCTTTACTGTCTCCCACAGAACCTGATGTCCATTCATTCATCAAGTCCTTACAGAGTACCTACTATGTGCGAGGCAGAAGGGACAGAGTGATAAAGGACACCCCTGCCCACCAGACCAGGTGAGGGACAGACACCTGTGGAGCCGGCTCTGCCATGGCATGCTGAGGGTGGGAAAGCTGTGGCAGCAGGGGTCATGGAGCACATTCTGGGATGAGAGTCCCCAGGAGGTGGCAGTCGAGCTTGGTAGGATTCCACCAGGCAGAGAAGCGTGGGAGTGGCAGGGCCACTCCAAACAGAAGCCCCAGCATATGCAAAGGCCAAGATGTGCACAGCTCATGACCAGAGAGCACTGGCTGGAGCCCCAAGTGATGAGGGAAGAGGAGCTTGGGGAAGAGGATGAGTAAGTGGTCAGCTGATCTTAAGCAGTTAGTGAACGAGTGAGTGAGTGAATGACACCCTTGATCATGAAGCCACTAACCTGGTACTGGTCCCTAGACCTATTTCTTTGTCCCTAGCAAGGACTCAGCTTGGTTTCAGGGATATGTGTAGGGCTAGGATAGATCTCAGAATGAACCAGATGGTTTAGACACAGGACAAGCCCCCATCCCAGGACCCACTAGTAGTGTGGCAAGACTGGCAAGTAGACATGCAGACCTGGATTCTAGTCCTGGCTCTGCCACCTCCCAGCTGTGTGAGCTTGGGCAGGTGCCTTGAGTTCTCTGAGCCTGCTTCCTCATTCCATCCTATGAGGGTGGTTATGGCGACTGACAAATAAAGCATCTCTGACAGTGCCTGCTGCAGTGTAGAGGAGGTGTGTGGAATCTGAAACTTTTGTTCAAGCTCAAGTTTCAAGCTGATGTGACCATTAGTTTAGGGCTTGGCAGTGGCACCATAAGGTGGAATTGGAAATTTCAGATCGTTGAACATTCCAGGCAGAGCTGGCTTCAAGGGTGTGTGATGGAGTCCTGTGCTCAGAAGGCCCCATGCTTGGGGCTTCAAGTTCTGCAGTTGCAACCTTGAAGTTATTATTTCTCTTTGAATTTGTTTTCATGGGAAACATCTGATGGAACAATGGAGCACACCCCAGGGGCTTGGAACCTCAGCCCTCATGTGTTGCTGCCTCCTGCTGCCTCCCTGGGATGGTTTCTCAGCTGCTCGCTCCCCACACGCCGGCACCCCAGAACCCATGACCTCTTCTATCCTCTGTCTGGGAGCAAATGGGTGGAGTCAGCCAGGAAGTCTCACATTCCACAGTGAGTCACCCTCCACCCTCTGAAGGGACCTTGGGGCAGGTGTAGACAGGACGGGTGCAGTGCACACCCGATGGTGTCTCAGAGCGGGGCAAGGAGACAATGCCTGGTCACTAGGTGGGTGACTCAGCAGGGACATCTTGCCCAACCCTCATCTAGGTACCAAGTGTATCATGGCACAGAGTTGTGAGGAGGTTGGAGGTTGATATTGGGGGGGTCTCCTGTCTGCCATGGGTGGGTTGATGGTCTGTGAGAAGGGGAGATCGACTTCCCCGACTCCACCCAGGGCCTTGCATTTTTCCCTTGCATCAGGCCCTACAAATCATGCAGCCAACCCTGGTTAGAATCTGTTTCCATTTTCCCATCCTCAGCTCAGAGTCCACGGTCCTTATGTGATGTGGCCAAATTGCTCTGAGCATCTGGTGCGCACTGGTGAGATGAGCGGGGAGAGGCAATCAGATCATTCGGCGCTGGGGTAGACAGCTGGTGAGGGGCGTCTAAGGGACAGAGAACCAGCACCTCCCAAGCTTTAATGTAAATGGCAATCGACTGGGATGTTGTGAAAGTGCAAATTCTGATTCCGGAGGTCTGGGCAGGGCCTGAGATTCTGCATCTCTAACATGCTCTTTCTTCATGGAAAACAATTTGAGTAGTGAAGTTCTAGAAGGCTTAACCTAGGAACAGCGTGGCCTCCAGACCGATGCCCGGCGAGCCCCTGTAGGAGCTCTTATGACAGGCAGAGGGAACGACTGCTTAGAACTGAGCCAGCAGCCCACACTATGATGACTTACCAGGAACTCTGTGTCCCCGGACACTTCAGCTGATAATGTGGGAATGCTTAGTCAATGTGGTCATCAGCAGAGTAACTAAAAACTCACCCATAAATAACCTCACTCAATCCTCACAACCTTGTCAGGCAAGTATAAAAAGGCTGCTTTATAGATGAAGGAATGGAGGCACAGAGGATGGGGGGATGTACTCTAGGTTGCAACTGTCAAGTGGCAGAGGTAGGATCTGAACTCAGATCTGACTAAGGCACTTCCCACTCTGCCAGCATCACTAACTTTAAGTTTGGAGGCTGGCCTAGCTGTGACTGGAAGCTGGTCCCCCTGCCCGTCATGTGCCCCCTGGTGCTCCCTGCAGGAGCCCAGAGTGTGAGGTGTTGGCCCTGTGCCTTGGGCACCCTGGCCAGCCTCCTCCGCACCCCTAGCCAGCAGTCACCTCTGCCTTCAGTCACTCGATATTGATCTCCCCATCCTCGATCTGCTGCCGTAGCTGCTTGGCCACTGTCTTCTTGTCTCCACGATCAGCAGCAGGTGCAGGTACTTCTGCATCAGCGTTTCACGCTCCCTGGCCAGGGTCTGGTAGCTGTGGACAGACATAAGTGGCAAGACACTGTCTTCTTGTCCCCCAGAGATCCAAGCAGAAATAGGGCTCCCCCACTGACTGCAATTAGAAGATCCTGACTCCCAGACATGGTGAACAGGGCCTTGACCTGGCTGCAGTGCTGTTACCGACTGCTCTGGCCCCTTCTCCAACTCCTGTCTCACACTCTGACCTCTGGTTCCTCTAACTGATCCTGTTCTCTCCCCTCCCCCTCCAATCCACCCCCTGGGCCTTTGTATAGGCTCACTCTCTTGTTAAGGGTAATGCATCCGGTGACTTTAAGTTAAAGTCAATGCTCAAATTGAACAACAAAGCCTGGATGACAGCACATCTGTTTACAACATGGTTCACTGAATATTTTGAGTCCACTGTTGAGACCTACCACTCAGAGAAAGAGATTCCTTTCAAAATATGACTGCTCACTGGCAAGTGCTGTTGTTCCCATGGAGAGACTGATGCTGGTGTGTGCCCCCCTCCACACACACACTGAAGTTAGGAAAAGTCTTATGACTCACATAATAGAGGTCTCCGAGGAGAGCAGGGCCAGAATCTCAAGCAGCTCTGAAATGGCTTGAGAGAGCAAGGAAAGGAGCCTGGCCTGGTCTTTTATTGTGGTTGGAGGTTTTAAAGAAAAATTATTTAATGACACTTGTCAAAGTCGGTAAGGCATATTTTATTCAGAACCACTGTGATACGCAGAGACCACCGTGATGGGATTCACAGCGGGGGAGAAATGAGATTGGGCTCGACTCTGAATGCAGCATGGTCAAGTGGGAATTCATGGCCAGGCAGCATGGTGGGGGTCAGGGGATGGAAAATTAGTAAGAGAAAAAACAAGTGTTGGGGTTTCTGGCTAACCTGACCTAACAGGATTCTTGCCAAAGAGAGGCCAGAGTGATCAGACACCACCTGAGGGATGGTGGAGGGGGAGGAGGAGCCTGAGCAGATCTCGATGGTGATCAGACATACGGGTGGGGGTTCTGGTTAAACTGACTTAGGAAGGTTCTTGCTAAAACTGGATTTTACAAGGAAGTGCACAGACAGGCCTACAAGAAGGTTCAGGAGCCTGACTAAAGTTTGGTCAAAGCAAGAAATTTTTGCCAGGGCTGAGACCAGGGTAAGAGTTCTGCGTACAGACAGGGATTGTGTGGTTGGATCCGAAGCGAATGCCAGATAAGGGAGACTCTGAACTTGTTCCTCAGCTTGTCCAGGTGTGGAAACGAGGGGAAGAGGGAGAGGAGAGGCGTAAGCTGTCAGCACACATCGAAAAGTGTGGAGAACAAACATGCGTACAAAAATATGCATTCACAATGGCTTGTTTTTATAGAAAGAAACACCAACAGGAAACTCAAGAATGATCAAAACTATGTACTGGGGGTGGTTGGAGTAACAGCGCTGGAGGGGACCCAGAAATGTTGGTAGTGACTCCTCTGAAGTTAGACTTTTCTATTTTACAGATTTATCTAATATAAACAGAAATTTACACATACCATGTTTTCCCTTTCCACAGTCTTTCTTTAATTTTAACTTCTGTACATAGGAAACCATTCTAAGATTTAATTCCTTTAGCACACTAACGGTTACAAAAGAGTAACCATAGGAAATGAAATTTTCATATCTCTCGCTAACTACAAGGACAAGCTGCATCCTAGTTTGTCCTCCACTGTGTCTCACACAGGCAGGATTTTCAGGAGTCAGTGGCATATTATAATGCAAGAGGGGTTTGGGTTTAGCTCCTTAAACATAGTAGGATTAGTTTGATTAGTTTTCTCCACATCAATTAAAATAGAAATTCCACTACTTTAGCTTTTTAAATCTCAATGTATTCTAGGGACATGCACACGCAAACAATGATGTAAAAACGAAAAACACACCTGAAAACTTCAACACATTCATTTCACACCTTGAGATTCTCTTGCATAAAAAGAACAAAAATTCTCTTTAGTTCCACAATTTTCTTGCCTTATTGACATTATATCTCTCCATCAATTCACATTTTTCAGCCCAAGAAACTCAAAATGTTATTTCTCATACAGGAAATAAAATTACAAAGAGCTAAGGGAAACCAGAAATATAGGGCTGCACTGTTCAATCGATACAGGAATCCAAAGCAAAGAAACACAAATATTGGGATCAGCACAGATAAGCAGCCTGCTTCCCACAGGACAGAAGGAAAGCCACATGCAGAAAGTTAAACACATTCTAAAATCTCCTGGTGGAGACAGAAGCCCTGGAGTGGGTCAGTTCATGGTGCAGGAGGGTGGGGACACATGAGCAGCCACAGGAATGCACTCTGGGAGCTCACACACCCTCCTCTGCCTGGGGAGGAAGAGAAGGGCTCCTTCTCTCAGCTTCCACTCTCACAAGTGAGGAGACTCTCGACAGGATGCAGTTTAAGGTTGTGACTCAAATGAACCCTAAATTCATAAACCCTAATCCAGACACAGAACTCCTGACATTCACAGACTTTCTCAATGTGCACAAATTACCCTATGCAGGCACCTACTCTGTGGGTGCAAAACTCCACCCTGTGTGTAGACATAGGCCCAAGGGGAGCACAGGGACAACCTCAGGAAGGGCAGCAACTCCTTCCCCCTGTGCAGGTGCCTTCCCAGCTTTCTAGGGCTCTGTAGCTTCTCTCAGCAGAAAAGCACCTTCTGTGGTAGATATGAGCAGAGAGGACATGCAGGAAGAACGTGTGGGCCTCAAGTACTTCCCTGTGCAGGTTCAAGGGGGGCTTAGCTTAGAGACCCTGACCCCAGGCCTCTGCTCCCAGTCACGCTGCTTTTGGCTACAGTGATCTTGTAAATGGCACAACCCAGTGCTTGAAGAATCCAGCAAATTCACACAAACCTACACTTTAATGGAAAGGAGGGAAGAAAGTTGTAAAGCATTTTTCTAGTTCAAAAAGAAAAGCCACATGTATTTATTACTTTCAGAACATAATGTAAATTAACTGTTGTTTCCATGGCAAGACACTGTTTTATAAACAGTTAAATCATACTTAACACTTGCTGATCAAGTGTAAGCCCTGGAATTCCAGTTGAAAACACTGCATCCCAAAGAAAAGAACAGACCTCAGAATATGACTACCCACGCTCAGGGGATGCAGAAAGGGAAACAAGAATTTTTAACACATTCAATGTAATATTAAAATCTTTAATTTTTTCTGAAGTTTACCTATTTCTTGCCTCTTTGGAAATATTTTATACTGCTTTTCAAGCCCACTGATTACATAAACTTTAACTTTTGACAACCTGAGGCTCAACTAAGTGAGTAAATCTTTTCAAGGTGACAAACCCAGGGAGGAGCAGTGCTGACAGGCCAGAACACCCAAGAAAGTTTGCACAGAGGAACCTCCACTCCAAGACCTTCCTGTAGTATGTCTGTGCCAGGAGAGAGCCTGGGAGGGGCACAGGGACTTCATACGACAGATTCCAGGTGGCCATTCTCTGCTCTCCTCTCGTGGAAAAGAGCCACAGACAAACTATAAATCTCACAGTCAACTCAACCAAAAGGAAACTCCCAACAGCTCCCCACCAAGCAGGACAGCCCCGAGTCTCCCCAGCTGAGTTTCTTATTTCTTAGCTCAGGCCATAAACTCAGCACTGACTTCAACTCCCCCCTCCCCAGCCCTCACCATTTCCCATCTGTACACAGTACTACCGTCTCGATCTCCAAACACACCCAGAATTCAACCTCCTCTCTCCACCCTGACCTAAGCCTCCAAGGCCTCTTGCCTGGCTTCTTGGAACAGCCTCCTAACTGGTCTCCTTGCCTCTGCCCTGGCCCCTCTGTAGTATATTCTCAACAGAACAGCCAGATCAAGTCTGCTAACCTTTTGTCCAACCATCTTACTCCTTCTCTCAAAACCTTCCAAATGGTCACCATCTCATTCAGAATAAACGCCCAAGTCCTCACTATGACCAACAAGACCCCATGATTGGGACCAAGCCACCACTCTGCCTTCAGCTCCTGCTGCCCTCACCGGCTGTGCCCTGGCCACACTGGCCTCCTTACTGCTCCCAGAGCAGGCCACTTGCCCTTTCTCCTACACTGCTTTTGGGCCTTGTTCAAAACCTACCTCTGCAGTGAGACGTTTCCTGGCCCTCCTGGCTACAACACCATCTCTCTCCAGCCTGGCACACATCACTCTCCCACAGGAGTCACACCATTGGTGTCACATCTAGACCGTCACCCAGGGCATGCTTTTTGTGTTTTGTTCACTTCTCTGGCCCCAGGGTCTAGAACAATGCGTGACACAAACCTTGCACTCAATAAGAAATGTAGCTTAACGAATGGATGACTGTAAAAACAACAAGGAACTGCCTAACACTTGGGTAAGGAAGGCCAAATCTGTAAGAACACCAGGGGCCAGGGGAGGCTGGTCCATTAATCAGCCCTAAAAGGACGCACAGCATCATGTTAGAAAGAAAACTCCCCACCACATCCTACAAATACCATACATCTTTTTAGCAGCATCAACAGAGCCCTTCAAATGTAAACACCTTTTCTACTTTGAAGCAGCCTTCTGTGTCCCATTACCGCTCATCATATGCCTACCGCTAACTTTAACATGATAACTTTCAGATCTAATGTAATATGACTGACATTAAACTGTGTTTTCTACCTTACCCAAGTCTCTCTTGGGAATGATTGTAGGTATGTAAGCAGTAATAACCTGAGAACAGATGGAGAAGTAAATAATTCTATTCCTTCCCCCACCCTGTGCCCCCAGCAAACAGTACAACACTGTCTGATTCTTTGTTTTTTTTAAACAAACTTCACCAGAAATACATCTGCTGAACATGATCCTTTGGAAGTCAGGGCTACTGTTTCCTTCAGACATCTAACGCATTTAAGTGTCCAGATGCCACAAACTATTGAAATATTGCTCACGTGTCTACCGTATAATTCCCAAACTGAGATTTCAGTAAACTTACGTTGCAGCTGCCAGGAAAAGAAAAAGGAAGCAAAAACAATGCCATCCACGATGACAAGTGGAATTAAACCAAATGAAAGTTTTCCTTTACAGATGCAGGGATACTTGAAAGCAAATCACTCCTCACAAGTAGTGAGGGAACTAAAATTGCTGTGGGAAGAAAAAGAGAGCCCGTGTACAAATGCTTTCAAGGCAACTTGCAAAATTCCAAATTATCATGCCAGCAAAGATTAATGAACTGTCTCCTCTGGAGCAGAAGCGTGCTGGCGATGGTGGTCAGGGCAGGCCACTCCAAGATGCACCACTCTGGTATGCGGATTATTTTGAGCTGAAGACAATAAAGAGTCAGGAGACTCAGGAAGAACATTTGCTTTTCCCCTCCAAAACTGCCTAAAGAATTTAACATAGAAGACCTGTTTCAAGAAGGAGCCAATATCATATGATGGCTGTAATATAATGTAAAATAGATGTTACAATAGGATTGGCACCAACAAGCCCATTTTATCAAAATTTCTGTCTCTTCCTGGCCACATTCTCTATAGCTTGCCCTCAAAAGAGTTGTCAGACAAACATTTGTATTTCCATTTCCATGTGAATTGTCTTCTTCCCTGTGAAATCCCAAACCACTACCCCTCCAACACCTTCCATGCCTTTAGCTACAGTACAATACTTAAGCAAGCAGCTTAGACAGAATGACGAGCTGCTCATTTCTGAGTTTCTCAAATGTATACATGTTATTAAACTTGGTATTATTTTCTCCTGCTAACCTGTCTTTTAATCATTTGGGCAGCCATAAGATCTTTAAGGGAAAGGGCAGAGGAGGATTCTCCCTCCTGCCCAACATTAGCATTGACCAAAGCACCAATACCTCACCCCTGCTCCTCCAACACATTGTATTAGGACCCCAAGAAGTTAAGGCCCAACGAGATGGATTGTTTCTCTTTCTCATCACAGAAAAAGAAGTTGGAATGATCTATCAGTCAACAAAAACATGCATGTGTTGTGAGCACTGGAATATGTCCCTCCCCTCCAGCCTACATCATAACTACAGAGGAGTTAGCGACCTTCCACTTCTTAAGTCCTGGCGGGGAAGGAAAAAGCCTCCCAAGAACCATTGCCCCAAACCCACTCAGTGCCCCCCGTCCCCTCCCTGACTCCCTGCTGCCCTTCCCGCCCTAGCAGCCATGGGCTTGTCAGGCCAGCACCGGAGCACCAAGGCTGGATGGAAAGAGCGTCCAGACCCACAGGGACCTGGTTGTCAGATGCACCGGTCTCACTATGGGAGCTCTCCCCACCTGCTCTGCCTGAAGACCCACTCCCCACAACGGCCCCGCCCCAAACTGCACCAGCCAGTCCCAGCTGCTAAGGGCCCAGGCGAGCACAGTCTTCCATGCTGACCGGTGCAGGTGCAGTTACCCGCGTCCCTCTCCCCGCTGCCCAGGAGAATGAGGACAATGTGATGCTCAGCCGCTGAGGCCAATCCAGGTGAGCAACGTGGGTGGGGCCAGAAGTGCGGATGAAAGTGTGTCAGTCGCCATCTTGGCGTCCGGCGGGGCCCCTCTCGGAGGGCCGGCCACATTCTCCCACCCCCTCGGTCTGGGTCATTTGCTATGAATACCGCAGCAGTGACCCATCAGGGCAGCAGAACAGACGCGTTTTGGCAGTGCTCCCCCACGGTGGGTGCATCAGGCAGCAGTTTGCCTAGGCCCACAGACGTGGCCATCTTGCTTTACGGAGGACAGATGGGCACACGCCGCCATCTTGCCATCCTTTGGGGCCTGGGGACCAGCTCCCACTTGCTGCACAGTGTCGCTTTGAGCCCTACTCTTGTGGCAGTCCCACTGTGGGACAGAGAGGAGGGGGCCGGAGCCTGGCAGCATGACAGCCTGAGGCCCGGGATGGTGATCACTGCACTGCCACGAACTGCTCCCACCACTGGGCAACGAGGAGAAACAGCCATCTCCTTCCACAGGTAACCAGATGCTGCCGCCCAGTCAGCCCCCCTGGTGTTCCAGCCCAAGGCAGGCAGCACTCTGTGCTTGGGGCCTTGGGTCCGGTCCAGAAGGTGAGTGAGCGCCAGGCGCTATGTGGCCTTGGTCTGTGCCACTGTCTCTGCTCCAGGCACCTCGGGCCACCGTGGCCATCCTATGGCTACTGGCGTCCACCTTATGGCCTCCACCACACTGTCACCCCCCACCCCCTGGCCACTCTGCTCTCCACTGATTCAGGCTGGGGCCAAAAATGTCAAGAAAGAGGGTATTCTGGAAACACTCTTTCTTAGGTCACTATCTTCTTTCATTTGCCGTGACTTTTCTGCTCTTTTGATGGCAGGGAGCCTGCCTTGATCTCTGCGATCAGGAATGTGGCTGAGCAGATGCAGCTTCTACCTCCAAATGGACACGCCTCTCAGATGCTCTGTTGCTAGAAGGGTCCTGGCAGTGCAGGGAAAGGTGGCTCTGCACTGGAGGTGAGTCCTGGAGAGGCGTCTGACTCTGCAGACTCTGCATGTGACAGCATCCTGGGTGGAGGAGGTTGCGGCCCACTCCTCATTGGGAGGCTTACCCTGGGGACTCAGGGAAGGGGCTCCTCTCTTCACTTCTTCCTTGGGATCCCACAGCGGGACGAGGGGTTTGCCTTCCCCTTGGCCTGGCTCCCTTCATGAGGGCTTCTGGAATTCAGCCAGTTGAGTGAGTCCTTTCCTGCGGACTCTGCAATGGAGGTCTCAGAACAGTGCACTGAAGATATTCTACTTTGAAAACCTCCTGGCAGATCCTTTTGTTTCATGTTGCAGGTTGTTATTGAATTTTTAAAGACCTGAATGCCACTTGTTGTCTTTAGTCTTATTCAAAGTTCACAGTGGTTTTTTTAAGTCGGAAGTTGTTACAATCTATCCAAAGAACTAGTAATGTGAGCTTGTTTCAAAGGTCAGACAACATGCTTTCTTGACAGTTTCCTTCAGAGTCTGTGTCCCAAAAGATTTGTTACTGTTTTTGAGAATGATGCAAAGCACTGCAGAGAAGGTTGCTCTTGGCATGTGTCATTGTTTAACATGGTCTGGGGGCAAAGGAGGTGGGGGTCCTTTGGTAACTCGTCACAAAGCATTGAGAAATGTTAGAAGGTCAGGTTGCTTGGAACTCCCTGAGGACCTAGTATCCACCTGGTCTGGTCCACAGTGGCCTCATGGGGGTTAGATGAACTCAGGAGGAGAAGAAAGCCTCGAGAGAGACCCCCTACGTTCCCATGTGCGTAGTTTTCTCTAAATAGAGATTTTACCTTAATGAGGAGAAAAGATTATGAAGTGTCTTGGTCAGTACATTTCAGGGGCTGGTTGCTTGGTACAGGGAGCAGCTTTCCTCCTGGTAGTGGAAGGACAGGAGGAACAACGAACCACAGCTCTTGGGGCTGACCTCCTCTTGGCGGCAGTCCCATATCCTCAGCTGCTTGAGTAGAGCTGGGGCCAGGCTCCCTGCTGAGTGCCCGGGAGGCTCTGCTGGCCGACATCTGGCCTGGCTTTGAAATAGGGGGACCAACCCTCCCCATTTTAGCACCCAAAGTCCTGCATCCCAGGGACAGCAGGAGGGTTCGACAACCATGAGCTTCTAGGAACTATTTCTGAGGCTTCCTGAAGCCTTTCCTGTTGCCTTGGTGTCATCCTGTGCTCTCTGCCTGAGCATCTGTGGCCCTACAGGGCACTTACCACAGCCTGGGAGGAGGTCTTCACCTTCCTTCCTTCTCTGCCCTACAGATGGTCAGCTCCTTAAGGTAGACAGTGGGTCTTTCATCTTTCTATTCCAGTAATAACTTGCAAGCAGAGGTGTTCCTTACATCTTTACTAAAGGTTTAAATGGGCAAAGATCCTAAGTATGGGTGTTCCCAAAAACACTTGTTTTGCTTTTATAGTTGATTATTTTAGAGGGAGACATTTAATTCTTTCTTTTTAATTACTTTTTCATGTATCCTTGCAGGCTCTACATAAAGGGCTCAAAACTTCTGGTCCAGTGGCTAAAAGCTGTTCACAGGGATGATTGGCCCCTACTAAGCATTCTTTCATCTGTAGTGAACATTTTACCAAAAAAAACTCTTGGACAGGCTGGAGGATCAGTACTACATGCTCAAGCCCATGGCCTTGCCCTCCAACTTCCACCTGACTGAGAAGGAGGAGCTGAAGGCCGTGGCCACGCAGGAGAAATGACACCAAGATAGCTGCCGGGGTCCTGAGGAACATGCGAGTGAAGCAGATGGGAAAGGAGCTTCAGGTTCATCCTCATCCTTGAGGGAAAACCTGAGGGCCCAGCCAGGGTCCCGCAAGTTGAAGCGAGCCTCTCTGCAGAGCGAACCCGCACCCAGTGCCACCCAGGAAGCCACCAGTCAGGCGCGAGCACAGAGTCTCTGGAAGGAACTCCAGGAGACAGTGTGGCCTCCACAGTGTGTGGCAGCCTGGGAGATGCAAACACGTCTGCTGTAGATGCTGGCGATGAGACCCCCTCTGCCCAGCCAGGGCCTGCTGAGTAAGAGTGGCATTTCCATGGGTGACTTTATCCCTCAGGATCTGAGGCATGCACATTTATTGGCTGGCTTCCTTCTTACAGTTTCTGCTCAGCACACACTCAAGAGAGGCCATCTGTCCCTTGAGAGGCTGTTGACCCAAAGAGGCTGAAGAGAGATGTGGAGCCCAGCTACAGCGGGACCAGCCCTGGGCCTGATGAGAGCTTGGCCCAGAGCCCCCACATTCATCATTCACAATGATGCCTCAGAAACCCTCCCAGAGCCCCTCCACCCTCCAACAGATGTCACCCCCGAGCCAGCCGCAGAAGATGTGCAGGGCGAACACAGCGACACCGGCCCCACGTCCCTCAGCAGGGTCATCTTGTCAGCACTGGGGGCCCAAGAACTCCTCGACTCGCTGTCTCCTACTGCTTCTGCTCCCGGGGGAACCGGAGCACGGGTGCCGCCTGCGGGAGCAGGTGGAGAAGGATAGCGAGCTGAAGAGGGGCAGCTGCCGACAGCCAGGTGCACACGCTGCAGGAGGATATGGACGAGCTGAATGAAGGGGGCTCCCTAACTGAGGAGCATGCTGCCCCCCACCGAGGTCAGTCCCGGTGCTCGGGGCTCCCCCACTGCCTGCTCCTCATGAGGGGTTTCCTGCTCCGCAGCAGACGGCCCCTGAGCACTTCTGTGTGCAGCATGCCTGCTGCTGTCTTGGGAGAAGGCTCTGCTGGTAGCCGCCCCTCGCAGACAGGGAGCCCAGGCTGCAGAGCTCACCCCGCTCGCTCTAGGGCGCTCGAGAGGCAGCATTAGTTGTCAGGGTTTAGCAGGTGGGAAAGGAGGCATTGCAGGTCAGCTGAGAAAGCCACGCCTACCCAATGAATTGTACCTGGATCGTTGGTTTACCACTTGAACAGGAGAAAATCAGCTTCTATTGCATCCCTCACACAAATGTAAATTCCAATGAGTTAGGATCTAAATGTGAAATAAAATCGACATAGTAAACTATTGGAAAAGTTATAGGAGACTCTTAAAGTCATGGGGAGGTTCTTTTCATTTGTGTTTTAATGAATATCCTTGAACTGAAGTCATTTTGAACATTTTAATAATTTCTTTAAAATTTGAAACATCTTTTTGAGTAGAATACATTCTCTTTTGTAAAAATTAAAACACCAGAGAAATATATAAGGTAAGAAGTGGTAAAAACTCCTATTTCTCACCTACCTCCCAACTTTTATTCCTTGTTGGTAGTAAAATTTGGTGTGTAATCTCCTCTACTGTTCCCTGTGCTTTACATACATATTTCTCCACCTGTACAAATTGGTTGGATATATTTTTGGTGTGTTTCTTGGCTATGTTTCTGATAATCCTGCTCTCTTACAGTTTAGTAGTTGTAAACATTGGTTTCTCGATATTCCTTATGTATTGAGGGTACCACCTTTTGCTTGTTATACATCCATGGAAAACATTTTCCTACCACATTGTTCATTTAATCTGGATCAGTGCTTGTCTTCCCAGATGCCAGTAACTCTTCAGGAGAGAAACGGGTCTATGTGACAGGCTATTCAGGATCTCCGGGACCCCCAGGGCAACAACCAGTAGGACAACCCAAAACAAGAAACAAAACCCATCCCTCGTGTTTCCAGATGCATCCTAGGGGAAGGACAGCTCCAGTTGAGGACCACTGATGTCCTGGTCAGAGTTATCCACTATGTTCTCCTATCACGTTAAAGCTGTTTCTGTAGTTTCTCGTACCTGATGGTACAATTTGGTGCCTTTGTCTGTTCCTCTTGGTGCCTTTGTCTGTTCCTCTTGGTGCCTTTGTCTGTTCTTCTTGGTCAGACTGCCCAAGGTTTCTCACTGTTACAGGTCTTTCCAGACAGCCAGCCCTCGACTCCATTGCTCAGGTCTATGTTGTTGTTCCTGCCTGGTGAATTCTCACTTCATTCTGCTGTCTTTGGTTTTATTGTGGTGGTGTTCTTGCTCTTGGAGGGAAGGGCTTAGCTTCTTCATGTACAGGTGATATTCCCTGATACCTGCAGTGGAGGCTGTGCACTTCCTCTGTCCCCTTGTCCCCACGCCATGGATTTGTCTCATGCTGCTCTCATTGCTGTTCATTTCTAAAGAGTTTCTCCTGTCTGTCTGGATTCCCTCTTTAACCTGAGAGATTTAGAAGGGTGTGGACAGATTTTCAAGTGGATAGGTTGGGGGAGGGGTGCCAATATTTTGTGATTACTTGTTACTTTTATTGCTTTAAGTTCCAGTAATATGGTCACTTATAGATTTCTGCTTTTTGGACTCTTTAGAGATTTCATTGTGGCTTAGCACACAGTCCATTGTGGTGACTGTTTCATTGTGGTTTGAGGAGAATGTTCGCTCTCCACTAGCTGCTTACATTGTTGTCCCTGGGGCTGAGGCTAGATCTAGCTTTTTTGTGTTCGTCAGCAGATCTGTTTCCTAACTTACTGTATCACTTGACCTGTGGCTTTTTAAGAAAGGTAAGGTAGGTTTCCCTGTGGAAAGGGAAGGCACCTCCCTTGGGGTGCCTGTGTCTTCTTGTTTGTCCAGTTTTGCTTTATGCTTCAAGACCATATTGTTAGGTGCATAAGTGTTCCTGACAGTTATCAACACAGAGAACCCCTTTTTGTCCCATTTAAAGTCTTATTTCTTTATCTCCTTATTTTCAACCATATTATATCCCTTTATTTTATAACAATATTTTAACTCAACTCGAGAGCCTTCATGTTTTTCTAGAGCAATTTGATCCATTTACAATTGTGATTATTGATAAATTGGAATGTGAGTCTACCATTTAATTTAATTTTTAATTTGTTAGGTTTTCTCATGATTTTTCTCTTCTTTTAGTGGGTGTCTTTCAGTTTTTAGGAACAACCATTTCTGCCTCTCTTTCTGTAAATGCTTAGAGTTGATCAGTTCCTGTGTTCTACACTCCCAACTCATCACCTTCTGGTCCCCAGCTTGAGAATATCGGATCTTAGTTCTGTGTTCTTATTTTCCCCATCAAGCAACCATGATTGGATGTAAGTATAAGTTTTATTGGTTATTTTGTACACAACAGTTTATTGTATCCAAATTTTTCCTCCTTTTGGAAAGATTTGATGTTATTTTGGAACTCATATGACAGTGAAATTTTGAGATGAATCGAGTCTGAGATACTCCTTAGGTGCTGATGCTGGGGACCTAGCACCTAAACTCTTAAAGTTGCATTGGTGTGTCAGCAGAGTCGGGATGAGGTCAGAGATGTTTAAAACCGTGGAATTGAATGAGGTTTCCTGGAGACACTGTAGCTGTAGAAGGGACCAGGGCCCAGCCTAGGAGCAGGCAGTGTTTGCAGAGGTGCAGCTGAAGAGGGTCCAGGAAAGGGGACTGAAATCGTGGAGCATGAAGTTGCAGGAACCATGAGGGGAAAGGGTATTGCAGAAAGGAGGGGTGCTCAGCTGGGTGGGATACAGCTCTGATCAGAATGGAGAAAAGATGGCTGGACTCGGCCATGTGGCATCACTGGTGACCTCAGTCTCCTTGAGAGGGTGGGAATGAAGCTGGGTCTAGAGTGAGTGTAGGGGGTCCATGGGAGGGCAGTATGTATAAGGCACTTTATTTAAGAGGTTTAGCCATGAAGGGGAGTTGGGAAAGTGGACAGTAGCCAAAAGAGAGCCTGGGTCCAAGGGAGAGTTTTGTTTGTAAGGTGGAGATGAGCTAGCAGGTGTCTGTGCTGCAGGTAGGACCAGATGGAGAGGAAGAGTGTGCTGGGCCCTGAGGAGGTGCCGGGCTGGGCTCCTGTTATGAGAGGTTTGGGGATTCAATTGTAGATGTAAAAGAAACTTTCCACTTCAAACAAATGGGTTGAAGGTATATTTTATTATAGAGAGGATGGTAAAGGTGATAGTCCGCAAACAGATCTGAATAGGTCAAATAATAAGAGGGAAAAAACACCAGCTCGACTGGAATGGGAAAACATCCACATCAGCTGAGATAGCGGCACATTTGAATAGGTCATATAATAAGAGGGAAAAACATCAGTTCTATCGGATAGGGAAACACCAGATCGACTGAAGGGAAATGACACAAATCAACCAGAAAGAGAAACGCCAGGTTAACTGAAAAGAGAACACATCAGATCAATTACTTCACAATAAATCAATTACTCACAACATCCACGTCCCACTGCCGGGAGAGTCCTGTCAATTGTTTCGGCTGGGCGGAAATCACACGTCCTGGGCAAGGCGTCCCTTCCACAGGTGGAACTCTCACCGGGTCTCAGTCTCCAGCAATTTATATAAGCAGTTACAGAGTTTACAGAGAAAGCATTCAGTGTTCCCATGCACAAATGGTTATCAGTGGCGTACATGCACTGAGCCCCACACTCTGGCTATCGTCTCAGCCCAGTAGTTGTGTACGTGCATTGTTTACCCTGCTTATCCTCCCAGCCCAGCTCAGATGGCTAGTCTGCCCCAGGCTGCAGTGCCCGAAGGGCCTTGAATTTTTTACACATTGCACCTATCTCCATGGGAGAAGGGCCGGTTCCCACCACGCAGAAAGCAGCTTTTATATTTCTTTTTGTGCTGGTGGCTGTAGGTCAATGGAGCAGCCAAACATGGCTGTACTCATGTCACGACAGCTCTGCTGCCTGGCGCCGTGCAGAGAGAAAGAGGACGAGCTGTGCTCGTGGAAAGGGCGCCCTGTGCCTCTGCTCCTGTATTCCTGGAGCGTGAGGTTGGCAGTGGCTGGGAGTGGAGGGACGATGCAGAAGGTGTTAGGTGAACGACAGGGGGAGGAGGGAGAGGGAGAGAGGACACCCTGGCTTGGTCTTCATGGCTCACACGGAGTTCCCCACTGGGATCTCCGATCACCAGCTCTTGACTCTCTTTGATGTTTTCATCAAAATGTCGGCTCTCTTGATGGTTCCCAAGGCTATTATGAATTTGTTCATCAATGAAGGAAACTTTGGGTCATGTTTAAGGGATTCTATGTCAAAGGGGCTCTACATGTGTTTATTCAGTCCATCATCTTTACCCAATCTCTTTGTTTTTGGACAGGTTCCATACAACAGAGCAGCCGGGCCAGTGGCCTGCAGGTTCCAGGGTTTGGGAGATTTGCCCTCCAGAAAGCCGGTGCTGATTGGCATTCTCACAGGACGTGGTGCTCTGTCCCAGAGCCCGCTCTAATTCTGGGTGTCATGACATTGTAAATCCTGGGGCAGTTCTGTCAGGGCCCATCGTTGGCATTTCTGTGATCAGTGAGGGCAAACATTTTTCTGTGATCATTATTTGTCACTTCCCTGACTGTTTTGTTGCCTGCCTTGCTCACTGAGCTCTGAACCTTCCTGGTGGAACCAGGACGTTCACTCTTTATCCAGTGTGATTGCACGTTCCCTCAGTGTGCCCCTTGAGTACTTGCTTCAAAAATATCTGTTTTCTTTGCATTCTTTGATTCCTTGTACATATAATCTAGATTTAATCTGGAGCTTTAAAAATGTTTTATTGTGGAAAACCTTGAACATACACAAATTAAACAGAGAAGTGCGATAGCCCCCCATGTCTCTATTACCCAGCTTCAACATTTATTAATATTCTGATATTCCTGTTTCGTCCATATTTCTACCCACTCCCTACTTTCCATTGATTATTTTTTAATTAATAGATTTTTTTTAGGAAAGTTTTAGATGAACAGAGAAATTCAGCAGAGAGAGCAGAGCATTTCTCCCTCTTCCCCCACAGTTTCCCCTATGGTTAACATCTTGCGTGACCACCCGTGTTAGTGCGCTTCATTCCTTACAAGTGAGGAGCTGATGCTGCTATAGTGTTCGTAAGCAAGTCCGTAGTTTACATTAAGGTTCATTGTCTTGCTGTCATGTACTTGGATTTTGACAAATGCATAATCTCATGTATCCACCACGACAGTATCCTACGGAAGAGTTGGATTGCCCTAAAATCCCTGTGCTTTACCTCTTCGTCCCTTGCCCCCCAACTCCTGGCAACACTGATCTTTATACTGTTTCTATAGTTTTGCCTTTTCTGGAATGTCGTGTAATTGGAATATATGAAAACTATGGAACAGTGTATATAGCCTTTTCCAGTTGGCTTCCTTCACTTAGCAATATGTGTTTAAGTGTCCACTATGTCTTTTTGTGACTTGATAGCTCATTTCTTTTTTTTTTCTTTTTGTATATTGAGTCATAATATACATAGCAAAAAATGTTTCATCTTAACCATTTTTAAGTGTACACTTCAATGGCGTTAAATACATTTCCACAGTTGTACAGTCATCACCACCATTCATCCCCATAACTCTTATAAATCTGAAACTCTATACCTATCAAACAATAACCCTCCCTTCTCCCCTCCCCCCAGCCCTTGGCAGCCACCATTCTACTTACTGTCTCTATGATTTGACTACTCTCAGTTCATACAGTATTCGTCTTTTTGTGACTGGCTTATTTCAGTTAGCATAATGTCCCCAAGGTTAATCCATGTATAGCGTATTGGAGAATATGCTTAATTTTTAAGGCTGAATAATATTCCATTGTATGGATATACTACATTTTGTGTATCCATTCATGTGTCAATGGACACTTGGGTTGCTTCCACGTTTTAGCTGTTGTAAATAATACCGCTATGAACATGGATGTACAAATATCTCTTCAAGGCTCTGTTTTCAGATCTTTTGGGTGTATATGCAGAAGAGGAATTGCTGGATCACATGATAATTCTATGTTCAATTTTTTGGAGGAACATCAATACTGTTTTCCATAGCAGCTGCATCATTTTACATTCCTATCAACAGTGTACAAGGGTTCCCATTTCGCTGCATCTTGGCCAACACTTGCTGTTTTCTGTCTTTTCAATAACACTCATCTTACTGGGTGTGAGGTGGTGTCTCATTGTGGTTTTGATGTGCATTTCCCTAATGATTAGTGGTGTTGAGCATCTTTTCATGTGCTTATGTGCCATTTCTAAGTCCTCTTTCGCAAAGGAGTCTTCAAGTCCCTGCCCATTTTTGAATTGGCTTGTTTTTAGTTGTTTAATTTAGGACTTCTCTGTATATTCTGGATACCAGTCTCTTGTCAGAAATATGATTTGCGAATATTTTGTCCCATTCTGTGGGTGCCTCTTGATGTATCAACTTATAAAATTTTCGTGGAGTCCAATTTTTCCATTGTTTTTCTTTTGTTACCTGCGCCTTTGGTGTCATATCCAAGAAATCATTGCCAAGTCTGGTGTCATGAATATTTGATCTTATGTTTTCTTCTAAGAGTTTTCTTGTTTGAGGTCTTACATTTATGTCCTTGATCCATTTTGAGTTAATTTTTGTATATAGCGTTGGATGGGGTCCAGCTTCAAGCTTTTGCATGGGGATATCCAGTTTTCCCAGCACCATTTGTTGAAAAGAAACCTTTCTCCATTCCATGGTCTTGGCACCCTTGTCAAAAATTACTTGACCATATATGTGAGGGTTTGTTTCTGGGCTCGCTATTCTATGCCATTGGTCTCTATGTCTGTCTTTATGACAATACCATACTATTGATTACTGTGGCTTTGTAGTAAGTTTTGAAATCAGAAAGTGTGAGTCCTCCAGTTTTGTTCTTCTTTTGCAAGATTCTTTTGGCTATTCTGAGTCCCTTGAGATTCCATGTGAATTTTAGGACGGGTTTTTCTATTTCTGCAAAAATCATCATTAGGATTTGACTAGGGAATACATTGAATCTATAGATTGTTTTGGGTAATACTGACTCTTTAACAATAGTAAGCCTTCCAATCCATGAACATGGGATGTGTGTCCATTTATGAATGTCTTCTTTAATTTCTTTCTGAAATGTTTTGTAGTTTTTATGGTGTAAGCCTTTCATCTCCTTGGTTAAGTTAATTCCTAAGCCTGTTATTCTTTCTGATACTATTATAAATGAATTGTTTTTGTAATTTCCTTTCCAGAGAACTCATGGTTCGTGTCTAGAAATGCTGCTGATTTTTGTGTGTTGATTTTGTATCCTGCTACTTTTCTGAATTCATTTGTTAGATCAAACGGCTTTTTTGTGGAGTCTTTTGGATTTTCTACATACGACATGATATCATCTTCAAACAGAGACCATTTTACTTATTTCTTTCCAATTTAGATGCCTTTTATTTATTTATTTTTATTGCCTCATGGGTCTGGCTTGAACTTTCAATACTGTGTTGAATAGAAGTGGTGAAAGTGGGCATCCTTGCCTTGTTCCTGGTCTTAGAGGAAAAGCTTTCAGTCTTCCATCATTGAGTATTATGTTTGCTGTGTGTTTTTCATATATGGATTTTGTTATGTTGAGGCACTCTCCTTCTATTCCTAGTTTGTTGAGTTTTTTATCATGAAAGGGCATTGAATTTTGTCAAATGGTTTTCTGCATCAATTGAGTTGGTCATTTTTTCCCCTTCATTTTCTTGATGTGGCTTATTACATTGATCAATTTTTGTATATCGAACTCCCCTTGTATACCAGGAATAAATTTCACTTGGTGGTAGAGTATAATTCTTTTAACATGCTGTTGAATTCAGTTTGCTAGTATTTTGTTGAGGATTTTTGCATCCATGTTCATCAGGGATAATGGTCTGTAATTTTATTTTCTTTTAGTGTCCTTGTCTAGTGTTGGTATCAGGGTAATGCTGGCCTCGTAAAGTGAGCTTGGAAGTGTTCCCTCTTTTTCAATATTTGACAGAGTGTAAGAAGTCTTGTTTTTAATACTTATTTATATGTTTGGTAGAATTCACCAGTGCAGTCATCTGGTCCTGGGTTTTACTTTGTTGAGAGATTTTTTTTTTAGATTTCTTTAAATATTGGTGACATATAACATAGATAAGTTTTAGGTGTTCAAGATGATGATTTGTGAAAGGATTACCACAATACGGTGAGTTAACACCTCCATTCCCTCACATAATTAACTTGGTTTTTCTAGTGATCACTTTCAAGATCTACTCTCTTAACAACTTTCAAGTCTATAAGAATATAGTATTGTTAATTATGGTCACCATGCTGTACATTAGATCCCCAAAACTTGTTCATTTTACAGCTAGAAATTTGTGCAATTTGACTCACATCTCCCCATTTCCCCCAACCCCGCGACCCTGGGAAACCCATTTTTGTCTCTATTCCTTTGAGTTGGGCTTTTTTAGATTTCACATATGAGTGAGAATATATAGTATTTGTCTTTCTCCGTCTGACTTATATCATTTAGCGCAATGCCTCAAGGTCCATCCATGTTGTCGCAAAATGCAGGATTTCATTCTCCTGCATGGCTGAATAATATTCCATTATATATTACATGTATACATATATCTCACATTTTCTTTATCTATTTATCCATTGATGGACACCTGGATTGTGTCCATGTTCTCTGTGAATAATGTTGAAATGAACATGGGGGTGCAGATATCTCTTCAGAATAGTGACTTCAATTCCTTTGGGTATACAGCCAGAAGTGGAATTGCTCATTTATATATATTTCTATTTTTATTTTTTTGAGAAAATTCCATATTTTTTCCATAGTGACTGTAGCAATTTACATTCATACCATCGGTGCACAGGGTTCTCTTTTCTACACAGCCTCGCCAACACTTGTTGTCTGTTGTCTCTTTGAGAATAACCATTCTAGCAGGTGTGAGGTGATATCTCATTGTAGTTTTGATTTCATTTCCCTGATGGTGAGTGATTACGAGCATCTTCTCAGGTACCTGTTGACCATTTTTATGTCTTCTTTGAAAAAGTATCTATTCAGGTCCTTTGACCATTTTCATATTGTTTTGTTGGTTTCTTTGCTGTTGAGTTGTAACAGTTTCTTATATACTGTGGATATTAGCCCCTTTAGTTTGCCAATTGTTTCATTTGCTATGCAGAAGCTTTTTAGATTGAAGTCATCACACTTGTTAAGTTTTGCATTTGTTGCTTGCACTTTTGATATTATATCCAAAAAAATCTTTGTCAAGACCAGTTTCATGGGGCTTTTTTCTCTATATTTTCTTCTAGTTGTTTTATATTTGGTGTCTTACATTTAAGTCTTTAATTCAATTTGGGATCATTTCTAGAGTGGTGTAAAATAGGAGTCCAATTTCAGTTTTCTGCATGTGGTTATCCAGTTTTCCCAGCACCATTTGTTGTAGAAACTATCCATTCCCCATGGAGTCTTCTTAGCTGACTTGTCAACTGTTAGCAAACTGTATGTGTGTGGTTTTATTTCTGGATCCTTGATTCTGTTCCATTGGTCTAGGTGTCTCATTTTATACCTGTATCATACTGTTTTTATTACTATAGATTTGTAATAAAGTTTGAAATCAGAAATTGTGATGCCTTCAGCTTTTTCTTTCTCGGGGTTCCTTTGGTTATTGGAGGTCTTTTGTGGATCCACATGAATATTAGGATTATTTGTCCTATTTCTCTGAAAAATGCCATGGGAATTTTAATAGGAATTGCATTGAATCTTGAGATGGCATTGAGTAGCATGAACATTTTCAAAATATTAATTCTTCTGATCCATGATCATAAGATATCTTTTCATTTCTTTGTGTCTTTAAGTTCTTTCATCTGTGTCTTATAGTTGTCAGTTTCTAGATCTTTCACCTTCTTGGTTAAATTTATTCACGAGTATTTTACTGTTTTTGATGGTATTGTAACTAGGATTTTTTTCTTTATATCATTTTTAGATAGTTCATTGTTAGTGTAGAGAAAGGCAACCGATGTCTATATGTTGATTTTGTCTCCTGCAGCTTGAGTGAATTTGTTTATTAGTCCTAACAGTTTGGGGAGGAGTCTTTAGGTATTTCTCTACATAAAATCATATCTGCAAACAGAGACCACTTTGTTCCTTCATTTCCAATTTAGATGCTTTATATTTCTTTCTCTGGCCAAATGTCTCTGGGTGAGACTTACAGCAGTGTGTTGAAGAGTGGTGTTGAGACTGGGCACCCTTGTCTTGTTCTTTGTCTTAGCAAGAAAGCTTTCAACCTTTCACTGTTCAATATGATGTTAGCTGTGGGTTTGTCATGTAAACCTTTTATTATGTTCAGGTATGTTCCTTCTGTAACCCTTTCTTGAGAGTTTTTATCATGAGGTGGCGTTGAATTTTGTCAAACTGCTTTTTCTGCATTGAAAGATTATTTTAGGATTTTTATCTTTCATTCTATCAATGCGGTGTATCACATTCATTGATTTGCATCATGTTGAACTTAATCATGTTGTTTGATCCTTTTTTTTGAGTTTAGATAGTTTTGTTCTAATGTGTCTTGGAGAAGAAAGTTTTAGTTTGAAATTTTAGGGTGACCAATCGGCATCAGGACCTTGGATGTCTACATCTCTCCCCAGATTTGGGAAGGTGTCAGCTGCTACTTTTTTAAGTCAACTTTCTTTTCCTTTCTCCCTGTCTTCTCCTCTGGTACTTTAATAATGCTTATCTATTTCTTTTCAAGGTATCCCATAATTCACACTACCTTTCCCCAATCCTATCCGTTCCTTTTTTTCTTTTTGCTCCTTTGACTGGATGATTTCAAATGACACATCTTCTAGTGCACTAATTATTTCTTGTACATGGTTGAATCTGATTTAGAAGGTCTCTATTGAATTCTTCAGTTCAGTCATTGTGTTCTTCAACTCTAGGATTTCTGTTTGTTTTTCCTTAATGCTTTCTGTTTCTATGTTGAACTTCTCACTTGTTCATGCACTATTTCCTTATTTCATTTAGTAGTCTATCTGTGTTTCCTTAGAGTTTTATGAATTTCTCAAAGAGCATTGTTCTGAAGTCTTTGTCACATAGTTCCTATATCTCCATTTCTTGGTCGGTCATTGGAGTTTTATTCTTTTTCTTTGGTGGTGTCATGGATCTTTGATTATTCATGATCCTTGTGGCCTTCCGTTGGTGTCTGCAAATTTGAGGAAGTAGACACTTCTTCCACTCATTACAGATTGGCTTTAGTAAACCAAAGCCTTCACATTCAGCCCATCTAGGGGTCCTGGGTGGGCCATCTGGTGGTGTCCAGGGGCAGGCTTGCTGCTGGAGCCCTTGAGCAACCTGGTACTGGGGTGAGTGGAAAGCTTGCGTCCACAGTATTGTGTCTGGCCCTGGGCAAAACTGGGACCCTGACATCATGAGTAGCCCCACTGGAGCCTGTTTTGGCAGGTCCTCATTGAGATCCTGTGACCACAGTAGTCATCCAGGGCCATGAGAGTTGGCCAGTGCTGGGATGATCTGAGAGTCTTGGCTCACGGGAGCCTGCCAGGAGCCTGTGCCATGAAAGACAGTTTGTGCTGGTGTAGGCCAGAAGTCTAGATTCCTGGGAACCTGGGGCCACAGGAGCTACCTGAGATTGCAGGAGCCAGCAGGCGCTGGGTCAAGATGGAAGCCTGGGTTCATGGGAACCTGCCGGTGCCTGGTGCCATGGGAGCTGCCTGGGGCCGCCTGAGTCAGCAAGCACCTGGGTGGGCTGGGGGTTTGGTTCTGTAGAAGCCTGTCGGAAGCCTGGTTCCATGAGAGCTGTCTACGGCTGCTGGAACTGGCAGGTGGTGTGGTGAGCCATGGGCCTGTGTTCCTAGTAGCCCCCGGGGAGCATGGAGCCATGGAATCTACCTGGGGTTGTTGGAGCCAGTAAATGCTAGAGTGACCTGGGGTCCTGGGTTTGTGAGAGCCCAATGGGTGCCCTGTTATGGAAGCAGCCTGTGGCTGTGGGTGCTGCCTGTGGCTGCCTGGAGTAGGCAGAAACTTGGGGAAGCCAGGGTCTGAATTCATCAGAGTCCACCAGGAGCCTGGTGCCAATGACACCACTTGTGGTCACAGGAGCCACCTTGGGCTGCTGAAGATCGCAGCCCCTAGGCTGATATGGGGGCCTGGGTTTCCAGGAGCCTGATGGGAACCTGGTGTCAAGGATGCTGCTTGGGGC
Organism: Diceros bicornis minor; assembly: GCF_020826845.1. NCBI lineage: Eukaryota > Metazoa > Chordata > Mammalia > Perissodactyla > Rhinocerotidae > Diceros > Diceros bicornis. The sequence goes on along the minus strand of NW_026690921.1, from coordinate 1,010,231 downwards.
CGCCAGAGCTGGCATGCTCCAGGGTGAGCCAGGGGCCCGGATTTGCAGAAGCCTGCAGGGAGCCAGCTAGGTCCACAGGAGTCAGCCTGGGGCTGGGGCAGGCTGGCTCAGGGATCTGTGGTGAAGTCGAGCATTCACTTTACTCTCCTTTCGTTGGGAGGTTTTTGATTACTGATTCAGTCTGCTTGTTTGTTACTGGTCTGTTCAAGATTTCTGTTTCTTCATGATTCAGCCTTCATAGGTTGTTTCTAGGAATTTATCTATTTTGTCTAGGTTACCCAATTTGTGAATGTACAGTAGTTCAGAATAGTCTCTTCTGGTCTTTTTCTTTCTGAAGCATCAGTTGTAATGCCTCCTCTTTCATTTCTGATTTACTTTATTTGAGTCATCTCTCTTTTTTTCCCTAGATATTGTATCTAAGGGTTTGTCAATTTTATTTTTTCAAAAAATCAACTCTTACTTTTATTGATATTTCATACTGTCTTTCATTTTTTCCCACTCTCCTCTTGGTGACTTCCATCCTTCTGCTAACTTTGGGTTTCATTTTTTCTTTTTCTAATGCTGTATGTTGTAAATCAGGTTGTTTCTTTGACATCCTTCTTCTCTTATAATGTACAAGTTTATCACTACAAAGTTTCCTCTTAGTACTACTTTTGCTGCATCCTATAAGATTTGGTGTTTTTATTTTTTCTTTTTGTATGTCTTGAGCTATTTTCTAATTTCCCTTTTGATTTCTTCTTTGATCTAGTGGCTGTTTAAGAGTTTGTTGTTGAACTTCCATGTATTATGAATATCCCAGTTTTCCATCTGTTATTGACTTTTGGTTTCATGCCATTGTCTTTGGAAAAGATACTTGGTATGATTTCAGTCTTCTTAATTTACTTAAGACTTGTTTTGTGACCTAACACGTGATCTGTTCTGGAAAATAATGTGTGCCCTTGAGAAAAGACTGCATTTTGTTGCTGTTCAGTAAAATGTTCTGTGTATGTCTGATAAGTCCATTAATGTTTTCATGTCTGCTGTTTCCTAATTTTCTATCTGGATATTCTATCCATTGTTAAAAGTGGGGTACAGAAGTCCCCTACTATTTGCAAGTTATATAACTGAGAATGCTCTAATATTGAGACTATATAAAGATCTCTTAGAACTCAATTATAAAAAACAAAGAAGTTTGAAATGAAACTTCATTCAAAGAAGTTTGAAATGAAACCATTTTCATTGGTTACCCAATGAAAATGGGTAACTAGCTGCAATGGACATGTCTCCAGGAGAAACATAGATGGCCAATAAGCACTAGATAGATGTTCAGTATCATAAATTATTAGGAAAATGTAAATTCAAAGCATAGTGTAATACTATTTCACACTCAAAATGAAGGCTATACTCAACATAATGGAAAGTAACAAGTGTTAGTAAAGATATGGAGAATGGGAAACCCACATACATTACTGGTGGGAAAGTAAAATGATGCAGCCACTGCAGAAAACAGTTTGCCATTTTTAAAAATCTTAAACCTAGAATTCCCATGGACCAGGAGAGTCACAAGGTAGGTATGTCCAAAAGACCATTGGAAACATATGTTCAAAGAAAAACTTTTCCATGGATATTCAAAGCAACATTATTCACAATGGTCCAAAGGTGGAACAAACCCAAATTTCTATCCAGTTATGACTGCATAAACCAAATGTGCTCTATTCATAATATAGGACATTATAGAGCCATAAAAAGGAATAAGCTACTGCTACATGCTCGGCCATGGATGAACCTTGAAACATGTGTGCTCACTGAAGTCGCCCACAAAGGCCACAGATAGCATGATGCCATTTGAATGAACTGTCCAGAATAGGCAAACCAATAGGGAGAGAAAACAGATGAGTTGTTTTCATGGGCTTGGGTTAGGAGAAAATAGTGTGAATGAGTATGGGTTTGTTTGGGGGTGTTGAAAATGTTCTGGAATTAGATAGTGGTGATAACCACACGACATAATCATTGTACTAAATGGCACTGAACTGTATACTTTAAATGCTTACAACAGTGTATTCTGTGTTAAGCAGATTCTCCATAAAATTTTTGAATTTTTTAAATTAATCAGGGTAATGATTAATTTTAATTTAGTTAATTTAAAGTTGGTTGGGATAGTTAATAAGGGTAATTAATAGAGTTATTAGGGGTAGGGCACATTGTAGCCAAGAGAGTAAATATCCGATGATGGCTATAGTAACAGATCCTATAATTGTACAAGCAACAGTCTAAAATCCAGTCTGTTTCCATTGTCCCCAACTTGGAGAGACCAGCCATGAAAATATGTCAGTGATCTCGTGGGCCTTGGGTATCTTTTAAAAGATTTAGGTAACATTACGCAATATTTTAACCTCTTGGGCCATCTGGTGGAGGTAGGTTTGAACTTGTGAGTTGATGTACATTCAGCAAGTGGTTCTAAGAAAGGCAAAAACCCCTCCTTCGTTGGTTGGTATAGACAGTCTAGGGACAGGCCATTCTCTAAAACCATTTAGGCAAGAGACTCATGAGACTGTTCCACAAGGGCTAGGATAGGGTCTTATGGAGTTGTTGTCGATGTTGGGTTAAGGTTTTCGATACTTCTTGGTTGCCTCAGTTACCTGATTTTGTGTGGGTAGGGCCACCGCACCTGTGCCCAGTCCAGTCAGTCAGTCCTAGTAGAAATCAACACCCAGTCCTATAGGACTGACAGTGTCTCTATGGGTTGGTGGTAGCCAGTCAGGGCAGGAACCTCGGGGGACCCGCAACCTGAGGGAAGCAGGCTGAGATAGACACAATGATGCATTGCAGAATATAGCCTGGAGAAATCTGCTCATAGGGCTGGGGAAGAGAGAGCCTCACTGGGTGAGAGCCTTGTGATATCAGCCTACAGTAAAACCCAAAAGTGGATGCTCCTGGTGTGAAATATTCATTAGGGCCCTTGGAAGTAAAACCAGTAATTTGCACCCATTCACTAGTTACCTATGCTATATGATTTCAGGGGGTATGGTTAAAGTGTTTGTTGGCCAAGAGCTGTTTGGGCCTGGGCACAAAATCACCAAGGTGGCCTCGAAGGCTACCCCAAAATGACCCCTCCAGGAGCAGTTGGGGCAGAAAGTGGGGGGAGCATTTTGAAGGAAGCCTGGGGCAAGGATGTTGTGCGATTGAGTTGGGTACAACTGAGTGTCTCCGCAGGGTAAGCCCTTCAGCTGGGGTACAATAGATGATTGGAGGCCAAATGACAGACCCTGTGACTCCTGATTCCCAGTGCACGGGCAGGCCTCTCAGCCCATTGGACATAAATGGTGGTGGTGTTGTGAAGCATCTTGATGGCAGTGTGGAAAGTATAGGGGACATGTGGTGGGAGACGTCATGATAGTGTCGGGAGGAGCTGTATGTGAGATTACGGTGTTGAAGGGAAAGGACTGGAAGCAGGTGCAGTGGGTGTGTGACCAACAATGGTCAGTGAAGGGACAGCCGGGGTGTAACTGGGGAAAGCAGGGACCAGCAGAAGTCATGTGTTTAAAACAAGACACCAGGCCCAAATGGAGCCGCTTAGGCTATGCCTCACATAAACAAGTCGAGACTTAATTAGACTTTTGGCCCTCCCAGGAATAGAATCTTAAAGCAGTCAATCAGGAATCACCTGATGCGCAGCAGGTAGCTCATCTTCCTGATAGAGCCCTGCCATCCTCTAAGGAAGGTAACCTTGCAGTAACCAACCCGCTTTTTTATCTAGTGTAACTTCCTTGTTCTTGCTCCCTTCTGCCTACAAAATCCTTCATTTTGTAGAACTCCTTGGAGGTCCTTTCTCTCTGCTAGACTGGATGCTGCCTGATTCATGAACTGTTGAATAAAGCCAATAAGATGTTTAAAATTTGCTCAATTTTATTTTGTTTTGTACCAGTTTGGTGGCAGCAGTGGGATCCAAAGGAGACACCTGATGGCTTCGAGGATGAGAAACACAGTCATTGGTACCCTCAAAACCTTTGAGTTCTCCATCTTTTTCATTGTTTCTGAGGGCTGTGGGTAAGTTCCTCTTGGATATGAGATCCACTCTGTTTGCCGTGAGCTCCTGATCTAACTGGCTTTCCAGTCCAGGGTCAGTGGGTCAGTCTAGACTGACAGGATGCTCTAAGAGAGCATCAGTCTTAGCATTTGGTTAGTCAGCAGTGCCAGGCAAAGGCTTAGCGGTTCAGCTTGAGCTGCCAGATGGTTCTGCCAGGAACCCGAGTCCCTGGCCCTTAATTAGTCCACAGTCCCCATTTGTTGGGGTCTGCTGGTTGAGTCTGCAGTCTCCATGTGTTAGGGTCTGCTGCTTCAGTCTGTGGTTCTTGCTAATGGAGAGGAGTGGAAGAAATGTGTGCTCCATGCACACCCAGTCTTTGAAAACTTCCCACGTGCATTTTACATGCATTTTGCCCTCTGTTGACTGTAGATGCGTTCTAAGGAAATGGTGAAGGCACAGTGAGGAGGAACTGTGGGTTTCTGCAAGACTACCTCGAGGAGTGCCGCCCCCTCAACCTGAACAGCCACCTGGCACTAGTAGAAATGAAAGACATCCCATCACCGTGGATAGGAAGACTCCTTATTGTGCCGGTGTCAACATTATCCAAAGAGATCAACAAATGCAGTGTAGTCCTTATCAAAATTCCAAGGGCGTTTTGTGCTGAAATGGAAAAAAACCTAACCTAAGATTCTTATGGAGTCTCAAATAAGCCCAGATACCAAAAATAATCTTGAAAGGAGATACTAAGTTGGAGGACTGATTCTTCCTGATTGAAAACTTACTATAAATCTACAGTATCAAAACAGCATTGTCATGGCATAAAGACAGACATATTGACCAATGGAAACAGAATTGAGAGCCCAGAAATTAACCCTCACCCATGTGATCAAATGATGTTTGACAAGGGTGCCAAGATTATTCAATGGGGAAAAGTCTTTTCAACAAGTTGTGCTGGAAAAAGTGGATATCTACATGCAAAAGAATCAACTTGGACATTTACCTAACACTGTACGCAAAACTTGATTCCCAGTGAATCAAATACCTAAGTGTAAGAGCTAATGCTATAATACCCTTAGAAGAAAACATAAGGCAAAACTTGACAAGATAGGATTTGGTAATGATTTCATGGTTCTGACACCCAAGAGCAGCCAAAAAAATAGGAAAATACATATGCTGGACTTCATGGATATTAAAAAGTTTTGTGCCTCAAAAGTCATTATCAACAGAGTAAAAGCACAGCCCACAGGATGGGCGACCATATTTGCAAACCATGTATCTGACAAAGGCTTAATATCCAGAATAGATAGAGAACTCCTAAATTCGACAACAAAAAACAAACAACTCAAATCAAAATTGAACAAAGTATATGAGTAGACATTTGCTCAAAGAAGATCTGCAAATAACCAATAAGCATATGAAAAGATGCTCATCATCAGTAATCATTAGGGAAATGCAAATCAGAAACACAGTGAGAGACCACCTCACATTCATTAGGATGGCATCTATCAAAAAAAAAAAAAAAAAAGAAGAAGAAAAAGAATAGAATCACTGTTGGCCAAGATGTGGAGAAGTTGGAACCCTTGTGTACTGTGGTGGGAATATATAGTTGCTGTAGAAACCAGTATAACAATTCCTAAAAAAAAATAAAAATATAATTATATAGGACCCAGCAATTCCTCTTCTGGGTGTATACCCCACCAAGGAGTTGAAAGCATGTTCTCAAAGACACATTGCAACACCCATGTTCATGGCATCATTATTCATAATAGCTAAAACATGGAAGCCACCCAAGTATTGTAATCGAGGAAGGCCTCACAGCCCAATGCACCCCTTAGCCAAACGGGATACCCACTCTTGTAGAAGGAAAAAAAGCTTTATTATGAGGTTGGCCAGCAAGGAGACAAAGGTTAAATCTTTCTCCCCAATGGGCTGTTGAAAAGGGCTTTTCAAGGGCAAAGGAGTGGGTGCAGTAAGTTTGGGAGCAGTCCTAGGTATTTTGTGCAAGCACAGATTTTCATGTTCTGTCACACATCCCACGTTCAAAAGGCAGTGTCCTTAACATGATTGGCTGGGGAGTTCTTGGTCCCCCAGTTCATCCTCCAGTCACTTATGTAGTTGCAGTTTGAGTCTTGCAAGCCATCTTGTTGTCTCATTGGCTCAAAGTAGTTGAAACTTGCTTAAGGAAGAGAAATGGAGTTTCTGAAAAGCAACTCACGGCCCAAGATTAGATCCTTAGTAAATATCATATGGGATATGGCTTAAGAAAGTAGTCTGCAAGGTACTGTTGAGAAAAATCTGGCTGGAGCCCCATTTTATTTTGGGCTTGGTTGTGGGCCTTGCTATGGTATCTGTCCAGGGATGTATGGATGAGCAAAATGTGCTATATACATACAATGGCATATTATTCATCCTTGAAAAAGGAAGGAAAGTCTAAGATACGGCACACCATGGATGAACCTTCAAGATATTACTCTAAATGAAATAAGCTAGTCACAAAAATACAACCCTGTGTGATTTCCCTTCTATGAGGTTCCTGAAATCACCAGATTCAGAGAGACAGAAAGTAGAATGGTGTTTGCCAGTGGTTGGGAGGAGGGGGAATGGGGAGTAATTCATGAATGGGTATAGAGTTTCAGTTTTGCAAGATGAGAAGTGTTGTGAAGATGGATCGTGGTGATGATTGCACAGCAATATTAATGTCTTCAATACACTTAAAACATACTTAATGTATCTATGGGGCCTGATGACTTGTCCTGGCTGAGCACATGCTTGTGCTGTTGCACATCTTACCCCTCACTGTACATTTGGGAAACTGGCCTAGAAAGAAGCAGATACCGTCCCAGACCACAGGAGGTCGTCAGAGTCCTGAAGACTAGAGAGAGCTCCAGCTTACTTGGCCGAGGCTCCACCCCTTCCCTCAGGTTTCCTTTGGTAATGAGAGGCGTTAAGATCCTAGAGGATTGCTGCCCACCCCTTTCCATATGGGGTCATTTTCCTCTCCTCATCATCACATGTGCACAGGCACACTCACTCACACTTGAATTCTCATATGGAGAACTCGGAGGTGCAGTCAAAAAAGAGCCAACACTGGGCAAGTGACAAGAGGCATGAGGGAGAGAGGTTGGAGGCAGCTCTCCCACGGGGCAGTAGCATCCATTCTCCTCGATTCGTGCGCAGGGGCCCAGAGATGGGAAGAGGAATCCCTAAGGTTCCTAGGTGTCTACCTATTCCAGATCCATCCCTGGCCCAGCCTGGGGATCACAGGACTGGGGTCCTGCAGTCCACCTCTGTGGGCACTCAGAACTGTCATGAGCCCATCCTCCCCTTGTGTAGGCATTGGGAACAGGAGAGAATACTTCAGTGAGGGTCCTCCTGTATAAAGTGGAGTGCATCCAGCGAGTGACTCCAAGTGTTCCATGCACTCACAACATGTCTGTTGGACTAGGTTCTCTGTTGATGACCTACTGTGCTCTGAAACCCTGAGAAAATGCTTTCCAGCCCCTGGAGATCCTTTAGAACTGAGGAGGTTAGGGGGCTTGGGTGGATGAGAACTGAGGATAAGGAAGAAGATGCCAGAGCACTGGACACCAAGTCTAGAGTCCAGGGAGAAGACTAATCCTTGTTGGACCCTTGCGGTCCTCATCTGGAGGTAAGGGGAACCATTGTCATGGCAGCAGTTAGGATGCGTTAGGAGTGAAGAGGACACCTGGTGGGGAACAGCAAGAGGGGGGCACGGTAGGCTCCCAAGACTCCTCCCACTCCCTCGAAGCTGACAGGTCCTGCTGCTTTACCCCTGGGATCCTGGAGAGCCTCTGCCTTGAGGACACCTGAAGAAAGGTTGCTTTCTGTTTGGAGTTCCTGCCTGGGCAACAGTGCTAGTGCTGGCCACGAGGGGGCGGGCAGCCTCTTGTGTCAGTGGTGGCCAGTGAGTTTTTGTTTTTATTTTTTTTCAGTTGTATTGAGATATACTTGATATACAACACTAAGTTAACATTGCTGTGTGGTATATTTGAAACTTGCTAAGAGATAGATCCTAAAACTTCTCATCATCAGGAAACAATCTTTTATTTCTGTTTGGTGATTGATGTTAACTAAACTTATTTTGGTAACCATTACATAATATATATATATCAAGTCATTCTGCTGTAAACCTGGAATTTACTCGGTGTCCACTGAACTTTTCTTGAGCTCCTGGAGCAGCGAAGAGTCAACCAGAGGTCTTTCTGGCTGTCCCCCTGCCTCAGAAACAACTTGTACCTCCTATTAATAGTGTTCATCTCCAAAATGAAAGTTGGTCAAAAGCAGGGGGCGAGGTGCAAGATCTACCCATGTACTCATTCAGCAGCTGTGCCCTGAGCGCTCATCCTGTGCCAGGTGCCCTGGTGGGCTGAAGTGAAGGATGAAAATGACCAAGTGGTCCCTGCCTGCTGGGAGCTCACAGTCTAGATGGGAAATGGACAAAAGCAAAGACATGAGAAAGAAAAGAGCAAATGCTGTAGAGAAACACATCAGGGGGCTGTGAGGGAGGGCTGGGCATCACTGGGTAGGAGGGTCTGAAAGACCTCACTAGGGTGACTATTTCTGGTACCAGAATGAAAAGAAGGAGCCTGCCCTGCACAAGTCTGGGAGCAGTGTGTCAGGGAAATGGCACCTGAGCTCACAGGCAGAAGTGAGTTTGGCCAGAGGAGGTTAGAAAGGTGGCCAGTGCAGCTGGAGGGAGGCTGGGAGGAGAGAACAGGAGCTGGGGTGGAAGGTAGGGCCAGGGCCTGGTAGGCTGTGTTCGTTACCTTTCCCTCTCTGACTTCATTGCCCCTAACCTTGCATTTCAAAACATCAAATGTTGACAATCTCACAATTTTTGTGGATCAGCAATCAGGCATGTTTTAGCTGGGTGCCTCTGTCTCAGTGAGTTGAACAGATTGGGGCTGTGGCATCAACTGAGGCTCGACTGGGGGAGGACTGGCCCACAAGGTCACTCTCAGCCTTCAGGATTCATTTTGGATTGAGAGCCTGAGTTCCTTTCTGTCTGTTGGCCCAGGCACTCCCTTGCTTCTCTCCTCAATGTGCCTCACACATTGGGCAGCCCCAATACACCGGTATTTGATTCCTCACTTCCAGGGATTTGACAGAATGAGAGAGAGAGAGATGGCACATGAGAGAGGGAGCAAGAGGAAGTGAGAGACATTTTTAGTTAAAATTTAGACAAGACATCCCATCACTTTGGCTCTTATTATGTTCAGAAGCCAGTTACTAACCACTTTGTGGTTCCACGGGGATGTGTATAATATGGGTGGGGCTTACTGAGTACCACTGTGGAGGCTGCCCACCTCATAGACCAAGATGAGACACTTGGGTCTCATTCTCCATAAAACAGGAAACAATCGAATGGTTTTATGTCACACGATGGCAATATCTGAATTTCCATTAGTTGCAACCCCCTCATGGTGCTGACCTGAAAATGAGGCCAAGTTGGAAATGACTGTCCCAATATCACATTCTTGGAGCCCAGGCCTGTTTTGAGTGGTGTTCTGTACTACATCCCACCCCTCCTTGTTATTCTTCCATCTCTAAGTTTGTGCCTTAGGTACATGTGACACCAGCCCACAGGGGTAATAGATATTATCTCATATACACCGGGTGATGTCCCTAGGAAGTAGATTCTAGGCTGATCCCCATGGTGCAGGTTTAGAGACTGGGGAGGACCTGAGAGGCACAGGGACTATCCCAGGATGAAGAACTAGTAAGGAAAAGGAGGTCTGCATTCATCTCTGTCTCCTTAAAGCTAGGTCCCTAGTTAGGTTTCCAGGGAGCTGTGGGTAGGGCTGTGTAGGCTCATTGTGTACAGTTCAGGAGATGACGTGGGGTCATAGACCTCAACAGATCTTAGAACTCAGGTAACCACGCACCCACAGCCCCCCATCCAGCTCACTTGATTGGAGACAGTCAGCAGGCAAAGATGTTTTGTTGTTGTTTCCCAACTTTTGGAGGATCTGGGCTCAAAAAATCCCAGAAAGAGAATCTTTTTGGTAGTTGGCAATGTTGGCTCAGCCCTCATTCTTGACGCCTCTGGGTGTCTGGCAGGAGGCAGTGAAAGGTAACACGCGACAGCCCAGGAAAGGCTAGTGCAGGCCAGGGCACAGCTGTGATCCCACCTGATCAGCCCCACACCCCTTGCCCCTCTTTGTGTGTGTGTGTGTGTCTGCATGTGTCTGTGAGGAGGGGAGAAGTCAGAACATAAGGGTCGGGTCATTCCTGAGCAGGAGCTGGTTGTTAGGTGTCGGAAACCTGGTGAGTCTGTCATGTTCATACCCCAGGCCATGCCTGGCAGCATGAGAAGGTGAGCTCCTCTAATCATGATACCGAGCATTAGAGGATTCATCTCCTTCCCTCCCTGACCACAGTTCTTTGCAGGGATGCCCCTCTGTGCGTGAACTGAGCAGCAGACTTTCTCTTGGGGGTCGGCCCCAGTGGCAGTGTGCATGCAGCCCCTGATTCCTTCTGGCCCAGCTCCCAGGCAGTCTTTGCAGAACTCCACTCAAGAGGTTGTCGAGTAGTTGCCCAGTGGTTTCAACTCCACCTACTCACTAGACAAGGGGCAGGTACATGAGGCCACCCACACTTTCCAGTGTTGCTCTGAGATGAGAGCAGGAGCAGAGGGTCTCCACACTCAGAAGCTTGAGATGACGGGGTTGGACTAGAACTAGGGCGGAACCAGACTGGGGCTGTCCCTTTTTCAAGCTAAAGCGGATGTACATGAATGTCACCTTGCCTGGTTAGGAGAGGAGCTGCCGTGACCCTCTTACCCTTGTCCAGTGTGAGCTTCTGGAGGCCACTGAGGCAGAGCCAGAGGGTAAGGGGGACTGCAGGCTGGGTATTCCTGGAAGGGAGGGGGATCTTTCCTGTGTTTAGAAGGACACATGGAAAGTCAGCTATGTGGGTGAACCTTTCTCTTTATCCCGCTCCAGCGTCAGCTGCAGAGCTCCAGTCAGCGGCAGAAGCAGAGCAGTGGGCAGTGGTGGAGGTAGAGCTGGCTCCAGCTCCGTTGACACCTCCTCCTCTAGCGCTGGAGTCAGCGTCCCCTCCATCAGCAGTGTTGGAGCTGGAGCAAGGGCCAACATGGGCTCCAGCAGGAGTGGGAGCTGCTGAGCTGGAGTCACCTGGACCATCATTTCTAGTGAGAAATCCATCTCCACCTGTGGCTCTTAAGGAGGGTGAGAAGCTTAATCTCACGGCCTTCCCTCTTAAGCTGGTGATGGAGCTGTTGACCGTGATGGATCCGGTGAGCAGCTGGGCTTTCAGGGCGGGATGGGGCAGGCCTTCCCTCTGCCATCGTTGCCCCAGACCTGATCCAGACTGCTATGATCTGGGCCCAAATCCAGGCTCCACCCTTTACCAACCATAAGACCTGGGCAACTTTCTGAACACCCAAGCCTTTGCTGTCCACCTGCAGACCGTGGAGGTGGACATTAAGAGGACCTGCTGCACAGAGTGACTGTGCCAACTCCATGAGGTAGAAGAGATGGAAAGCTGGGTGGGCCCTGGCTCATCTGTGCAGGGAGAGGCTCACTGTGTACAGCCCGGTCCCTGGTGGCCTAACCGGCTGCTCAGGAGGCTCAACAGCCTCAGGACTTATTAGACATCTGATGTGTATTTCACTACAAGGGAGACAGACAAGGCCTGTGGTTGTAGCTGCCACAGGGGGATGTGCATCAGAATGTGGAGTGGGACCAGAGAGGGGATCAGGGTATTGGAAGATGCCCCCTTGGGATGAGCCGAGTTGAGCCACCGTCTGGAGCTTGGAGTTAGCCAGGACGGGCTGGGTCAAAAGCCCCTCTCCCTTCCCTGCCAGTATTGGGTCCTGGGTCATCCTGTGCTGGGTGTCCTCGGGGGACAGAGAAGAAAAGCCAGGGACTGTCACAAGGCTCAGGCCACATCCTGAGCTTTCTGAGCTCCAGCTCTAAACTGTGACTCCTGTGTGGGACTTTGGGGGCTGTGGACACAGACCTGGGGTGTGGCAGGGCTGGGTGACACTCCCCCTGTTCTCCAGGACCTCTTCCGGAAGGTGGTGCCCTCTCCGTGCCTGGGCTCCACCTGGGGCAAGAGGAGCAAGCCCGAAATGAACACCAGACACCTACCGTCCAGGCCACCATCGACCACGTCAGAAGGGTGGCCAGCTTCGTCATCACCCCCTGCCTCAGGGACCCGAGCATGACAGCCCAGGACAGGGCGAGGGTGGTGGAGCGCTGGATCCAGGTGGCCCAGGTGTGCTGTGGGAGGCCCAGTGGAGTCCCTCTCTGAAGCCTTGGGAACTGCCTCTCCACCTTTATCAGCTCCCAGGATTGCAGTGTGTGGTCTAAGCCCTTGCACAGTCCCTAGGCCCTTCCTGCTAGGGGCCCGCTGACTTTGACTCCAGGTCCCAGTGAGAGGATGCTCACTTCCTACCTGGCTCCTTCCCTGGGTTGAGCTAAAATCCTGTTCCCTGTGAGTGTTACTCTTTGGGTCCTAAATGTGCCCTTCTGGGACTCCCTGAGCATCTGTCTCATCCAGGAGGGGAGATTTAAATAGAAGGGGACTGAAGCTAGAGCAAGTGGGGCTACAGTGCCCCACCTCACAGCTCATTCTCTTCCCTTCCCCAGGAGTGCGAGATCCTGAAGAACTTCTCCTCGCCCTGCACTGTCATCTCTGCTCTGCAGAAAACCTCCACAAGCCACCTGAAGAACACACGAGGGAAGTTTCCCGGTGGGTAGGCCTCTCTCCATAGGAGGACCAGGGTGGATGGGGGATCTCCTGTATGTCTGCCATTGGCCCCTCAGTCAGCTGGGAACTCCTGGGAGGTAGCAAATGCTGGGGACCGGGCCTGGGCCTCGGCAGGGGTCTCTAAACCTCCCGGGGTCCTTAGTGCACCAGTTCTGCTTCAGGACTCGGTTTCCCTAAGTGTCAGGTACTAAGTTGAGCCAAATTGGGGATTTTCAGGTGTTTATAGCAACAAAACTCTATGCCCATTTGAAACTCAAAGCAGTCAAAACAGAGCTGCTCAGTAGATCTGGGGAGTGGAGACCCCAGTGACCAACAGGAGAGCCCCCTCCCAGTACCATGAGACCTTAGCGCTCAGAGGAGCCCAGTGAGAACACTTCTCCAGGCCATTTGAATCTCGGGTTTGCAAAGAAAAGGGATTTGCATTTAGACCCCTCACATTATTCCTAAATTTATCCCTCGTTCTTTCCCCTCCCCTGAGAGAGAGCCCTGAAAATCTTCAGGAACTCAATAGTCAAGACAAGCCCTTGAGCAGAGAACTGATGATCAAGGTAGAGTGGAGGCTGGGGGTCTGGAAAGAGAGGAGGGGTGCGGAGGAGGGGCAATAGGCAGGCTGTGGTTTTGATAGTTTCTCACTTGAACTTTCTCTGAAACATTCCCGTCTATCTCATCCAGGTTAACAAGCAGAGGGATCTGTTCTGCCCATGAGCAGGTGGGGTGCCGTTTGTGGGCAGGAGGCCCTGGTCATGAGACACAGTGGTGTTGGCTGGGCTGTTCCAGGAGGAGTTGCCGAGCTGGCGCCATCAACAGGTCTCTGGCTTCCATGTATGTCCATCCTGCAGGATGTAGCTTCTTCCATGCTGTTGGGTGATTAGTGTGGGTTTAGCCCTCAGCCTAAAACTATCCTCAGGAAGCCAGGACCCCGCTGCTCCTTCTATCTTCACCACATCTCCAAGGGGCTGCAGCCTGCCTGCCCCAGGGATGTGCATGGCAGAGGATTCCCATGGCCCAGGTGGACAAACAGGCTGCTCATCCTTAGGTGAGAGATGTGTGTGCATTCTGGGACTCCCCCCTGGACCCCTAGAGCAGTCACTTGAGTGAACCACAGGAGTCTAACCTGAGTGCCTGGTTGGCAATGACATATGCCCCCGGTGGCTTATGAGAAGCGTCTAGGCAACTGATGGATTCTTAGTGGATCCTGCTGAAAGGAAGTTAGGAGTCTCATGTAAACAGGGAATCAAAATGTCCTGTCATCCCCTTCCCTGTTGATCAGAGGTGGCACCTTGGGGGTCCAGTTCCTGAGTGGATAAAGAAAGAGTTCAGGGGCCTGCCCAGTGGTGCAAGTGGTTAATTGCGCGCACTCCGCTGCAGCGGCTGAGGGTTCACCGGTTCGGGTCCCATGCGCGCACCGACGCACCGTTTGTCGACCTATGATGTGGCAGCGTCCCATATAAAGTGGAGGAAGATGGGCATGGATGTTAGCCCAGGGCCAGTCTTCCTCAGCAAAAAAAGAGGAGGATTGGCAGATGTTAGCACAAGGCTGATCTCCTCACAAAAAAAAAAAGAAGGATTCAGTGCAGGGGAATGTCCTGAGGCGTTCCTTGGGGAGGAGAAGGCTTTGGCTTGGCCTCTGGCCCAGCCTGGGTGCCAGACACTCCACGGGACTGGGGCAGGCAGGAGCCACTCAACCAGACTCCCAAGACACCACATCCTCTCCATCCATGACTCGGCCCAGGACCAAGCTTTGAGAGGTCAGGGGACAGGACTGTTTTCAGTGGTGGGGCTGGGGGTTAGGCGAGGATGTTGGAACAGGGCCTCTGGCTGAGAGGGGCAAGCGGCCTCTCCTCTGTGGGCCCCTGAGCAACTCTCTGCCCATGTTTGGGCCTTTGTCTCCTATTGAGGGAAATGGGGGGATGGTGATTGTGTGGTGCAGGCCTCACAGGGTGGTGTTGAGATAAGAGGGAGGAAAGAAATGTGGGAGCTTTCTGCCTGCTCCACCTGGAGGGGTGAGGGCCAGAACAAGGATGACAGTCTTGTGACACTGAGTCCTCATGAGAACCTGTGTGGTAGCTGGAGTTCTCACACTTTCCAGATGAGGAAACAGGCTCAAGGAGGCCAGGCCACGAGCCCAAGCTCACACCCAGAATGAAAGTTGGAGCTGGGCTTGTTCTGGAATCACAAGACCTTGGAGGATGGAATGACATTGGTACCAGTTGACTCAAGTCAGATGTCTAGTGTCGGAGGCCAGTGGTGCTGGAGAGAAATGGGGTGAGGGGAGTATCGCCTCGCTGACACTGTCCTCGACCCTGACAGGAGGGGCCCTTCACGTTTGCCCCCCCAGAGAGCAACCCCCAGAGAGTGCAGGAGAAGCAGCAGCAGCAGCAGGTGAGTGTGCCTGTGGGGGAGGGGCTCTGCGCTCCCAGCTGGAGGCCTCAAATCAAGAGAGGAGGGTCCTTTCTCTTGGTGCCACAGTGCCCAAATCCCCTAGTAGAAGTGACCAAGAGGAGGGCCTGGAAGAGCTGGTGCAGGATGGGTTGTTTTGGGGAGGGCCAGGGAAGGCACACCCTGTGATTTGCCAGAAGCCGGCCCTGGGAGGTGAGGAGGAGGACTGTGGTGTTCTTGGGGTGTGAAGGGAGTAGGAATTGACGGGAGGCTGCTGAGGGTCCTAGGCTGCTCCTCATGGGAACCCTGTGGTGGGCCAGGAGGCTGAGGGTGGGGACTTTTCAGGAGAGGGTCTACATGGGGTCTACTTGAGAGCAAGGTCTCATCCCACCTGCACCCCGATGTCACAGGGTGTCTTCCCCTATCTTGGCAATCTGCTCAGTGACCTGCTGATGCTGCACCTGGCGATGAGTGACTATCTCGAGGTGGGTGAACCTGAGGACTAGGCAGGAAGGACCAGGATTCTGAGCCTTGGGATGTGGGAGCCCCCAAACTGAGCTCTGAGTTCTCAGCACTTGGCACATCTACTCTCATGAGAGCCTCGCAGCTGCTCCTGGGAGCTGGGGCATCAGGCCCATCTTAGGGATGAGTGTAAAGAGGCTCTGCCAGAGACACCCGTTCCAGTTCCCCAGGCTGGGGAAGCTCAGAGCTGCCTGATGGCACAGCTGCGTGAGGTTTTATCTGAGCTGGACTCAGCCTCTAACTCCTATGCTGCCCATGGAGGGACAGAGAAGTCGGGCGCCCCCAACTCAGGCAGCACATAAGTTGCTGAGCAGTCCCCTCTGCCTGAGGCCTCAGCCTCCAAGTCTGTCATCAGAGAGAGTTGTGCTGCCAGGTACCTCAGTCTCACTCCCATGTCCTCCTAATCTGGAGCCCAGAGCCCGGCCTAGGTACAAGTCCTGTTTTCTCTGCATGCCTGGCCCCCTCTGGGGACCTGGCAATAGTGCAACACGAGAAGGGGTGGGCATAGGGGGTAGTCAGGCTAGGGGGCTTTGTCTGATGGACTCTGGCTGTCTACCTTCCAGGGGAATGAGATCAACCTTGAGAAGAGGACTGAGGAGCAGCTGTGGCACTCCCTGCAGGGGAGGAGAAGGAGGTGGAAATCAGAGACCTTCTGGGCAGAACAGTGCCTGGCTTCACCTCCTGTATCTTACATTGTGTGGAAGAGTTTGATAACAGAGCAGTGGGAGACCCATCCAATTGGCGGGTGGGTTGAGGGGAGGATGGCATCAAGGATATCTTCCTGGAGGAGGGGATGATTATTCCCATTCTGAGAACTGGTAGATCCTGGATGGAACTGGAGGGAAGGATGGTTTCCAGGACTGGTCCCCTGCCCCACTCCTCACCTCCAACAAGGCCCCTGCAGCATCCCCCACCCAGGCCCTGTGTGCATCCTCTCCTTCCCTCTGGTCCCAGGAATACCGAGTCATGAGGAAGATCCTGCTGCTCCAGGAGGCTGCCAAGAATTACAACCTAGAACCCGAGGGAGCGATTTGCGGCCTGGTTCCAAGACATGGAGTTGCTCAACGAGAATGAGAGGTGAGGCTGGGCAGGAGTTGGGTGAGGGCAGGGGTGGACTCTCCCTGTTGGCCAGTCCAGAGAGCCTGTCTCCATGGTCCCCCACTCATCCCCCGGCCTTATTACATGGCGACATCTGGGACACCCAGACTCCAGCTGCTGGGCAGGCAGTGGGGCGACACCTGAGGTGTGGTTCCTGGTAGGCTCACAGATGCCTCTCTGTCCTGTAGCTACAACCTGTCCTGCCAGCCAGAACCCTAGACCTAGTTGGCCTGCAAAATACGCAAGGCCAAGAAGAACCGGCCATCATCAAGGTCTGGGGTGAGTGAGTGTCTGGGCCGGGGTGACTGACTCCTGGGGGTTCAGTAAGGCTTCGGGCTAAGCGTGGCCTTGGGGAGTTGGATAGCTGGCACTGGGATCCCAGCTCCACTATTGACCAGTCCTGCGACTGGGGTGACTCTCTTCAGCTTCCTGAGACTCCGTTTCCCCCTCTGTGAAATAGGTGATACTAAATGATCGCTCACGTGGCAGGGACGAATGGGGTACTGGTGGCTGACAGCACTGAGCACAGGGTCTGAAGCACCCAGTGCAGTGGGGACAGGGTGGGGGGCCATGATTCAGAGGGAGGCCGCAGAAGATAACCCGACTCTTCTACTCAGCCCCCAGGCCCCAACACCGAACCCCGTACCAGTGGCTGATCACAGCCCCATCCTCAGCAGCAGGGACACAGTTGGGATGCTTGCGATGCACCAGGCCAGCTCCTCCCACTTGATGGGAAGGGGAGCATTGTAAGCTGATTCCTGGGGTCCCCTGAAGCCCAAGAGAGAAGGGACGACCCCATCCCAGCTCCCTGACATCTCTACCTCAGCACCTACTCACCCATTGGGGAGGGCCAGTGGTTATTTGTTGTAAATAATAAATGACATATTTGAATATTATATTAAAGTCCTGTTCCCTTTATAGCTTGGGAGTTGTGGTGTGGTTCTGTCGCTTTCTGTAGGCATGTGAGTGAGACACAGAATCTCACATTTCTCCTTGAATCAAGAACTCTTCTGGGTCATCAGCTTATTTTATGTGGGAGAAGGGAGAAGGGCCAGCCCCTTTTTTGGCTAGTGACATCACTCCCAATTCCCCCTAACTCCCAGGACAAGTTCATTTCAGTATCATTCAGCTGCTCCAGGGGCAGACACGGCCCCCCGCCCGTTCTCTTGGGATTTAAAGGTTGATGGTACTTTCAAAGGCAAAGCAACAACCACTGAAATGTGGGTGTCTTGAAAACAGCACTACCCAGGACCAGGTCGTGCCATAGGCAGGGGGTGCCTTTCTACATTCTGGAGGAAGAGGGAATGTTTTCTGCTTCTCTTGTTGAGGTTTCTTTTAACCAAATTTTAGGAACTTGTAGTTTTCTAGTTCAATCTCTGGAATTGCATCAGCTCTAAGCTGGGAAAACAATGTAAAAAGATCAAAACATGCACTTGGAGAGGACAAGGCCCGAAAAGGTGATTTGCAAATGGACTAAAGGCAGACAGGACTTTCCCTCCTGAGACCCCTCTAGTGCCTCCATGTTCACTACTGACCTAGAATTGAATCCTGCTGGGATCCTTGTCCAGGACTCTGAATTCTGTTTCCTGCTTGTTTTGTATCCAATGGGAAAGATTTGTGATGCAGCTTTAAGGCTACCACTGGGCCTCATTCCATAAACACGACCGCTTTCTGTGAACCAGGATTTCCAGCACACCTGCCTTCCGTATGCTATTCACTTTAGGGCAGAAATTCCCTAGAAGGCTCCTCCCTGGCTTGGCCTGATGGATCCCGGGTGAGCTCTACTATGCCAGGATAAGGGACCATAATCCTGACCAGTGAGTGACCCCACACTGTCCCTTGCTGTCCAAGGTGAGATTTGAGGCCGTGTCATTCTGAGGTCCACGGTCTTGGACAGTCCTCCAGTTTACACACTCAGTGTTGATGTTGCCAACTTGTCCAAATGGGGCAATTGGGCCCGAGCCATTAAAGTGTGTCACTCCTGGGTGGTTGTGTTTTTTTCCCCAGTCTTGTGCTGTGGTTACATTACAACCACCCGATGGGGTGTGAACCTGTTTGGAGCTTTGAAAGATGAGGCATGACAAGGGTGTGGGGTGGTCCAGCAGGAAATGCCACAGAACTGATGATCCATGGTCATGTATGAACACAGCCTTACCAATTAAAATACTGAAATGCTTCCCATCTGGTGGTGAATAGATACTGCTCTGAGCTCACACTGAGAACCCACCCCACGACAAGGGCTTTCAAAGGGTTACCAAGTGGCATTTTGAACCTCATCCCTTGGAAACACCATGTAAGACAAGGGCCAGATGAATCACTTGGCACTTGTGAGTTATCGCCTCCTGTCTGATGGCTGCAAGTGTCACCCAGACACACAGGCTGGACTCTGCCAGGGAAGCCTTCTTAGGACAGCTAGAAACTGAGGATGACTCCTGGTTCCCGGCATCCCAGGCCCTTCCTGACATGGCACAGCCACCCAGGAAAGTGGTTTCGTAATGGAAAGACTGGGAAGGCAATACTTCGCCTCCAAAGAGAAAGAGAAGTGCCAATAGCGAAAGCTTGATCCCTCAACTAGTCAATTAAATCTCAACAAGCAGTGAGTTCTTGTCAGATTACTGATGTCGAAATGGTCTCTTTTGATAATAGCATGATCCCCCAACTGCCATGTCCATCTTCATGAATCCAATTTCCAACACATATGGATCTAAAAAACTGAGGGACATCTGGTATTTCCTTAGATGCAACTCTGAAGTAGCATGCAAGAAGGAACACAAAAATGGAGACCAAAAGTAAATATCTAATTTGAGAACATAGACATCGAAGTGCTTTTGAAATAATATTTTGGAATCTATTGGAATATTACACAAAAAGAATAATCCACTTTAAGTAGGTTTTACTGTGACTGTATGGGGCAAAACTGAATCATCCCGTGACGTTGATAACTCGCTGCTGACTTGAAAGTACAAATAAATAACATACATAGTAAAGGAAAATGAGAGAACAGCATGAAAAAGGAAGATCTTTCTCTCCTCACTTGAAACTCAACCTCTCACCTCAGAAAGAAATCACTGTGTATATTTTCTGTCACGCAGCAGAGTTTAATAAAAGAAACATATTGGTATATTTCAAAGTTTCAGGAGCTCAAAGCAAGGAAACATTAGGGACGCTGCCAAGAGACCTCACTGAGGTGCCTGCTCCATTTTGTCTGCTGTCAAGACGGCCTTCTTGGCCCCTCACTTTCTCTCCCTCGCTAGCAAGTCTGTCCGCCATCAGTGCTATCACCAGTCTCTCTCCTGTTCTCTTCACTGCCCTTTCCTCCTTCCTGATACCTTCCTCAGTCGCCAGAAGTTGTTGGCAGTGGAACTGTGGAATGCCCAGATCAGCTCCTGGAATCATCTCTGCCAAATCTGAAGACCGGCAGGAGTGGGCATGGGACCTAGAGTGTAGACCACCTGCGAGCACACCTGGCAGGGATTCACCTGTATGACTAGGTGCAAGTGTTTCCAACGCTTTGGCAAGATTGAAAGGATTTACTAGTTGTCCTGCACTTCTGCAGGCCTTGAGTCCTTGTGGTCTCTTGGGCCAGCAGACCTGGTGGGGCTCATCCAAGGTGTCCTCCCAGAGACCCTTCATTGCCAGGATGGGATGGAATTCTAGTAACTGGCCTCTTGAATATGTCACTAGACATCCTCAAAGGGATGGAGATGTTTAAACCAGGCTTTGGTTTGGACTGGTTCCCACAGTTATGCTGCTTCCTCTGTGAAGACTTGGCTATCATCTTTCTTTTCCTCTTACCCTACAAAAATAAATCATGAAATTGGGTCAAATGATAAAGGAAGCCTGCCTTTTTAGGACAATTATCCTGGCTGTTTTGTACTTCCACCCTCCCTCGATCCCCTGGGGATAGATCTGACCTGTGTCCTGGGATGTCATCAGGCAGATTTGCATCAAGAACAGAAAGCTCAAGGTCAAAACTCAAGGCTACTCCAGATCATTTCTCCCCCTCCATCCTGTTAAAACCCCCTCCTTGTTTGAGTGTGTTTCTATTCTCTTCTTGTCCTTGTCACTCTCAACCTCATAAGTCCTGGCACTCCCTCTCAGGACAATCGGTCCCCAGTCCTTTACTAGTTCCCAAATCCTACCATTTCTGTGTTTTCTGACTACTCATTTGCTTAATCCATTGACCACTTGGTGTTCATAGAAGTTAAATCAATAGTGACATTATCAACCACCCCCTGTTAGCGACTTACTCCCATATCCCAGATGTTCACATAATCCAAATGGTTACGTTCAAAAGTAAATAATTCAGAAAACATATTCACCCACCACAAATTCCTGATCTCTAATATTTTTATTCACACACTCATACAGTAGATACCTGTGCCTCATGATCAGAAGTAATGCTAGATCACCGATCCTCACCTTAATTTCCTCCTACACCTATCAATCTTGGATTCCATGGACTATGATCTCAATAATTTCCTTGGAATAATAAAAAATTCATTACCACTCATTTATGTTGTAAACCTCCAAACCCAGAAGATCCCAATTATCTGCCATGCCGCAGCTACTGCTGGTGTTATAACAAGCTGAATAAAAAGCATGAAACATGATCTTTTGGTACCACTGTAAATATAAAACCATCTGCATCAACTGGGAAACATCCATAATGCCTGGAAATTTTGTTCTCTTTTTTTGTGTTGGCTCAATAACAAGAAGACAAATCAATTTAAAAAACGGGCAAGGGACCCGAGTAGACTTTTTCTAATGAAGACATACAAGTGGCCAACAGGTGTATGAAAAGGTGTTCAGCATCACTAATTATCAGGGAATGCAAATCAAAACCACAATGAGCTATCACTTCACACCTGTTAAGATGGCCACTATCAAAAAAACTAAAGATGGCAAATGTTGGTGAGGATGTGGAGAAAAGGAACCCTTGTGGGAATGTAAACCAGTACAGCCATTATGGAAAACAGTATGGAGGTTCCTCCAAAAATGAAAACTAACATATGATCCAGCAATCCCACTTCTGGTATATGCCCACAGGATTGAACTCAAGGTCTCAAAGAAATACCTGCACTCTAATGTTCATTGTAGCTAATTCACAATAGCTAAGATATGGAAGTAATCTAAGTGTCACTGATGGATGAATGGATAAAGAAATGGAATATTAGTCAACCTTGAAAAAAGAAGGAGATCCTACCACTTTTGACAACATTGATGGACCTAGAAGACATTATGCTAAGCGAAATAAGGCAGACAGAGAAAGGCAAATACTCACTTATATGTGGAATCTTAAATAGTCACACTCATACAAGCAGAGGTTAGAATGGTGGTTGCCAGGGGTTGAGGGGATGGAGAAATGGGGAGCTGATGGTCAAAGGATACAGAGTTTCAGTAATCAAGATAAATAAGTTCTGGAGATCTAGGATATGGCATAGTGCTTACAGCTAACAAGACTGTGTTGCATACATCACATTTGCTAATAGTGTAGATATTAAGAGTTCTTACCACACAATAATAGTAATAAAGGAGATGAGAGAAAACTTTGGGAGGTGATGGATATGTTTGTGACCTTGATGATGGTGACAGTCTCAAGGGTGTATACTTATGTCCAAATTCATCAAGCTGTATATGGAAAAGTATGACACCATCGTTGATTCTTCTGCACCTTGAAATAGGCCGTGTCCTCATCACAAGAGAAAAAAATTTGTAACTATGTATGGGGATAGATGTTAACTGGACTTATTGTGGTGATCATTTCAACATTTATACAAACATTGAATCATTATGTTATACCGCTGAAACTAATTTAATGTTGTATGTTAACTTTACCTCAATAAAAAAAAAAACACACACACACAACAGAAAAAACCATTTTAATATTGTAAATGAGTTCAGTGAATCCCTGAAACTGCCCCATTCCCATAGGGGAGTTACAGGAAGCAGAGAGGATGAAGTAAGATGGAAGAAAGTTGTACAAAACAGTATTCAAATTAAAATCATTTAAGTTGATATCAACTCCTTGTGGCAAAGTTCTGTGAGCACCGATCTTTCACATTTTTCCTGGAAAAGCATACCTTCAGATCCAACCCATAATAGTTTCCTCATTTGCTCTAATAAGAAAATTTTAACTTAATAAATAAAACCAAAAGCATCCCTTATGTATGAATAAAGTTAGTGAACTTTACAGAGAAAAGAGCATATTTGCACAATCTCAATAAAGGTAACAGAAGAACAGAATGATGATGAAGTCTCATTCAAGCTTATCTTTGAAAGCCAGTAAAACCAGGTTATCTTTTCAAGAATGTGTGTAGAGCTGACAACCTTGGAAGATAGAAATAGTGGCCTCCTCTGGAGCAAAGGGCAGGCTTGCTTACTCCCCAGTATAATAAAAATAACACCCCTCCCCAGGCCAAAGGTCAGCAGACTTCCTGCCTGTTATTGAAGATTTGACTTCCTTAAGCTCTGAGTTCTTGCAACCCTCTGCATGTTTCCTGGCCCACTGTGTATCATCCTGTAGGAAGTGGGATTTAGTGAACCAGTGCAAATGTTGATACTCTGGCCACTGCCATTGCTGTGTCATTAAGTCTTGTGTCTCTGACCCATGGGTCTCGTGTCTTTTGCCAGCATCTGTAAGACCATGGTAGCTAACTTATTGGTTTGCAGGTAAGGTAAAATATCAGACCATTCACAGCTCCTGACAAGCCCTTAAAGTAACTAGTAGTCTTAGGAACAGAGAGCTATCCAGAACAATATGCATGGATGGTCCTCATAGAAGACTTCATGCAACCAAAACTTTAATAAGTGTCTCTGACCTCTTTTATTTCTACCTCAATTAGAAGGAGAGGCACCAAGCTTTATAGACCTAGGGCTTGTGCAAGCCACCTGGAGACCTAGTGACCAGAAACTTCCCATGGGGAGCAAAGACAGATGGGCATATTTCCAAAATGGACCCATATGCCTCCCGATCATCCAAAAGACAATACATTATCTTAATTTATGATGATTTGAATCATTAAAATCTTGTGATGGGCCAAAGATACACTTCTCAGAGGACTGGGGCACATGGCAGTTGTAAGAAGATTAACACATTTGGTGAATATCAAACTCTGAACTAACTTTAGTGTTCTAATCAATCAAAAGGTACAACAAATTTAATTAGGTAGATTAAATGATATTTAATGGTATGCCTGATTATTACTCTGCAATAATGAACAAGCAGCTCATGTAAATAACTACAATTGGCCTTTAAAATATGATAGGACTGTTTGAGATAAGCTGGAGAGAAGGAAAGGGAGAAATAGATAAAAGCTAGCTGCTCTGACACCACTCTCAAGACCCCTGGATCTACATGTAACCCAGGAGATCGAGGCAGATGGCTGTGTGCCTAGATCCTCCAGCACTGTGGTTCTCAGGGAAGTCACAGGGCTGAAGCAGCTTCCTGAATCGTGTTTACACGTCCACGTGTACAATACCCTTGACCATGGGGATGAACCACCATTCAATCATCCCTTACACCCCTCTAATTAACAATTAGATTTCGGAATCATTGTACCATTAAATGATAATTTATTCCTCAAACCTGTAGGATGGCGAGCTAAAAGAAAATGAAATTTCAATGGCTTCTTTTCTTTGAAGGATCAAGATGTTCTTTCACACTTAGAATCCGGATTAGAGGATAAATCCATCAAGTCAATGGAACAACTTAAGAAATGGACAGAGGGATATTTCATTCATATATACACAGTTTGCACTGTGGCAAAAATAGAGTTATATTTAAAAAAATTAGAATCTTTTGAAATTTTACAGATATTACAGACTTTGTTCTGCTTATACTCCCTTTGGTTTACCAAATCAAACTCACTCTTTAATGGGCATTTCTAGCATTGAGTGTTAATAACAGCAGCTTTTTTATTTTATTTTATTTTTTTTTTAGATTTTATTTATTTATTTTTTTCTCCTTAAAGCCCCAGTAGGTAGTTGTATGTCATAGCTGCACATCCTTCCAGTTGCTGTATGTGGCACGCAGCCTCAGCATGGCCGGAGAAGCGGTGCGTCGGTGCGCGCCCGGGATGCGAACCCGGGCCGCCAGCAGCGGAGTGCGCGCACTTAACCGCTAGGCCACAGGGCCGGCCCACAGCAGCTTTTTTAAATTCTTATTTTTCCAAGGTCAAAGACCAAGGGAAGAGGTCGTCAAGAGGTCAAGTCTAATCTATCTACGGATGTGGCAGCCTTAACTATGGATGTTCAAGCCAGACATTGCCAGCAGAACCACATCTCTTCACCCATGGGTGAGTTTTTACTAGTAATCACAGGGACTTGAGAATATCAAAGGAAATTCTTTATTAAGAACCAAAGTTATGGATTCCTATCTTGGGTTCATTACTTTGAATTTTTGACCCAAATCATATACATTTATTGGACCATGTTCAAGTCTATGATCTTTAGAAGATGCAGCCTACAGCTGAAGAGAAACAGATACAACACCAAAATCTTACCCTCTCTGAAGCACAACTGAGAGCCCCTGGAGTAAGAAGTTTTCTAGACAAGCGAAAGTCATTCTTCTTCTGAACAAAGAGAGTAGAGGCTATTCAAACATTCAACTTTAAATTGTTAACATGACTTGTTAGATTGTGATGGAGCAAGCCTCATACCTTCGAAGTTTCATGATTTTTCTCCAGAATACTGAGATGGATGTCCTTAAAGTCCAGTTTCCCCATAAATGTCTATATTCAGTGATAAAATTAAATTCCCTATAAAATAATTCTCCGTGGCTTAGTGGTTAAGTGCTCCACTACTGGTGGCCCGGGTTCATATCTGGCACTAACACCCCGCTTCTCCGGCCATGGTGAGGCCACATCCCACATACAGCAACTAGAAGGATGTGCAATTATGACGTACAACTATTTACCGGGGCTTGGGGGAAAAAAAGGAGCAGGATTGGCAACAGATGTTAACTCAGAGCCTGTCTGCCTAGGCAAAAAGAGGAGGATTGGCATGGATGTTACCTCAGGGCTGATCTTCCTCACACACACACAAAAATAATAATAATAACAATAATAATTCCCATAAAATTGTTAAAAATATATCATAGTCTCTGACCAAGTGGAAACAAGGCAAATTGAGAAGTTGAATAGCAGTGTAATAAACTCCATACAAGGATCTTACTGCATCATTTCATTAGTGAAACTGGACGTAAATCCCATCTCTATCAAAGAAGAAATAAACAGATCATGGTATTCCTGTTCTTTGGAGTACCTCTAAAACTTCTAAAACGCTAAGTTAGAGTGGCGAGCACTGATAAGGAGAGACGTCTATGATATACGATTTGGGAAACAGCAAATTGCAAAATGATGTAGTTATGTCATTTATGTTAAAAAAAAACTTTATGTGTATTTATAAATTCATAGGAAATGTCCAGAAGAATAAGCTGCAACCTCTTAACAATAGTTCCTTCTGAGTAGGGGAGTGAGTTAGCAGGGAAAGGGATGGATGGGGTAGGTTTCACTTTACTCTACATACATCTGGGTAATTTGACTTTTTTTTACAGTATGTATTTCTTTCATAATTAGAAAAATGAGTAATGTGACCGTTTGGTGCAGGGCAATACTATTATGTTCACCAGTCTCTGTACTGTATGTTACTGCACAGCACGGACTGTAGGAGAAAGCCCAGAGGAGCAATGAAGACAAAGAAGACATGACACCTGCAAAAAGTCAGTGGAGTATTTCTCCATAACAAACCTTTCAGGTGAGTGATGGTCAGTATCTTCCACTGCTCCAGCTCTCGCAATAAACCTAGAACCTGCCCAGGGTAAGCTGGAGGACCATGCCCGACTAGTCCACTCCCCGCATGGGGCCGATTTGTGCAGGGTGACTGCCATCAAGCAGACAATGGACTCAGGATGGGGCGTGTGCCTTTGGAGAGGCTGGCAGAGAGGCGCAAAGTGGAACACCAGCTAAGTGCACACACCTGAGAGGCCGAGTTCCAGGTGGAGACTCAAAATGTACCAAGAAATTGTGTGAAGTGAAGGAAGCTACTCAACCTCTCTGAGCCTCAGTGTCCCCCCCTGTAAAATGGGGATCACAAGCCTACTTCACAGAGCTGTTGGGGAAGATACATAAAAGTGTCTGTGACAGTCAGTGTCACATTATTAACAAAGTCATCTCCGACTTCAGAAAATCGATGAAAAGAATAATGTTAATGACCAAAGACGAGATGCCCAGCTTCGTAAGCAGCCCCAGCAGCATGAGAATGAGAGGAGCTCCGACTAAGCAGGGCTCTTCACAGCTCCACTGGAGACGATGAACACGGGCTACACCAGGATAAGGGGCTGTTGTACAGTGACTCGTGTAGTGAGGGTGGATCCCTAAAGACACTGTGAAACAGAGTTACACACAGTGGCTCCTAGGGAACAACTACAAAGCAATCAATGCAGCAGATAAGAGTGGGAATGGGGCAAGCAGAGGAGGGTCAGAGTGACAAAATCTGATGGAAGACATTGAACCACGACGAAAGCCCAGCTCTGTCAACAGCTGCTGTGGTTGTGCCAGGAGATCAAACGTCTGAGACAGCCATTGTGGGGACTGCTGGGAGCACAGTTGTCACTGCGGCCACACCCCAACAGCAGTGCATCAGAGCACACACACCCTGAGACTTTCCTCTCCATTAATCTTTGTTTTAAGATGATGAATATCCTCATGTTACAATGTCTCCTTCCAACACTTGTGGACCAGTGTCATCAGAACCCCCTGAAGAGGGCACAGGCCAGAGTAGGATGGAACACTGGGGCCTGGGGGAGCGGCACTGCACCTGACTACACGGACTATCACCTGGGCCTATTGAACACGAGAGAAGCACCCGAGGATGTGGTCTAACGAGACTTCTCTATCTTGCCACATTCAGAGACACTACACACTTTCTCATTCTTTCTTTACAAAAATGTTAAAGAATTCATGTGTCATTAATTCATACAGAGGCAAATTCTTGACAAAGTGACAGGGTCCAGTTTCCATGACCAGGTTTTTCAGTTGTTTTGATAATATCCCACATTCAGGCATCGGAAATGTAACCTATTGGGATGTGTAATATAACTGGGACTTTTTTTCGTGTAGATCAACGCCCAGATTTTTAGGGACGACATAAATCATGAAAGCTGCTAACCATTCCTCCACAGGTTTCAATAAGACTTTTAAGTTAATTTACCAATCTCAGGAAAAGAGAATTTGGCAATTCAAGGTTATTTTTCTGCATTCAAACGTACAGTACAGGCAAGAGAATGAGCAGAAAAAAATTAACAGGCAGGTCTTGCTTGCATTTTATCTTTTGCAAATAAGCAGGATATTTTATGCTCTGTTCCTTTCACTGCTGTAATCAATTTTTAAAGAATACGGTACATCTGACTATCCCTAGGCGTGTTTATCTGGGAACCTTGCCTGAATCCAAAGCAGAGATGTTAAAGCTGACGGGTTTCAAATGCTGCCCAGGTGCTGTCTACCATGAACATCCCTCTCCCAAAGCTGGACCACCGGTCTCTTCCTGAGGGATCAGAGTCACCACCCCTGTCCCTGAGAGACTGGCCACTCAGGCCTGAGCTGAGATTAGGTGATCAATCTAAAGGGCAAAATGCTTAAGCTTTTCTCATCTTAAGGTTGCTGTTTTGGAGGCCACTGCACTGGAATGTGTTGGTGAAAATAGCCTAATAGATACTTACCTGGGAATTGGGTTGTTCTCCTCTGCTCTTAGCGGATCCTGGGGAAACCAGTGATTAACCTCACAGATACCTTAACTTCCACACCTGCGAAAAAGACAAGCAACAGCCAATGTTACCATCCAGCCAAGCTCTTAAGTTGTACTTGCAAGAGGGGCCACAAGGGGGAATCTCTCTCAAAAGCTGATGAAAGGATGGCACTTTGGCTAGAGAAGGCAGAGGGCAGCAGGCAAAGTGGAAAGTTTCTGGGATGTCAAACCAGTTCCCATAAGCATTTTAGAGAAGCACCTGGCCCTGGACTTGGTAGGAGGCTGTGGAAAGACCCACAGACATGCAGGTGGGAGGAGGAATCAAGCAACGGAGGGAGGCGGTGTGGAAGAGGCACGAGTCCAACTTCTATTTTGGACAAAACCAGTTGCACGCTGCAGAACCTCGGCTGCCCATGCAGCCGCCACATCCTCCTAACTCCCTGGTCCCGCTCATCCCGTGGCATCCCTCCGGGATTCAGTCCACATGCAGCGGGTGCAGGACCAGAGTCCTGAGTCAAGGGCAGTTTGGCCCTCGGCCAAGCGCACACCACCCTGCTCCTCCCCCCAGGGTTAGGCACCGCCCCATGCCCACAGCCTTCTGGGATTTGTAGTCTGGCCGTCCTGCAAGCTCCCAGCCGGTAGCGGTTAAGAGACAAAAGCTCCCAGCATACACAGCTAGGGGCCCCAACTCCCACCTTGTCCCCTCGCCCCTGGTCCCCATCCCTCTGCTTCTCCACCCCACTCTCTACCCCTCCTCTTCTCTATACCATGACCACTCTCCATGCCCTGCCCACCCCCCAGAGTATGCGCAGTGTGGTTGGGCTGCATCCCTTGAGGCCGGCACTCAGGTAGGGGTGGGGCTCACCAGCCTGGCTATTGCTGAAGATGCTTGCAGCCCTCGTGGAAATTTCCTGGCCAGTATTTGAAGCGTAAATTCTATATCTAAAATGGAAATACTGAGTGCCTGGGATTCTGGAATTTGCCTTTTTAAGGCCACCTGTCCTACCATCCCCTCCATCCCTCCAGGTTGCCATGGTCCTCCCTCTGGTTCCCGTGGTCAAGGTCGCTGCAGAGATCCTTCCCTTTGACCTCGCACACCCTAAGGGCCCATACCCATCATAAAAACTCAAAGCCATGACACTTGCCAAATTGAGGCAAAAATGGAAAGACCCAGGGGGACACGCAAGGATGAGGGCATTAATAGATACTTGAAAGTATTAAAATCCATCTGATGATGTCATGAGTGAACGTGTTCCACTTTAAAACAAAACACTGCTGTTATTCTGAGATATTGAGTTAGGATCTTTGCGCAAATATGCAGGATTTAAAATGTTTATTGATGTATAACATGAGTACAGAAATATATGCAGAAGTCATCCATGTAAACCTCAAAGAATTATTACAAAGTGAACACACTTGTGTGACCAAGAACTAGCACCAGCTTCACTCAGGCGCCAACAATCCGTTTCTCCCTCCTTCCTCCCAAAAGGTAACTGATATCTTACCAGCAAACACTGTATATCGAGTTTGTCTTCTTATATAAGTGTTTTATTACAGAACACTTTAAACAATATACAAAATAAACAAAATAGCATAGTAGGCCCCTCACCCAGCTTCAACAACTACTAATTGCCAATTTTGTTTCATCCACATTCCATCCCAGTCCCACCTCACTTTATTATTCTTTTAGTCCTTTGTGTGTGTGTGTGGGGGGGTAAGATGTACGCACACTGAAAGGCACAACTCTCAACTGTACAGTTTTGGCAAATAAACATGTCCATATAACCTTCACCCCTTTAAGAATAAAATAGTTCCATCACCCCCAGAAAACGCCTTCCTGTTCCTTCCCAGGCAATTTTATCTTTCCCCCGAGGCAACCAATGTTCTGGTTTTTTCATCATAGGTTCATCTTGGCTGAAATCATCCCAAGTGTTTTGTTTTCTGTCCAACTTGCCTCCCTCAGCACGAGGTTGATGAGACTCACCCAGCATGTGTGTGTCAGCATTTGCTCCTTGGCATGGCTGAGGGCATTCCGCTCTGTTGTTGCCCCGCAGTGCGCTCGTCTTGCAGGTCATCTCCTGTGAACATTCTTGTACAAACCCTTTTTTTTTGCTGCTTAATTCCTTTATTAGCATTTAAGTGACACACCTTTGCCTTTTTAGTGGTTGGTCCAGATTACAATATGCATCTTTAACATATCACAGCCTACCTAGACTTAATAGTGCACCAGTTTAATCAATGTAAAATATAGAAGCCTTGCTACAGAACAGTTCCATTTACCTATGTCTGTCCATTATGTTATTGTTGTCATAAATTTTACATCTACCCATGTTATAAATCCCACAATACAGTGTTATGATTTTTGCTTTAAATAGTCATAGGTCTTTTAAAGAAATTAAGAGAAAAAAGTTAAGTATTTGGAGGGAGATCTTTGAGGCTCTGCAAATGTACTGTTTCTTCTTTAAGGTTCACCCACAGTTTTTGCATTCATCAGTCAGTCTTGCCCACAGTAATTATTACTGTGGTGTTCTAGTGGCAATTTTCTATTTCATGCTATCCAGCCACGTTTATTATTTGGAATTCTGTGAGGAAGATTTCCCCCCCTCCCTCTCCCTTCCTTCTTTCTCTCCTTCTCTCATTCTTTTTTTTTTTTCTCTTTCTTTCTTCCTTTCTTATTTAATCTATTTTATATCAGTATAGACTCATGCATATTTATTTTGTTCTCTGGGTAGTAATCCAATGCTACCATTATTTATTTTGTTGCTCACAATTTTCCAGCTTGAGCCATTGGGAAGTCTTTCAGATTGATTCTTTTTGACACATCTCATCATTTTCTGTGTTTTTTTTAAAGCACTTTCCTACATTCTGGCACTACAAGATGTTCCAGGTTCATCTTGTATTTTCCATCTCCAGCCCTAGAATTAGCCACTTCTCCAAGAAAACCTGGTTATTTTTATTGGAGAATGATATAAACGCAGATCTGGGAGCTAGGTGTGCTCATTGATACTAGAGTGTAACTGCTTCTAGACCCACTCAGCAGAGCTTGGAAATGCATATATGAATATAAACTCAGGTATACACATCTATCTATTGATCTATCAATCTATCTATCAATCTAACTATCTATCTGGATAGATATATTAAAAGAGACATGGATTCATACTGATACTTCCGACTCCAATCCAGCACCACAGATTTTATTCTAGCATTCTCCTTTTGTTTATATGTAACTTCTTTTACCAACAGTGAGAAACTTAACTCCAGTTATCTACAATATATTTACAAATGTGTCAACTACTTTCAGAATTGTTAATCCATACCCTTATGAAAAACACATTTATCATCTAGTGTACAGTGTTTGTGTCCAGTACTTTAGTTTTACAGTATCCCATCAAAACACTGTCTTCCAAAGTTACTTAGGTCAGGACCTTTCATCTCCACCCCTTCTGTGTGATTATGTCACGTGCTTGTAATACAGTGAGATTCATTTGTCACTGCATTCCATCTGAGTTCCCCAGCATCCTGATTGATTTTTAAAATTTGCAGAGTAAAATTCACTCTTTGCGGTGTACAGTTCTATGGGTTTTGACAACTTTATGGTCGTGTATCCATCTCCACAGTACCATACAGAGCTGTTTTATTCACTCCCAAAATTCTCTCATACTGTCTCTTTGTAGTCAAATGCTTCCCTCACTCCATCCCTTGGCAACCACTGATCACTTTCCATCCTTGTAATTCTGCCTTTTCTAGAGAGTCATATAAATGAAATCATATACCAGATAGCCTTTTGAATCTGGCTTCCTTCACTTAGAGAAATGCCTCCAAGATTCATCCATGTTGTTGTGCGAATCAAGAGTTTATCCTTTTTATTGCCAAGTACTATTCTAATGTCCCGATGCACCACAGCTTCTTTCTCCACTCACCTGATGAAAGACATTTAGTTTATTTCCAACTTTTGGCAATTATGAATAAAATGGCTATAAAGATTCACACAAAGGTTTTTGTTTACATATTAGTTTTCAATTTGCTTCAGTAAATCTCTAGGAGGGGGATATCTGAGTCATGTAATAAATGTATGTTTAACTTTATAAGAACCTGCTAAACTGTTTTCCGAATGCAACTATCATGTTGCATTCCCAGTTCTAGTTGCTCCTAGTCCTCACCAGCACTTGGTATTTGCAATTTTATTTTTTATTTTGGCCATCTAATAGGTGTGCGGTCTCTTATTGTGACTTCTGCTTCCTTTATGAAAGTGAGCTCTGCTAAATATAGAATCCTGTGTTGACTTTTGGGTTTTCATTCTGCACTTGAAAGATGTCATTTTGTTATTGATTTGTCTCTTTTGTTTTTGATAATGTATCATCCATCATTCACATTATTTCTCCCTGTATGTAACGTCTTCCCATGTATATATGTATTTCCTTGACTGCTTTCAAGATTTTCCTTTTATCTTTGGATTTCAGCAGCTTGACTATCACATGCCTAGGTATGTTTTTAATTTGTATTTTATTTTTTAGGTTTCCTGACCCTCTTGGATCTAAAATTTTAGATTTTCCACCAAATTTTGAAAGTTATGTTATTACTGGTTGATTTGCCTTTCTGCCTCATTTAATTTTTCTGTCCTTCCCCTCTCTGCTGGGGACTCAATCATCTCACAAGTTGTAAGGCTCTCTTCATTTTTCTTCAAAATTTTTACATTCTTTTCTTCAGGCTAGATAATTTCTATTGCTCTATCTTCATGTTTCTTCTACTGTTTCTCATCTACCGGTAAACTCGAAAGTATTTTTTTATTTCATCTTCTGATTTGGTTCTTTTTTGTAATTTCCATTTCTCTGCTGAGTTTCAACATCTGTTCATTCATTATGAGAATATTTTCCTTTACCACCTTGATCATCTTTATAATAGCTATTTTCTTATCCTTGTTTGCTAATTGCAACAACTGGGGGATAGCTTCTACTGCCTGTTTTTGCTCATATATGGATTACATTTTCCTATTTCTTCAAGTCTCATGATTTTTCAAAATTGTGTACTGGAAACCATGAATGATAGTTAAAGAGCCTCTGGATTCTATTGTATTCCTTTGAAGAGTGTTGTTGTTTTTCTAGCAGAGAGTTAACTTGGCTGGACTGAAACTCCAATCCTATCTCCTTTACAGTGAGCATAGCTGAAATCCTCGTTCAGTTCTTTCATCTTCCAACTGTTGTTTTTACTCTAGGCCCTCTGGAGCCTACCCTGCATGTGTGTTGTTCAAAGATCTGCCAATTTGGTGTGTGTGGGGGTGAGACATTCATATATATTTTGAGATTTTCCTCTTTGTGGGTCCCTCTCTTCCAGAATTTCTCCCCTAACTTTCCAGCTACTCTGACAGCCCCAAAATACATCCTGTAACATTACAAGTAAGACTGTAGTTTTTCCCCTGTCTGGACCATGTACATATTTTGGAATGCTTTGAGGCAAAAGACTCAAGCTTGCAAATATCTCCTGGTGCAATTCCCATCATTTAAGGGAAGACTCCCTCTCAGTTCTGCTTGCTTTTGGAAGAGATTTATACATACACACATATACACATTTATTATATGTGTATTACATATAGATACATGATTCTCTATAAATATATATAATAATTTATGCAGATTTTATCATTGTTATCTGTGAGAGTGTTAGTTCAACATGCTACTCCACCATTACTGGAAGCCAGACCTCGGTTTTGTTTCTTTTTTGGATTTTATATAAATGGAATTATGAAATATATAGCCTTTTGAATATAATTTCTTTTATGCCACATTATGGTTTTGATATTTATCCATGCTATTGCATGTAGCTAGTGTTTGTTTATTTGTTAAAAATAATTAATTTTTTTAAATGGTCATAAAATATGCATAACATAAAATCCACCATTTTAACCATTTTTAAGTGTACAGCTCAGTGACACTCAGTACATTCACATTATTGTGTACTTATAACCTCCAACCATCCACAGACCTACTTTCACCTTGCACTGAAACTTTGTGCCCATTAAGCAACAACTCTCTGTTGTCTCTCCCTCTTGCCCCTGGGAACCACCATTCTCCTTTCTATTCCTATGAATTTGACTACTCTAAGTACCTTATATGAGTGGAATCATACAGTATTTTTCCTTTTGTGGCTGACTTTATTTCACTTAGCATAAAGTCCTTAAGGTTCATCCATGTCATAGCATGTGTCAGAATTCCTTCCTTTTTAAGGGTGAATGGTATTCCACTGTGTGTATCCACCACATTTTTTTTGTCAATTCATGCGTTGATGGACACCTGGCTTGCTTCCAGCTTCTGGCTATTTTGAATAACACTGTTAACAACACGGGTGTACCTATATGTGTTTATACCTCTGCATTGAGTTCTTTTGAGTGTATACCTATAAATAGTGTTCTGAGATTCATTTCCTCCCATGTGGGAGGGTTCCCCAGACCTTCAACAAGCAATTCTTAGGATGTCAGCTGGTCGTCAGATAATTCAACTCAATTTGATTCTGTCAACCCAGAGATACATCAGATTCCACAGGTTGAGGGCTCAATCCTATAGGACTGCACACCCACCCTACCTCACCTCAACTTCAGATGCCAGTTAGAAGCCCAGGCTGTTACCTGTACTTCTGACTGACTGGCTATAAACCAGAGGTTCCCACAACCTCCTCCTTGGGTTTGATTAATTTTCTAGAGTGGCTCACAATACTCAGAGAAACATTTACTAGATCACTAGTTTATTATAAAAGGATATAATTCAAGAACAGCCTGATGGAAGTGGCTCATAGGGAAAGGTATGTGAGAAAGGGCACAGAGCTTTTATGCCATCTCCAGGTGCACCACTCTCCAGGCACTCCTTGTCATTGGCAACCTGGAAGCTCTGTGAACCTCCTTCTATTGGGATTCTTATGGAGGATCCCACATGTAGGCATGATCAATTATTAACTCAGTGTCCAGCCCCTCTCCCCTCTCTGGAGGATAAGGAGTAGGGCTAAATATTCCAAGCTTCTAATCAGGGCTTGGTCTGTTTGGTGACCAGCCGCCATCCAGGAGCCATCCAGGAGCCCACCCAGAGTTGCCTCAATAGAACAAAAGATTCTCCTAGTGTTGTTATCACTTAGGAAATTACAAGGGTTTTAGGAGATCTGTGTCAGGGATGGAGTCAAAGACAAACATTAGAACAAGAGATGCTACTAGTGTTCTTTTCATATAGGAAATTACAAGGGTTTTAGGAGTTCTGTGCCAGGAACTGGAGGAAGAGACCAATAAATATATTTTCTATTATTTCAGAACCCATAAGTGGAATTGCTAGATCATATGGTAATTCTATTTTTAATTTTTGAAGGAACTACCATACTGTTTTCCACAGTTTTATATTCTCACCATCAGAGCACAAGGCTTCCAATTTCTCAACATTCTTGCCAACATGTTATTTTCTGATAGTAACTATCCTAATGGGTGTGAAGATGTATCTCATTGTGGTTTTATTTTGCATTTTCCTGATACTTGGTGACGTTAAGCATCTTTTCATGTGTGTACTGGCCATTTTTTTTTCTTCTTTGGAGGAATGTTTATTCAAGTCCTTTGTGCATTTTTAAATTGGGTTGTTTTTTTATTGTTGAGTTGTGGGAGTTCTTTATATATTCTAGATATTAATCCCTTATCAGATATGTGATTTGCAAATATTCTCAACCATTCTGTGGGTGGCCTTTTACTCTGTTGATAGTATCTTATGATACAGAAAACTTTTGCATTTTGATGAAGTCCAATTTGTTATTTTTTTTGTTGCTTATGTCTTTGGTGTCATATTAGAGAAATCACTGTTGGCAATGGCATTTGGATACAATGACACAAAGATTTTACCCTGTGTTTTCTTCTAAGGATTTTATAGCTTCAACTCTAACATTCAAATCTTTGATCTATTTTGACTTAATTTTTGTATATGGTGTAAGGTAAGCATCCAACCTCATTCTTTTGCATGTGGGTATCCAGTTTTCCCAGCACCATTTGTTGAAAAACTTATCCTTTCTCCAATGAATGGTCTTTGCATCCTTTTCAAAAATCATTTGACCGTATATGCAAAGGTTTATTTCTGGGCTCTCTATACTATTTCATTAGTATATTGTGTGTATTTATGCCAGTACCCCACTGTTTTGATTACTTTGTAGTAAGTTTTGAAATCAGGAAGTATGAGTTCTCTAACTTTCTTCTTCTTTTTCTAGATTGTTTTGGCTATTCAGAGTGCCTTGAGAGTCCATAGACATCTTAGGACAGATTTTTCTATTTTTGCAAAATCGTCATTGAAACTTTTATCTTTTTGAATAAGTTGATTCTTAAGTATTCTACTCTTTTTGATGATATTGTAAATAAAAATGTAAAGTTTGTAGATTTCTTTTTCAGATTGCTTATTATTAATGTATAGACGGACAACTAATTTTTGCATGTTGATTTTGTATCCCAGTACTCTGCAGAATTTATTAGTTCTAACAATTTTTTTGTGGAATTTTTAGGGGTTTCAACATATAAGATAATATTTGTAAACAAATATAATATTAATTCTTCCTTTCCAATTTGGATGCTATTTCTTTCTTTTTCTTGCCTAATTGCTTTGTCTGGAACTTCTAATACCATGTTGAATAGAAGTGGTGAATGTGGGCTTTCTTGCCATGTTCCTGATCTTAGAGGAAAAGCTTTCAGTCTTTCACCCTTGAATATGATGTTCTGTGTGAATTTCTATATATGGCTTTTATTATGTTGAAGTAGCTTCCTTTAACCCTGAAGGATTTTTAGTGTTTTAACATGAAAGCATGTTTAGTTTTGTCAAACGCTTTTTCTGCACCCATCGAGATGATCTTTTTATTTTTTCCTTCATTTTGTTAATGTGGTTTACTACATTGATTCATTTTCATATATTGAAACATCCTTGCATTCTACGAATAAATCTCACCTAAAAATGATGTATAATCCTTTTAATATGCTGCTGAATTTGATTTGTTACTATTTTATTGAGGATTTTTGTATCAATATTCATCAAAGATATTGTAGTTTTCTACAATAGAAATTGTACTTTTCTCTTCTATTGTATTCTATTGTAGTTTTCCATTTCTGTAGTTTCAAAGACCTGTCATTTTATTTTCTCTTAGCATCTTTGGCTCTGCTATCAGGATAATGCTAACCCCACAGGATGACTTTAGAAGTAGTCTCTCCTCTTCAACTTTTTGAAAGAGTTTTAAAAGAATTGGTGTTATTTAATTTAAAAAAATGCTTTGTGCCCAGGAATAAATTCAGCATAAAATAATTACAAATAAATATTTTTTAAAAATGTGAAAAAGTTGTTTTCCTAAAATAAGTTAAAAATTAAGCAAGTAAATCACTTACCACTTTATTTCTTAAAATTTTTAACCTAATAATAGGCATGAACAAATTGTTAGAATTAAAATGACTCAAGTGTTAATTTTCTTCATTGCAAATTTTCTGAGAGAAGTATATGGTGCCATCATGTATGACATCTTTTATGAAAAAATGGTAATTTTTTGTAGTATTTGAGAACATTATGAATTTTCCCAGTGGCCTCTGATATGCAAAGTTATCTTTTCAACATATATGTCTTATCATCATCCTTACCAAATTAACAAACTCTGTCAGGTGCTAATTAATCAACTACTTTTCATATGATTCAGGTTCTCCACTATTAATTTCCCTAACCATCAGGAAATTCTACAACTTCTCAAGATTAAGAATTTTACCTTACACTGTATTTCTCTCATGTGTTTTAAAACATCCAAAAATCATTGATAAACTGACCCTGCCCAAACTAAAGCATGGTGAATTATAAAAGATCGTCTCCGTTAAGTGGGGAAGGATTTCAGGTTGAACTTAATTTTATAAGTGGTCAATTTATTACAGTGTATTTTTCTCTTATGTATTTCAATTCTTTTTTTAAAAAAGTGATAGTTGAGGGCACTTAGATAATAAAAAGTTGAGAAAATAAGGAACTGATATACTTTGTAAGCTTCAAATGTTTTCAAGCATAAGATACAATAAGAACTAAAACTAAGAAATGGCAGAGGAAATAGAGATAAGAGGATGAAATTGCAAAACTGAATCTATAATAATATCTCAATGGATAGCGTTGTGGTGCCAAGAAGGTGGTGAAGTCAAAGAATTCGTAAAGATGATAATAAACAGACTGCAAAGAAAAAAGATCGAAATTTTTATAGAGAGAATTTTTACAGCGATATTACAAATAGAGAACAGGGAAGAGAGGTTGGAGTGAGAGACTATCTGCTTGTTAAATTACTCCCACTGTAGAGAACAAAAAACCAATTTGCTGAAATCTTTGTTTCCCTCTATGACCTTATCTTTATCTGTAAAATCTCAGCTCTGAATCAAAGTCACAATCCAGCTTTTCCATCACTGGGGAACAGAGCATTTACGCTCATCTGAAACCTCATCTGCCCTGCCTGTGAAATAAGGCTGGCCATCCATTCTCACAGAGGAGCCAACTGGAGGTAGGATTTTTGGTTCTGAATTCAGCTAAACATCTTCAAAGAATTGTATCTGGCCTTCCTCATCCAAGGCTATCAGTGAAGGGCTGGCTGGCTTTCAGAGAAGACCAATTCACAGTCAGCTGAGACATTTTCTGTTGAGCTTTCTAGAGAAGGCTGCGGGGCTTGTCAGTAAGAGTTGAATCTGTACGGGTTATATTTTTTAAATTTTATTCATAAATTTATAAAGAAATTTATATGGTATTACTTATTATCAAGAAAAAATGTTGTCTATTCTCTGGTCATTTAAGCAAAATCCTCCTCTCAGGGCCCACCCATGGACAAAGCCCAGATTTAATCTCCAAGCATCTGCCAGGCACACTGTGGTCAGTGGGAAGGCCTCAAGTTGGCAGCCTGTTCCCTTGTGTCCTGTGCTGGTACTTAATCTTGCATCTCTTCAGTGTACAACTAGACAGAGGCTCAAAGGACTTGACATTGGAGAAATGTACTTTTCATTGTCTTTAGACTTCTACGCTTTTCAAAAAGACTTTCAGCATTTCCAGTAATTGTGCAGCAGTTTACCCAACACTAAAGTTCTCACTTTAAAAATTAAAATAAACTTTGAAAAGGAAAAAAGTGATCTCTGCAATTTTGTACAGAATCTATATAATGGGTGTATCCTTATAAATGGAGGAAAGATAACAAATTTAACTCTTTTGGTTAGTTAACAAAGTATTATATTTTATATATTACCAATTTTGAGATTATTTGTATTTAAAAATACGGTTTCAAACCTCTAAATCATTGTAAGTGGTAGAGTCTGCCATCTGCTTTGGCTGAACAATTATATACAATAAGTCAGCCAAAACTCTTCCATTCCTGTATAATCATATATGTGGGTGGTATTGGTTGGTTCTTATAGATTGTTTGAACACATGCATATCACAAAATACAAGTGGCCATTAAAAATTAAAATGTTCACCAAATACAAGATTATCTGATTCCTAGAAAAAGAAAACAATACTGTAACATTAAGGCTAAAACTGTCAAAAAGGAAGCCAAGATACACTCAAGTCAAGCTTTTGCTGAAAAGTTAATTGGCTCATCTTTGAAACTTTGTCATGTTTATTGTGTAAGCAAGATACTTTCAGAGCCGAGAATATAGAAAGTGCTTATTGGTAAGTTAACATTGTGATCATTTATTTTGTAAATGTTAATATGTTAATATGTTAATATGTTAATATTCATTTTCTACTATATTCAGATTTTGAAGTTCTGCTAAATCTAAGGCCACATTACTGGCAAGTTGGGATACCTCTAGACATCTGAAAAATATGAGTCCTACACAGAAGCATATAAATTCTCTCTTCATCATGTTCTAAATTCTAAAACATTCTAAGGTTTTGGAACAAACCAATGGCATTCCACATTTACAGTAAGGCTGCATGTGCCATACATGATCCTATAGGAAGAGAAATCCAGATTTTAAATAAAAGAGATTGTGAACAAAAAATAAAGTATATTTTCACGTCTGAAAGGGGATTTCAAGAAAGAAGGGACTCTCAGAACATGTGGTAAGTGGTAACTAAGTTACCAAAGGGTCTCTAAAAGAGAACATATTGTGGCAAAAAGAGCCTAAACGCAGAGAGCTAAAATGGCATCTCTGGAATCCTTATGATGAAACAGACGCTGAACTACTTTTTCCTAAAATTTAAAATGCATCTTATCCTCTAAACAAATACCACCACGCTGCCAGGGAGCTTACCTGGGCATGGTGACGTGTTGGAATCATTTTTCTAATTCATTGGTTCTTAAACTTGATGGGCACTAGAAGCACCTAGAGGCCGTGTTGAAACCCAGATTGTCGGGCCCCACCGCAGAGTTTCCAGTTCAGCAGGTCTGCACCAGCACCTGAGAATTTGCATTTCTACCCAGTTCCCAGGTGATGCTGATGCTGCAGGTCCAGGGACCCCACTTTGAGAACCACAGCCTAACTTAC
Organism: Diceros bicornis minor; assembly: GCF_020826845.1. NCBI lineage: Eukaryota > Metazoa > Chordata > Mammalia > Perissodactyla > Rhinocerotidae > Diceros > Diceros bicornis. Next base: position 969,237 of record NW_026690921.1, on the reverse strand, counting down.
ACCCTATATATGGTTACCAAATCCATTATTTCATCCTTTGGCTGCTACTTTTCCTTTATCACATCAGCACCTTAGCTCCGAATCTCCTCACCTATCAATGGGAATACTTGGAGAATTTAACAGCTGGTCCTCCTTTCCAGCTCAGTTCTCCTTTTTCCTCTCAATACTACAATCTCTTGTCAGGTAATTGTTCCTTAAACGTCAGTTCATCATAGATCTTCCTTGCTGAAAATCTCATGGCTCTTATGCTGAGCACAAGACATTTTAAATTCTCTACTTGGCTCATACGGTTTGTAATAGCCTGTAGAATGTGGACACCCTGTTCCCTACACTACCTACTATAAAGAAGTACGTGAGGATTACATAAGATACAGTCAGTTCTCGTTATGCACAGTGTGACATTCTATAAAGTCGCTGTGAGCACTGAATCGGTGAATATGACCCACTGCTCCTATGGGAAATGCAGGGTTAGGTTGTTGCAAGCCTTAGTCACAATTTATTCAACTGATCAATACATAACCTTGTTCTCTGTGTGTTTCTCTTTAAAGTCACCTTATTTAATATATATTGTTGATATATTAACTTTGAACTCACACCAACAGCTCTGTAACTCGTCTGAAAGAAGATTGTCCAACACACATACTTTCTCTGTAAAGGTACGTCACAGCCTCCTGCCCTGAGGAACACCAGGCAATATTGCAGCACTACACATGGGGGACATATTAAACAGCAAAATCATCAACACAAGGCACAAAAAGATAAGAAATGAGGCACTAAATAGATTGCAAGAGGGACACTTGTTTACAGTGTGGGATGAAACGAGGGCAGAGCGTCACCTGGTTCCCCCTCAGCTGGGAATGTGCACGTCCAGTGAATCAAATGTTTCCCCACTTTGTGCATATCTGCAAATGGACATGAAAGCCCTGTGGGTGTTTATTAGGAGGCTGCCAGTACATTTTAGCTAGTGGGCAAGTGTGCAATACGGAATCCACAAATAATGAGGATCACCTATATTATGAAAACATCTTTTCAAAACCAGAGTATTGCTCAGATATAAGAGCAATAATGATAACTTAAGGTAGCTAACATTTTAGTGCCTACTATGTCCCAGGAGCTCTTCTAAGTACTTTACATAAGTTAATGCATTTAAATCTCACTAAAACCCTATGAGACAAGAGTTATCAGTAGCCGCATTTTATAGATGAGGAAACTAAGGCTCAGAGAGTAAATACTTTGCACCTGTTCCCCAGTTAAAAGTGGAATAACTGGGATTTGTGCCCAGACAAACTGGTCCAAAGCCCACAGCCTCAACCACTATGGTAGGAATGTGAGTGGATTTTCTACCACTCCCTGAAAAGCCCCTTCTGCTCCAGTCAGTGTGGTCTCCCACATACTTATTCACTCATCAAACATTTTCTGAGTGCCCCAAAAGTGTCAGGTACTGTGTTTAGATACTGGAAGGACTAATAGAATGTCGACGCAAATAATCCAACCAATATATAAATCAAAATTGGGTTGAGTTTATGATGAGCCAAACTTTGAGGGTCATAAAGCCCAGGAGAGTCCTTTCACAAAGAAATGGAGGCCCAAAGAAGTGAGGTGTACAGAGTGGTTATATACCATCAAAGACCATGTATCACATGTGATTGCAATGTCCCTTTTACAGTAGTCATGATGTTGACCTGTCAGCACGTCGATTGATGGACACAGTGGGCATCAGGTCTGCTGTCTCCATGGGCGGGGCTGTTGTCTCGAGTTGGGTGGTCACAGGATGAGCACAGCAATCAAATCCTAGCCTAGGGAGAAATGCTTATCCTTAAGGAAATGCCAATGTGGGGGAAGTTGCATTTACAACTTAAGGACATTGCTTTTGTCTTTGGGACATGTTAATTGCTTAAAGCGGATATACAAAGGATGAACAGAGGCTACAGGCCCCTTTTAGGAAAAAAAAAAAAAGGTTCAGGCCCAATTAGTTTTACACCAAATAGCTTCCTCATGTGCCCCAATATATCCTATTGCTTGCCATTTATTCATCAAGAAGAAGGATAGTCTCAGCTTTAAGGAGCTCACTGTCTATGAGACATGAATAAAACTACAGTTATGGAAAAGTAGATAAGTACAGGGTCCCAGAGTGGGTACATCAAAAGGGGTCTCTAGATGGAGACCTCTCAGGAAAAGTGTCCAAGAGGAAGGAACATTTGACATGAGTTTAGATTAAGAAATAGGAATTAAGTTGATCAAAAAAGGGAGTAGGAGGACAGAAGAAACACATATAAAAAGACAGATATAAAGGATGCTAAAGCTTTCAGAAAATGGGGGTATTTTTAAGGCTGGAACAAAGCGAACATGTAAGACACAGTGGGTGATGAGGCTAAAGATGAGGACAGCAAGGCAAAGCCTGCGTGTCCAGCTCAGGAGTCTGAATGATCTCATGGATGCTCTGAGCAGTCATTGAAAGAGTCTAAGCAGATGTCAGATTTAAGCAAATTTGGATTCTAGAAGGTAACTCTGGAGGCATTGTGGAGGAAAGATTAGAAAAAATTAAGACTGGAAGTAAAGGGACCTGTTGGGAGACTGGGCAGCGATCCAGATAAGATAGGCCTTGGCTCAGGCGGGGGGTCTGCAGGTGGAGGAGGCCAGGAGGTGGGAAGCAGTGCTGGGCTCCTGGAGGAGGAAACTGAGCTCCCTCTCAGTCAGGGGAAGACTGTGCCTGTCATGGCCTCCCCACCTCCATGCCCAAATGCCATGTTTCTTTCTACGTCTGTACCTTTCCCCTCTTCCCCCATCTGAAATCCTCACTCTTTCTTCCCTCTACCTGCCCAAAAGTGGTCCCTTTGAGGGCTTGATCTAGTCCACCTCTCCTAAGAGGCTGTCCTTAATTACAATTTCTCAATAACATTCTCATTTTTTTAATTTCTATAATACAACATACACTAAATACCTTGGCAGAATCTAAATACATCTTGCAAACCATTTCATGTATGTGGACAAGCTTGGAACCTTATAATTCTTTGTATTTCCTTCAATAACTACCACAAATACCTTGCACATATAGGTCAACGGATGTCCAGTAAAGTTCAATAAAGAAGAAGCACCTTTTATTAGCTAAGAACTTTTATGAGCTCAGTTATTCCTTTAGATCAGCTGCTTGAACCATTTGTGTCTCTCCACAGGTCAACAGTGTTGCCCAGAACAAATGAATTTTACACCTTCTCAAACTCAATAGAGCAAAGATGGAACTTCATTCCCCCTGCAAGCCTTACTGCCCTACAGAAAAGCAAAAACAACGTGTGACATCTAATTCTTTCTCCACATTCTCATCCTAAATTGCAACTGTTTTCCAGATGCTAACTGGTTTTCATTCTTAAAACTGACAGAAAAGTTTCTCATTATTTCCTTTTCTTTCTTTTTTTGTGAGGAAGATCAGCCCTGAGCTAACTTCCGATGTCAATCTTCCTCTTTTTGCTGAGGAAGATTGGCCCTGGATTAACATCTGCGCCTATCTTCCCCTACTTTGTATGGGATGCTACCACAGCATGGTTTGACAAGCGGTGCATCGGTGCGCGCCAGGATCCGAACCTGTGAACCCGGGGCCGCTGCAGCGGGGCATGTGCATTTAACTGCTGTGCCACAGGGCTGGCCTCTCTCTTTATTTCTAAAGCTGAAATGTTTAAATTGTTCTCTGGGCTAGTTGGAGTTTCCACAAAATGAAAACGCACATTCCAGAAAAATCCTTATCTTTCCAGGATAATCCTTAATATATTATGGTAAACACCTTGGCAGAATGTCACTGATTTTCAATGTCAGTGCCTCCACAAGGGTATCTTCGCATTGTCTCCCCTCCCAACCACCTCTCACTTTGCCCCTCCCCAGGCTCATGGGCTCAAAGTGTTTACTGAGCACTAAGAATGAGCAGAGTCTGAGGGAGACTTCAAGGATGACTAAGCCATGGTTTCTGACCCCAACCATCTCTCTCCATCTCTCCTTTAACCTCTAATTTTTTTTACTCTGGTTTCTACTTTAGTTGTTTACTTGTCTTGTGAATTTTTGTTTTGTGGTTTATAATTACCATGTAAATCCATATTACTTTTTGCCTTAGAGTTTAGAAAGAACTTACATTAAACAAGGTTTTTTTCCCAGCCCTTTGATGTGTCTAATACCTTCCAATGCAATTCAGGTGGCTTCTTGCTTTTACGTCTCCATCATTATTCCTTCAGAATTATGTTCACCCCACACTTGTGATCTGACCGATGCTGCTTTACACTTTAAACTTTTCTATGCCAAGATTCACCTGAGGAATCCCTCAAGCACCATCAGCTAGGCGACCGCACATTCCTGACATCTGTTTCCTTGATTTGTTCCTAAATAAAGATGTTACTTTTTTTGTTTTGTTTTGTGAGGAAGATCAGCCCTGAGCTAACATCTATGCTAATCCTCCTCTTTTTGCTGAGGAAGACCGGCTCTGAGCTAACATCTATTGCCAATTCACCTCCATTTTTTTACCCCCAAAGCACCATTAGATAGTTGTATGTCATAGTTGCACATCCTTCTAGGTGCTGTATGTGGGACACGGCCTCAGAATGGCCAGAGAAGCGGTGTCTCAGTGCGCACCCGGGATCCAAACCTAGGCTACCAGTAGCGGAGTGCGTGCACTTAACCGCTAAGCCACGAGGCCAGCCCAAGGTGTTTCTGAAACTAATAAAAAATTGTACCAAGTGGTCATTGTATAAAAAGCACTACCACAGATACCTTCAAGAGAACAAATGGAAAAGAATATTCAATTCCTCAGATAGGTTTGCAACCAAATGAGGCATTGAGGGGACCAGGGGGCACTGATAAGAGCAGTGATCCTAAGAGAAGAGTTTTAAGTCAATTTCAAATGAGGTTAAAACTGGAATGAGATAATATTTTACCAGTTATCTGAAATCATAAACATTTTTCTGACCTTTGAGAGTTTATTTGCATATAAACTGTACATGTGGGGTAAGAGAGTGCTGATATTGTTTAATTTCTTGTTATTATTCAGCACTTTGTAACAGATGTGGCTATTCACAATTAATAAATATCATAATGTGGAGAGACCCAACTTTCAACTGCCTGATATTATCAATTCTTACACAAAGCTAGAGTTTTAAAGATCAAATTTCATTCTAGTTACCTGTCAACTAGTCCATTTATCAGAAAGATGCTGAGTTTTAGGAAAATACTTCAAAACACAAATTTTGTATGTAATTTCAAAAGCAAAAAATGAGTTAAAAACTGGGTGGTAACCAGTTTTGCTACAATATATTAACCTTTAACATGGGAGCAAACATTTTTAGAGAATATAATTGAAATTTGCCTATTTGTATATTGTAGAATGTTAAAGGATTTACAGTTTTAATAGTATTTCAAATACCAGAGAATAAAAAACAGAATTGATTCAGTTTTGTAAAATAGTTTTTTAGACATAGCAGATTTTCACAGCATATTACTTGAAAATAAAATAATCAATTAGTGATGTTTAAGCAATGCGGTTTTATTTTAAACTTGCTCATTCCATAGGAGCATCAATAAAAGCCCTCCAGGGGTGGCTGACGCTCTTTCCCTCCACATGAGCACCAGCTGCGTTTGCTTTAAGCATCAGACTCTCAGGCAACACCATAGCCCTCAACTCCGTTTAGTTGAGAAAAGGCTTTATGAGTCGTGTGTTTTTTTCTAGGGGTATGGAGCTCCCAGACTTATTAACTACAGGGAGAAAGTAAGAGTCAGAACACATTCAATAAACTCCAGTGTGCTCAGGTGAGAGGATAGGTGCCTGAACTCACATCTGAAAAAGAACTTAGAGGATGCTTTCTGACTCTGCTTCGTGCCTTTGACTAAGTAATCCTGGACATCGCCGTTACGGCCACAGAATAACACAGGCAGCCTTGATGGACCAGAAATCCTCCTTTGTCCATCATTTGTACAGAGCAAACTGGCTTAAGACCTCTCGTTTCCTGCTGCAGTGGTAATTTACAGAGATACAGAACTGCCATCTAGTGACTAAGAAGAAAACAGCAAGGTGCTTTACATGGAAAATGAAATTGTAAGTTTTTTAAAAAAGAACAGTGCAGCACTAAAGTTGGTAAAGTTGACACAATGTGACACATGAAAGTTATAGTAAAACTGAAAAATGTGTAGGTGAAGTAATCAGTTGTTCTCTCTGCCTCTAAAACATGTCTTGACATCTGACTCATAAATAGTTTAAATATAATAGAATAACTTTGGAAATAAACTTCTCATCTCATCTCATTCAATGATGCTGGCAGGAACTGGTATTAAATAGCCAGATGGTGAATACCAATGTTGAAGCACCATTTTTATCACCGTGGAGAGAATAGAGGCATAAATCCAAGAGACTGATGTTCAGATCTTCCCTCTTACCCTTGATCAATTTTGTAAACATGGTCTTATTTTGTTTGTGAGGAAGATCAGCCCGGTGCTAACATCTGCCAATCCTCATCTTTTTTTGCTGAGGAAGACTGGCCCTGGGGTAACATCCATGCCCATCTTCCTCTACTTTATACGGGATGCCACCACAGCATGCCTTGCCAAGCAGTGCATCGGCACGCGCCCAGGATCCGAACCAGTGAACCTCTGGCCGGCGCAGCGGACCGCGCACACTTAACCGCTTGCGCCACCAAGCAGGCCCCTAAACATGGTTTTCTTTATCAGTTAAATATGAATTATAATAGTTACTTTAAAGGATTACTGTAAGAATTGCATGAGGTAATACAGTAAAGGAACCGGTGTAGAGTGATAGTTAATTCTCCTGCTCTGTCTCTCTTCTATGAAACATGCACAAATCATCTAAGAAGAGAACTCGTCTATACAATAAATATATGACAAAGAGTCAATGGCTCCAGAAGTAAGGGCCACCATTGTTGAGGGCTTAAACTCAAGTGCTTCCAAATACTGTTAACTCTCAATTAATTTTATGTCTTCCAGACACTTCACTGGCTAGAAGGAAAGAAGGTGAGAAATTTAAATTGATGTATTTCACCCTTGAATGGCCAAGCTGTAACATCAGGTGTTTTAAATCACCTAGTTCATCAGGTTTTCTGCTTATTATTATATATTTTACCATGGTTCACAGCCCGAGAAAAATAGAAAATCATTATAATTTTGCACACATGAATATATATCTTGACTATTACAGCTGGAATCTTAATGTATAGAGCAATGTTGTGCATGTTTTGTCCTTGTTGATAGTACAGAATATTTTTGTCCAGGTTTTCTTTGGCATTATCATATATAATGAAGAACTCAGTAACATATGCCCTGGAGATAAGGATTTAGAAAAATCTAACATACTATCCTAGTCATGCCTCAAAAAAAAAAAAAATATAAAAATAATGAGAGAATATTTTGAAGGCATTATTTTTCTTAATTATTTCCAACTTTATGTCCATTTACTTGTTTTTAATCATTCTGCATCCTATTCGTTATTGGCTAATCATCTCAAGGTAATTAAGTAACCCTCAGCTGAGTCCACCATGCCTCTTCAAGTGCCCCAGTCTGATGTTGGTTTCAGCTCTGACAAAAGAAGCTGGGAAAACCTGTTTTGTGGCAATATTCTTAAGGATATCTTTACTCTTACAATAATAGCTATATTTTTGAAAGGCACCAGTGGATTATAAAATCAAGTACTCGACCAATGTCGTATCCTCATTTTCCCTCCAGGGGGAGCACAACTTTCATGTGTAATGCAGGGCTGCTGCTTTATTGTTTCCTTTCAAGATATTTTATTACTTGTAAAACATGTCGATGTAAATAATCCATAATCAATCTATAAATCAAAATTGGGGCGAGTTTATTATGAACTAACTTTTGAGGACCATGGCCCTGGGCCTTCCTTCCCTAAGGAAGGAGGGGCACCGAAGAAGTGGTGTGTACAGAGTGGTTATATACTGTGAAAGAGTATGTATCACCTGAGATTGCAATGTCCCTTTTACAATAACCACAAGGTCGCCCTGCCAGGTTGCCCTGCCAGAATAGCTATTGATGGACACAGTGAGGAGCAGGTCCACTGTCTCGATGGGCATGGCTGGTGTCAGGTCTGTTGTCTAGAGCTGGGCGGTCACAGGATGACTGCAGCAGTCAAATCCCAGCCTAGGGAGAAATGCTTATCCTTAAGGAAATGCCAAGGAGGGGGAAATTGCATCCTTATCTTAAGGCCATTTACTCTTCTCTTTGGGACATGGCAAAGCAGATACACAATGCAGGCGACAGGCCCTTCTGGAAAAACAAACCCAGGCTGAATTAGTTTTACCCCAAACGGCTTCCTCATATGCCCCAATATATCCCATTGCTTGCCATTTATTTATCATTTTCCCCTTTTTGATCTATAATATTTTGATAGAAAGCATTGATGATCAAAATATTGTCCGTCAGCCCCAGGGTGGTTGCCGCCTGCCCTGGGTCCATCACGTCCCTCGGTGCCAGGATTTTATCTCATTTATTTGCCCACTTGTCCCCGTTGGGGGGATTTAATTGAATACAGTGGACAAGCAAAAGGTATACATATATTAATAGAGGAAGCATTTCATGGGTTTTGGATTTATTTTAGGTTGTTGCACAAACATTGTGTATGTGCTTTTTATCACTCCTTGTATTTACGCTACGCACAATTATAAAACAAGTACAATAACAATGATAATAATTTAACATCTTTGAAAAGATTATTTTAAAATGAGTTCTTAGGCGTAGTCCTTATCAAAAAGGGAAGTTTGTCCTAGGTTATAAGATCAATCGACCACCTCAGCTTTCATTACTCCAGCTTACATGACATTCTTACAGCACTGAGTAAAGAAAACAGCAATTAGTTTAAATGTTATGGCTAGTACAAGAATTTCAAGAAGTAATAGAAATAGGAATTGCAATCCAGATCAAAAAAGGGAACCAATACCAGAAGGGAGCCAACCAAACAACTCAAGACTGAGCGCAGGATCGCTTAAGGCATTCACCTGCTTTTTCATGTGCTTTAGCAGAGATGACACATTGGAAGACTCGTCAGGTATGAAAACACAGCATTCAGTTTGAATGATTGTACATGTACCACCTTGGGATGTAGTTAAAATATCTAAGGCCATTCTATTTTGAAAGACAGTCTTTTTATTAAAGACATTTTAGTATTTAATAAGGCAATTCCTGCTTGACTGTCACTAAGGGCTTCTGTATGTGATGTGACATCCTTTAGTCCTAAAAAAGGAACAAATATAGCTAGCTGCTCGGTGGTCATACCAGGAGAACACTGAATGAGCCCGTCTGGCCTTAAGCAGAGAAAGGTTGGCAGCAGTTGTCACTGTGAATCCTTCCCTGCATTTAAGGGAAGATCGGGTGCAGTGTTTTAGCCATCAGGCCAGTAGTCAAGGCCAGAGATTTGTTCTATACAACCATTAAGTTATATTAGGAGCCACCCGATAAATGCCTGGACATTAAGACCAGTCTGTTGAAAATCAAGCACCTTCCTTAAGTATGATAGTATTCTGAAAATCTTAACTGTAACAATTATAAAATAAGTATACAGTTTAAGCATAACAAAGGTTTAAATGAGTGGATTTAAGGTTGGGAATACAGGCCTGGTCCGGAGTCTTGGGACAGCTGTCTACAAGTGATGTTGTCTTCTTCTCATCCTGGTTTGGAGATATTCGTATTGGCCAGTTGAAGTCAGCTTTCAGAAATAGGAACTGTAACGCACTCAGATACAAAAGCCTCTTTTTAAAACAAGAACTGTGAATCCATGAGTCTATGTCTTTTGATTCTGCAGCTCACGAACTGGTTAAAAGTACCTGGTATGCTCCTTTCCAATGGGGCTGTAGAGTCTTTTATTTGATGACTCTTCTGATAAATAAATTTTCTAGGTTATCATCCTTAAGGTCTGGGAGGGCTCTGTAAAAAGAATCGGCTACCGACTTCTCATATATATATATATGTATATATATATATATATACATATATATATATATGTTATGTGTATATATATATATATATTTTTTAAGTGTCTCAAGGAGACCTTGGCAGTAATTAAGATATTTTCTTTACGTGAAGTTGATTCATACATTTCTTTATCTAATTGCATAGGCTGTCCAGTTATTATCTCAAAAGGAGACAGCCAGTGTTTAGTAAAGGGCGTAGATGTAAGATTGAGGAGCAGTAGTGGAAGAGCTTTCAGCCATGAGATGAAATGTTCCTGAAAACTTTGCCAATTGAGTTTTGATTGTGCCGTTAGTTCTTTCCACCAATCGTGAGGATTGGGAATGTTAAGCGCAGTGGAAATGCTGTATCATTGGCCCAATATTAAAATAGACTAATTATTTGTCCAGTGAAATGAGTTCCCTGGTCACTATGTAACTCAGCAGGAATTCCCCAAACAGGAATTATTCTAATAGTAATTTACCTACTATTAGAGCCATTGCTCTTCTGCAAGGAAAGGCCTCAACCCAATGTGAGAACACGCAGTCATTACAAGATATATTTATCCTTGAGATGGTGGCATTTGGACACAGTCCGATTGCTATACCTCAAAGGGTCTCTTAGTAAAGGCAAAGTGGCCTTGTGATTCATGTAGTAGTTTCCCTAGATGATATTTTGGGCATATAACACAATCAGTATAGCTTTATGAGCCGCTGTGGGAGAAGGTTTTTAAAAGCATTGGTCTTCCCACAAAATTATCTTTTCAGGTGCCCAATGGGTTAATTGGTGTATATGCTGGAGCAGTGGCAATTGTGCTCCAATAGGTACTATGGGTTTTTTACTGGATGCAAACCACATCTGTGAGGGGGTGTCAAAAACTCCCCCTTTTGACTCCTATATGTGTTTCTCTTCTTCGGTGGTGATTTCTTTCAAGCCTGTGGAAAGAAGTCTTTTATTGGGTTAACAGAGTTAATAGGAATAAGCAGGTGTGGGAGGTCAAGATTTGGCCACCCTGAAATGTATCTCTTTACCTCGATTGTTTTCTCTGACGGACATTTGACCTCCCCCACTAACTGCCTAAAGAATTTGACATAGTAACTCTTTCCCGTAACAGATCTTCTATCTGATGGTTGTAATATAATGTAAAATAGATGTTACAATAGGAAAGACACCAACAAGCCCATCTTATCAGAAGTTCTGTCTCTCTCTGGCCACATTATCTGGATGGCCCTGTGAGGAGTTGCCAGACAAACATTTACATTTATAAGGGAAATCTCCATTTGTAAAGCTCTCTCTCTCTCTGTATTGGGAAGGGGGGGATGTCATCATTTCTAGAAACTTATCAATGTGGAAGGTGAGGCCTTAAATCTGCATAATAACCTCACTCTTGTTTACAGAGCTTTAGTGGCCATCTCCTGTAACTGACACCCCCCACCCCCAACATCCTCCTCTGTCTTTACATAAAGACGGTATTTAAGATGAGAATTTCTGCTGTTGTGTTGAGAAACACAGTGTCCCTGGTTTCTCCCATGTATACATGTTATTATAGTTGGTATTATTTTCTCCTGCTAACCTGTCTTGTTATTTATTTGGCCAGCCATAAGAACCTTAAGGGAAAGGGCAGAGGGTGATTCTCCCTCTTCCCCCACATAGGCATTCTCGAGGCTGGACAGCATATCCAGCTTGGTAATATCTTGTTTATCACTTAAGTAAGACCCATCTGTAAACCAAATTAAATAGAATGCAGTCGTGGCCCTTCCTCTTGTAATGTTGGAAGCAAGATAACAGGGTTAAAATAGTGAGTAATATTTACCTACGCAGTATAACCTAAGAAGTTTTCTCATTTACTTGACAATGCTGCCCGTGCAATTTAGCATACTTAACAAGGCTAGTTAGTTTAGTATCTCCCTCTTTATAGGAAGAGATAAAATTTTCTTGAGAATTGCCAGGGCCCTTTGAAAATTCGCAAAGAAAAATGTTATTAGACAGACTTTATTTAGGATATGAGTTTTGGGGAGATTGTCAAAAATATAGAAGGGTTTCAAACACTTGGTCCGACAAGATCAAGGAGTTGCTGCTCTTCTCGCAGTGAAACCATGCTTAGTTAACAAACAGCAGTTAAACAGTCAAAAAGACCTTAATAGAGAGACCTCAGTCTTTTGAACTTAGGAAATTACCTTAACAAAAGAGATCTCTGTTATTTAGATAAACTTAACTCAAAGGTGAAGAAAAATCTTTTTATGTAATAACTTCTATCAAGAGTAGATTAAGAGTAGAATAGGGCCAGCCTCGTGGTTTACCGGTTGAGTGAGCACGCTCCACTGCTGGTGGCCCTGGTTCGGATCCCAGGCGTGCATCAACGCACCGCTTCTCCAGCCATGCTGAGGCCACGTCCCACATACAGCAACTAGAAGGATGTGCAACTATGATGTACAAGTATCTACTGGGGCTTTGGGGGAAGAAAAAAAAGAGTAGAATAAAATTATCCTTTTAAAAGGAAGAAGACCAAATTTGAATTTGTACCAGCTTACTTTTGATATTAAAAATCATTTACTTAATTGGATTTAGTTTAATCTTAGCCAACTTGACCATATATAAAACTCCTCAGGGTTTCTCTTCAACAAACCTTCTATAACTTTTTGTTTACATTCAGAATTTGTGCCATGCGCTCCTTTTTTTCCTTCTAGTACTTTTCAGGGCAAATTTATCTTTCGTAACCAAACAAAAATATTTCCATTTTTCATATCTTCTTAATGAAAACACACTTCTTACTCTCCTTGAATACAAACATATTTTTCTTAATTTTTTAGTAGCTTAATCACATCTTAGAAATTTTTAACCCTTAGAAACCTTAATTTTTAAGTAAAAACTAAGTAAGCAATTATAAAATTTCTTTTACCATAACATTTCATGTCTTGACAAATTTATATGGACACTTTTTATAATTTTGGGAAACGTTACTTTATAGTACAATCTTTTAAATAAAACACAAGTCATGTTTACCAATACACCCAAAACACTTTTTAGTTTTTCTGTAATAAGCCAAACGTAGATAAACCTATATTTAGCAATCAATGTCTAATATTTTATCTTATTTGGAAATGATCTAGATACTCAATGAATATTTTTTTTTTCCTGAGGAAGATCAGCCCTGAGCTAACATCCACGCTAATCCTCCTCTTTTTGCTGAGGAAGACTGGCCCTGGGCTAACATTTGTGCCCATCTTCCTCCACTTTATATGGGACACCGCCACAGCATGGCCTGACAAGTGGTGCATTGCTGTGCACCCAGGATCCGAACCCGAGTCACCAGCAGCGGAGCATGCGCACTTAACCACCAAGCCACGCGGCCCGCCCCTCAATAATTATTTAGATTGCCTACAAGACTTTATGAGACATTAGATAATATTAGGCATCATTTACTATTTTTGAGACCAGTTTTGTAATAGAAATAACATCAGTTTATCTGACGAATAAAGGCTGCATATCTGCATTATATCCAATGCTGAAAACTAACAAGCTTAAATAAGCTTTTATTTACCAAAGATTATTTCATATCACGTTAACTGGAAAAACATTTGGATTTAGAAACAACTTTTGTAAGTGCTTACTTCAAGTTAATTGAATAGACCTCTTGATTTTGACCAAACCCTCCGGAGCTAAAATATCACGCACATATAACATACATGAAAAGACACACACATAAAGAACAGACAGATGCAAAAAAGATTTTATAGCCGCTGTTTTAGAAAATTTAGCAGTTTCTATCTGCAGAAATCTTCTTAACCATTTTTTTTCTTTCAGTCTTAGGCCCCCTGCTGTCTTAGCACTTGCGAAAGTCTCCTGGGTTTAGAGGCCAGGCGGCCCAGCCGGGAATGGTCCAGCAAACTCAATTTCCCACTTCTCTTTTCTTTTATTTTGCTACAAAGTCTGAACCATTTCTAGGGACTGTGTAGCGGGTCAGGAGTGTACTGCTTGTGAGTGTTACTCGCTAAAGAAAGGTCGTAATCACTCTCTTACGTGCCTCTGTTTCTCCCGCCTGCAGTCTAGGTACTGCCGTGGAGGTTTGGAGCTCGGGTGACCAACCCTCCTGTGCGGGTCCCCGGACGAACCTGTGATTAATTAACATGAATGGTAGTGGAGCTCCCTATAGGAAGGACCGTTACACGTCGTGGGGTTCCCCTCTGACACCCCTGATGAGATTCTCAGTTGCCTGAGAATGCCCGAAAGGCCGGGAGGAGCAATGTCCCTTTTCTACGGAGCTGAACAGATTCAGTCTCTCATTTCTCTATCAAGCAGTTTTGTTCATACTTTATAAACATAATTCTTCCCAATTTTAAGCCATATTAATAAGTCACCCTGCCCCATTCACTCCAAAATTGCCCCCTAGTCTCCCCAGGCCTATGAAATTCCCTTTACATTTCTCTTTCCTAGGAATTCCTCTTTAGGTTCCTCTGACCTAGGGAATGTACCAGTACCCCCTTAAGACACCTAGCCTTAAGCCTTGAAAACAGCTCAAATAAATTATTCTTAAAATGAAGAGGTCTAGGTTTCAGGAGAACTCACTGGTATCACCTGAAGAATGCAGTGATCTGGGGGGCACAATGGGCCCCTATTGGTACCCAATGCCAGTTCAGTGTAGATTCCAGGTGGTCTCTGGTGGGTTTCTCTGAAATCCTGCCATGACTACACCAACAAATGTCTACGTAAATAATCCGTAACCAATGTATAAATCAAACTTGGGGTGAATTTATTATGAGCCAACTTTTGAGGACCATGGCCCTGGGCCTTCCTTCCATTAGGAAGGAAGGGCACTGAAGAAGTGGGATGTACAGAGTGGTTATATATCGTCAAAGAGCATGTATCACATAGGATTGTAATGTCCCTTTTACAATAGCCACAAGATCACCCTGCCAGGTTGCCATGCCAAGATAGCTATTGATGGACACAGCAGGGAGCAGGTCTGCTGTCTCCATGGGTGTGGCTGGTGTCAGGTCTGTTGTCTGGAGCTGGGGGGTCACAGGATGACTGCAGCAGTAAAATCCCAGCCTAGGGAGAAATGCTTATCCTTAAGGCAATGCCAATGAGGGGGAAGCTGCATTCTTATCTTAAGGGCATATACTCTTCTCTTTGAGACATGGAAAAGCAGATACACAATGCAGGCGACAAGACCTTTTGAAAAAACAAACTCAGGCCGAATTAGATTTACCCCAAATGGCTTCCTCATATGCTCCAATATATCTTATTGCTTGCCACTTATTTATCAAGCTCAGGGCGTGTCTTTCAAACAAATCATGGAGAATAGCATGAAGTAGTCACTTACCAACAGATGTCACTGTGGCAACAGAATATTAACAAGTAGCCTTCAAATATAACCATTTTCCCAAATATTGTATTTCACTGAGTTAATCAAAAAGGGATTCTTCTTTCTTATACTCACAAATCTCAACTCTGAACTTAATACTAGAGGTAGCCAATTTTGAATAAAGACCTTTAACATCAAAGCCAGCCAATAGATCTTGTTAAAGCAAATCCAAACTTGGGAACACTTTTGTTTTCAGTCACATGCAAATCCTCTCAAACTCAAGATAAGGTCCCGGCTTTGTGAAGATGGAGAAAAGCTTCTCTTCCTCTTTTTCTATTCAGATAGTGCAGGGAAGAGCCCAAAAGATCTCCTGGTGGAACACGAACAGTTCTTTACATTAGAAACCCAGGCAGTGTTTCCTAGCTTCTTTTCTCTAGACTGAGACCTGCTGACCTGCCCAGAGGAGAAAACTTCTGGGCTCCAACAGTAAATAAGACCATGTGCAGTTTACCACAACAATGAACTACAAAGATGTATCAGGAAATATTTTGAACACCCACACCTAAGCTCTCAGTTTCCCTCTGTCTAATTCCATGGCTGCCTGAACTGAATTCATTCTCCATCCCCATCCCTTTTGTGATAGTTTTTATCTCCTTGAATCAGCATGTTATAACATCTAAGAGAAATTTATCAAAACACTTTCTTCAAAATAGCTAGCTGAAGTATAAGAGTGGTAGAGGGTCAAGATTTTAAGATGAATGTGATGTACAGAGTAACTGTACTACAAAATAAAAAGAAAATGAATGAGAACAATAAGAGAAGGAAGAAAAAATTGATAAGGAGAAGGAATATAATAGAGAGTAAAAGTAAGAAAGAGAGAAAAAAGAAGAAAGAAGGTGTAGGAAAGAGAAAGAGTCAGGAGAAGCATGAGAAATGGCAAAAAGGGGCACTAGCAGAGGGAAGACACCATGTTCAGAGAGAATGACAAGTCAACTGGCTTCTGATCAGGGCTCAGGTCTAGAGTCACTGGGCTTCATTTGAGAACTCCACTCAGTTCTAACATCCAGAGAATGATCACGCCTCATGCAAACTCTGATGACACTGATTACCAGCGCTCTCCTCTCCCGGGACCTGCTGGAGCTTTGGGAACTGCCTCTGTCAGCAGCTCTGGGACTGACAGAGTCCCCATTAAATACTCATCAACTAGGAGGGTGGGTTTTTTTTGAATTACTTTTTTTAAAAATTTTATTTATTTATTTTTTCCCTCAAAGCCCCAGTAGATAGTTGTATGTCATAGCTGCACATACTTCTAGTTGCTGTATGTGGGACACGGCCTCAGCATGGCCGGAGAAGCGGGGCATCGGTTCACGCCTGGGATCCGAACCAGGGCCACCAATAGCGGAGTGCGTGCACCTAACTGTTAAGCCACGGGGTTGGCCCACGACTATTGTTTTGAAAGAGTAACCCAGAAAGAGCTCTCTCAAGGGTACATTTAATCCTGCCAACTCCTTCACTCAGTCATCTGAAGAATTAAGAAACTAAACTTTTTTTTTTTTTTTTAATTACTGTGAAGAAAAGTAGGAGAAAACTTTTCTGGCAAAATTTTAAATGTTCCATCTCTTTGAAGTTACCTCACAAAATTCTGAGCATAATCTAAATTTCTGGGCTCCCTACAGTTCCAAACATGTTTCAGAAATGATCTCTTTATCATGACAACGTAAGCCTATGCCTTATAAAACAAAATAAACTTGGATGAGTTTTATCTTGTAGAGAGAAGGCAGCAAGAAAAAGAGTAGGATTTGCCCTTCTACTATGAAGGAAAATAAATAAAATCATAAAAATATACAAAATATGCCTCTAAAATTGAATGAAACGGTCTCTAAAGAGTTTTACATTTTAAGTAAAAATCCACCTATTCAAAATTATACATCAGTGTGTCTAAAATCTAGTCCACTTAATAGAAGAAGAATTCATTAAGTTTCATTTAAATAGCATGACTCATGATTAGCTGCATAATAAGTGGTAGATATTTTAATTCAGGTATACCATGTCCTTCCACCAATGAAGGTGGGCTTAAACCTATAATTTTCCTAAAAGGGGCCAACCGGATGTTCTGCTTATTTGATTACTTAATAGTATGGATCTGCTCCTCATTGCCAACGAAGGATGTCTACACACAGGCTTTACTTGCATATGTAATGGGAAATGCAGACTGAGTTTACAAAAAGAAAAATTGAAAATGGAGCATTGTCTTTAGGAGATGTGGTCAATCTGTTCAAGAACATTTTCTCCCTTGGTCAAGTGAGAAGCTGAGAGAGAATGCTGTCAGCCTCTTCCTTGGCCCTTCATAGAATTCTGCATTACCTCAATTGAACGTGTCCTATAGTGTTTGAACTAAACTCTGAAATGAGTTGATGATACTGTATTTGTATTACATCACACAGAATCTCTTTCATTAGGCACCATTCAAAACACTTTTTGGGACATTAGAGGCCAGAAAAGTTTTGCTTCTCTGAGAGACTGTTGCTTTTAATCTCATGGACAAGAGATGATAGAGAATTGTTCCCATTTCCCTTTCTACTTTAAACCTGAGGGATACATTTCCAACTACCTTTAAAAACTGCAGGTCCTTCTGAAACACATTTCAGTGCACTGGCTTACTTCAGCTTCATTTCATTGTTCCATCCTAAATTCCTTTCAGTTTGATCTATTTTCCTTTGTAATCCTTTTGTATACCTAGATATTTAAAAGCTGCTCAAATCTATATTGGAGAAAAGTTGGGTTACAGTTCTTTCAGACAGCATGTAAACCCAATTTTTAGGGTTTCTACACAAAAAGTTTCTGCCATGTTTCTACCAGCTCTCCTTCTATATTTTTTCCTCCAGAATTTCCTGTGACAAAATTGCCTTTCTAAAAGCCAGTCCTCTGTTCATTCTCTTGGCCAGTCACATTTCCATAGAAAGATAAAGGACTGGATTTTCCAAAGATGCAACAAGAATGATCAAGTCCTGATCCACACCTAGATATGCTGTTCCTGTTCTCCAAGAATTTTAAAACTAAAGTTAATTTTCTCTTTCACTTTGTCTATATCTATTAAGTAACCTTGGCACTGAGCCCCTAAACTGGTCCACAGACTACTTGAGGAGACACAAAACTCTCTCTCAAATGCTTGCATTCATGTGCTTAGTAGATATTTTATTTATTTAGATCTTATTCCACAAAAGAGCTTCATTTATTCACTCAAATACTTAAGTATACACTATGTGCCCAAAGGTCTTGAAATGTTGGCAGTCTGCAAGGAGAACAGATATATATGAACAGATAAATTACACTACAGAAATAATTTGAATGAAAGAGATATGAATAAACTGCCGTGGGACTCCAGGAAAAGAACCACCATGGGGGGTGGACAGGGTTTGTACCATCTAAGCAAAGGAAAATGAAGTTAGAGAACATAAAAAGAAAACAAGATAAACGGAAAGATTTTCTTCTTATTAATGTTTCTGCCACCAACTTTTGGAGCACACTACTTGCTGATGTCCTTTCTAGCCAATCTTATCCTTCAGCAGGCTTCTATAGACTTCAAAAATTCGATTGTACCAAACTGGGCTTCTCCGTGGAGTCAATGCCAACTACGTAGGGAGTCAGGAGGGGAGCAAAAGATTCACAGGACTCTGCAGGCCTTCTGCAGCTCACTGGTGGGAAGGGGCACCAAGGCTTCACCTTGGCCTCTGTCTCCAAGTTCACATAAAGGAGGGTCCGTTCCTTCCTCGATATATGAAGGTGGAGATAAACATCTTTCTCAGACGGGATTATAGAAAAATTAAAGTGAGAACCATGAAAAAGGCAGAAGAGGTAGCACCATGAATCTGAAGAAACTGGACATGTGAATTAGTAAGCAGTAGGAAGAAGAGCTGAAGACAAAAAAAAGGCAAAAAGCAAGTTCTCAATTTTCTAAGATGGAAATGCAAGTCTTTCTTCTTCAAAAAGAAAAAAGTCATTGAACCCTTTCTTCTAAAATAAAATTGAAAGGGGTCACATGTTGCAAATACTGGTTTTAACCATGATGTCACTACACAATAACGTGTAGCAATCAGTTGTTAAGTGCACTGCAAATAGTTCATTACTTAATAATTATGTTATCAAAGTTTGCAATTGATATATATATTTTAGTAAATAGTAGACTGTGTGCAAAGTTGTCACTATATTATTGATAGTGTCACTCTTACAAATGAAAACATGACTAGGAGGGAAAAGATGGTGTGACCTCAGATTGCTAGAGTCACAGCAAGAAAAGTCAAGAAAGTGCCATCAGGTCATTTGGAAAAAATGACTTTATATAGCTGTTGGGTTTATAACAGATCAAGTTGAGAAAAACAAGTCACTACA
Organism: Diceros bicornis minor; assembly: GCF_020826845.1. Classification (NCBI taxonomy): domain Eukaryota; kingdom Metazoa; phylum Chordata; class Mammalia; order Perissodactyla; family Rhinocerotidae; genus Diceros; species Diceros bicornis. The sequence goes on along the minus strand of NW_026690921.1, from coordinate 949,607 downwards.
TTAAATTATTTTCTACTTACCTCCATCACCCTCTCCAAGAACACATATTTTAAAATGAGACAATATATTACATAAAAATTACTGGCTCTCTCATTTTGAAAACTACATCAAATAATGAAGAAAAAACTAGGTTACAAACATCCTGTTATCAATTACAACTACCATCTTTTACCAAACTAAAACTCTAATTATCACTAATTAACTTTCAATCTAGAGCTCCTCCAGTATACTAAATCAGTAACTTAAAATGTTTGATAACTTTTTTTAAATTGCCCTAAAATTTTAGAGGATAATATAAATATATCTCTTGCAAAAGTTGAGAAAGATAAAGACACTAGGAAAGGAAATGATGAAAATATTACCCCAATCAATGATGTAAAACACAAGATATGAACAACTGTTAAAAAGAATTCTCTATGAAATTGATCAATTCTACTATCTCTACACCTGGTTATTTCCTATCAGTCATTTGATGCATAAACAAATAGAATAGTGTATTTAATGGGATCAATTCTTTTAGTTGTGTGCTTTTCCTTTTAAAACTTCATATGCTTTTATGTGCTTGCTTTATTTTCAGGTGGTGTCACATTAGAACACCCTCATCTCTGAATATCTTTGCATTATGGAACTCTACCTTGGCCCTTGATCAACTGTACTCAGAGTTATGATAAACTCAGAGACCTACATGAAACAATGTTTCCTACGTCTTATCTCCCATGAGTTGTTCATGTCAGGGAGTATAGTCCACCAAGTGAACACTAAGCAGTGTCTGAAAAGCATCGGATACTAAAAGGAGGACATGCAGGGTTGGGTGTGGGCCCCCATTCAGTGCCTTAGTGCAAAGAAGGAAGAGGTAAATGCATCCCTCCAGAGACTGGGATAAAAACAGGAAGTTATGAGCACGAGGCTCCCTCTGAAGGCCTTGAAGCAGGGACCTGGAATAAAACTGTTTACACTGTGGATCATTGTTGGTTTTACAGGGAACTCATGAGGAAGATAAGGAGATGAAATAATGATAATTATAATAACAGCAGCAAACACTTCTACTGAACCAGGCACTGCAATCTGAATGTTAATTCTGTGCTTGAACATACATTAACTCCCATAACCCTCAAAATATCCCGACGTAGTAGATGTTGTGCTTCTCATCATTTCATAGATGAAGAGACTGGGTACAGCGGCTAGAAAACTCAGCCAGGTTACAAAGCGGATACATGGCCGAGACCAAGCTCAGTGCTCTTCTGTGATGCTCTTGGACTACAACTCCAAGTGAAGTCTCTAACGACTATCTTTCTCTCTATAATCCAATGGGGGAAACATCAAAATTCTTAACTCTAACACCCATGCTATCCTTTAGGAAAAGTTAGTGAGGAAGAGATTCATGAATAGTAACAATGCCCTTCTATTTACTCTTCACTTATAGATCAGACATCAATATTCCTGATCAGTCCAACAAGAAGAAACTGGGACTTTATTATGCCAAAAAGAAGAAGAAATAAGGAATAAAACAACGAAATTCCTTTAAACATCATTACACAAATGTGATTCTTAATTCCATATGACAAATATAAAGTGCTTTCCTGGTTTGGGGCTCAATATAAAGCTGATGTTAATATCACGCTATCTTCCCAGCCAATAACACAAAATACTTTAAGACAACAAAAGGGAGAAAGACAAAAAACAACCCAACAGAAAAATAAATATTACATCTGAACGCTGTAGAGTTTTTTAAAATATTACTTAAATGTTAGATTTAGTAAAATTTGTATCTCTATCTTGCCTCTCCCAGTTATCTCTGAAGGTAAAGAAAAGGACTAAGAAAGGCACAAGGAAGCCAGTTGGGGAAGCAAGTCAGCGGGAAGAGGTGAGGTGGCCGCCCCTCTGCAGACAACAGACAGAAATCTCCCCTGGGAGCCGTCTCAGGCCTCACAAGATGTGGAGCTTTGACCTCGGGCAGTGGCTACAGCTGGACGCCAGCAGCAGTGCTTCTCAGACTTCAGTCTACACCATAATAACTGGACAAGTCCAGTGTCCCCTTCCCCGGAATTCTAACTCAGCAACTTTGAAGTTGGGACACGAGAATTTTCCATTTAACAAGCCTAAGAGTGATTTTCCTTGAGTTATTGGCAGATTATGGCCAAAGGCATACCTTGAAGAGAAGCACAAACTCACTACCCAGTATGCACTGCACAGATACTTTGTGTCACACACTCTCAGAACATTCCCTGCCCCAGGGGTCCCACCTGCTTCAGCATCCTAGGGCCTGTGTTCTTCATCAGGAGGTGCCGAGGGTGGCAAAACAGACAGGACTCACCTGGGAAACTGCCCTTCTGTGTAATTCAGTGAGTGCGTGGGCTGCCTGCAGCCCAGGTGTAAAGTGGGTCTTGCTACATTTAAAAATAAATTTCTTTTTAATTTTATTGAGGTCATGTGGCTTATAAATGTGTAAATTTCAGGTGTACATTACTATATTTCAGTTCTGTATAGACTGGATCATGTTCACAGCCAATAGTCTTGTTTTCATCTGTCACCATACATATGTGCCCCTTTACACCTTTCCCTCTTTCCCTCTGGTAACTACAACCTGTACTCCTTATCTATGTGTTTGTTTATTTTCCAAATATGAGTGAAATCAATCAGTATTTTTCTTTCTCTAGCTGACTTGTTTCACTTAGTATAATACCGTCAATGTCCATCCATACTGTCACAAATGGCATGATGTTGTCTTCTTTATGGCTGAGTAGTATTTCATGGTATATATGTATATATATCACATCTTTATTCATTCATCCATTGATAAGTCCTTGAGTTGCTTCCCAGTGTTGGCTATTGTGAATAATGCTGTGAAGAACATAGGGGCGCATACATTTTTTTGAATTACTGACTTCATATTCTTCGGATAAATATCCAGAGGTAGAATAGCTGGATCTTATGGTATTTTTATTTTTAATTTTTTGAGTAATCTCCATCCTTTTTTCCATTGTGGCTGCAGCAGTTTGCATTCCCACCAGCAATGTATGAGGGTTCCCTTTTCTCCACATCCTTTCCAACACTTATTATTTTTTGCCTTTTTAATAATAGCCATTCTGATGGGTGTGAGGTGATATCTCATTGTAGTTTTGATTTGCATTGCCCTAATAATTAGTGATGTTGAACATCTTTCATGTGCCTGTTGGCTATCTGTATAACTTCTTTGGAAAAATGTCTTTTCATATCCTCTGCTCATGTTTTGATCAGGTCGTTCATTTTTTTGTTGTGGAGTTGTATGTGTTCTTTATATATTTTGGAAATTAACCGCTTGTCAGATATATGATTTGCAAATATTTTCTCCCAGTTGGTAGGTTGTCTTTTCATTTTGTTGACACTTTCCTTTGCTGTGCAGAAACTTTTTAGTCTGATGTAGTCCCACTTCCTTATTTTTTCTTTTGTTTCCCTTGCCTGACAAGAGACAAAGACAGACATTATATAAGGATAAAAGGGACATTCCGCCAAGAAGACATAATACATTAATATACATGCACCTAACACAGGAGCAACAAACTATATAAAGCAACTATTATCAGATTTAAAGGGAGAAATTGACAGCAACACAATAATTGTAGGGGACTTCAACACCCCACCCACATCAATGGATTGATCATCCACACAGAAAGTCAACAAGGAAACAGTGGCCTTATATGAAACATCAGACCAGATGGTCTTAATAGATATATATAGAACATTTCATCCTAAAACAGCAGAATACACATTCTTCTCAAGTTCACATGGAACATTCTCAAAGATAGACATACGTTGGGAAACAAAGCAAGCCTCAATAATTCTAAGAAGATTGAAATCATATCACGCATTTTTCTGACCACAAATGTATCAAACTAGAAATCAACTACAAGAAAAAATTGGAAAATTCACAAATATTTGGACAGTAAACAATATGCTACTGAACAACTATTGGATCAATGAATAAGTCAAAGGAGAAATCAAAATATACCTAGAGACAAATGAAAATGAAAAACAATACATGAAAACTTATGGGATGCAGCAAACATAGTACTAAGAGTGAAATTTACAGCAATACAAGCCTACCTCAAGGAATGAGAAAAAGTCCAAATAAACAATCTAACACAGTATCTAAAAGAACTAGAAAAAGAAGAATAAACAAAGCCTAAAGACAGTAAAAGGACAGAAATAAAAATCAGAGCAGAAATAGATGAAAGAGAGGCTAGAAAAGGAATAGAAACGTTCAATGAAACTAAGAGCTGATTCTTTGAGACAATAAGTCTCTTTCTTTAGAGGTAGAGATGGCTTGTGGGCCGAGATTATAAGATCAGAAAATCCAGACACTCAATCGGAGAACTCCCTGAACTTTAGTATTTTTTAAGCAATTTTTTAGCATCTTTAATACATTCAAATATGCTGTCCCTTTAACGTCTGTTTGAATACGTGTGGCAAAGTCAAAGGACAGCGTATACTAGGCACCACAGGATGATAATATCTTCCCTGCCTTCAACAACAAAAGGTCCAGGAAACCGAGTTATCTTGGGTCCAAGTTGGGAAGTGTTTTGGAGAAATATAGTGAAAAAGTAAATAAACCAGACAAGAATGAAAGAATTGGACAGCGATCTGCT